>NC_081861.1:121800010-122106081 GCF_963259705.1 Myotis daubentonii | reverse complement strand
ACTCCTGTCTTCAGTGAAGAGCTTTTAAATCTCTTAAATCTTTTGTTAGATAGTTTCAGAGGTAGTGTTCAAGTTAATTGATTCTGAACAGAAAAATACTCTGGCCTGCTAAGCGAGAACCTCTAACATTGAAATTATCTTGATATAGTACTAGCAGAAGTTAGGTTTTGTCTTAGCCCAACTGGCTTCTGTCAAAATGAGTAATGCTGATATTTCAGAAGCTTGAACCATACGTAACACACAAGATAAAGGCATCTGAATGAATAAACACCATCCCTTTAGCATAGGTATTCTCCTAGAAAATTGGTTTAGTAATTAGAAGCTAATCTGTAGCAATACTGAAGCCTGAGGCATATGTTAAGACCTTAGGATGGAAAGGTGGATATGGTATAGTTTGAGGGTGTAGGGTTGAGCTCATTGACAGAAAAACTCATGTAAAACAGGTCTATAACTGAGGATACAGTTAAGACAAAGCTTGCCTCTTTAGATGATAGAAAACATCACTGGAGATTAATGGTTGCAAAACAACAATGTGAGACCAAATATAAATTGGAAGAGAAGGTGGTTGGTTGGCCATTCATGGGTCTGAAGGTGTTTTCCATATCATAGCACAGATTAATAGAGCCCAAGGAGAGCTGCAGACTCACTGGATGAAGGAGACAATGAAAAAACTTTGGGGTAATAAAGGCAGCTGGAATTTGGCGGATAGCAACTGTAGAAGAAAGAATTGTAGGAAAAGAGTTCTAAAAATCTATGTATAAATTCTCCCTTGGGTCCTTGGCCAGCTTCTAATTTGAGCATAGCAGGGTGGAATTCTAGAAGGCCAAACAGAGAACAACATCAAGAGGCTAGAGAGACAGAGAGAAATTTCAGAGGTCGCATGATATTGAGGAGACATTGGAGCCTGGGTTCATCCAAAGGGAGACCTTCCTGAACACACTAGATTTTTAGTTGACACCCCAGAAAACCTATGCCCTAGAACAGGGGTGGGCAACCCTTGGCATGCATGCCAAACATGGCACGCCAGTAACTTTTGCTGGCACGCGAAACTGTCTCATAATCTTCCATTTACATTTTTTTTCTTAATATCGGCTTTTTTATTTTTCAGATAAATTCAGTGTAGGTGCATCTTAGATAAATAAATAATTTTACATAACAAGTTATCTTAAAGACCATAGACATGAATTGATGAGAGAGGGGAAGAGCAATTTCAATAGTGTCGAAACAAACTATTGAGGACTTGGAATGCCATTCCAGGAAATTTTTTCTGTTTAAAAAACTTGCAACAGCGTTACTCTCCATGTTTTCATCTACATACGCTTGTGAATCTTTGTTCTCAGTGATGAATTTTGTTAAGTCTTGAAATAGCAGTAGCCTGAGGGATGAAAGTAGTAGCTCGTGCATATCTCTGAAGGTCACAAAATATAAACCTGATGTAAAATCTCTGTCATCAGTGATGTAGCAGCAAAAGTCCCACTGATAATATCAAATGGAGTCATAAAGTTTTCTGTTGGACTATCAGTGTACATGTATACATTAAAAAATAAATGTATTTTGCATCATTATATACCGTTTTTGTCGCTTGAATAAACTTTATTATTTCTTCAAGGTTCTTCACATACACACACCTTAAGAGATATCAAGTAGGCGTAACATGTTCTCAAAAAAATTAAGGTTGGCACACAGAAGAATTTTGAGTCAGAGATTTTGCTGGTTTTGGCACGCACTCACAAAAAGGTTGCCTACCCCTGTCCTAGAACTTACAAAGATGTCCTAAAAATACAAGCAAACAGAAATGGACCCACTGTAACAAAGCTTAAAACTTACTTGGTTTTATCATGATAGGAACACATAATATGAAATCTACCCTCTTGAGAAAATTTCCATTGTATAATACATTTTGTTGACCATAGGCACAATGTTGTTAGACTTGTGGTGATCAAGTTTCTTAAGAGGAAGATAACATAACTTGACATTCTACTAAATGTAAAAAACAAACAACAAAAAAAGCAAGCAACACATACCAAGAAGAAAAAAGTAACCTGAAAAGTGCTAATAAAATCAATCTCAGAAATGATATTTGAGCTGGCAGACAAAAACTTTTAAATAATCATAATTAATAAGCTAAATATTTACTACCTAGGGTTGTGGTAAGAATCAAGTGAAACCATGTGTATGCACAAATACTTAATATTTAAAGGCTTTCTTTCCACTTGGACATTGCTAGATAAACACTGTAAATCCATAATAACTACTGATTTCTTGATGTTATGAAGAACACCAATCTTAAAAACAATTATATCAAACTCACAGATTACTGTAGTCTAAGACAATTATACTTTTATTTCACATTAATTATAGTCCAAATATGTCTTCCTAAGAATGTACCTTGGTTTCTATGATTGAGCTTTTGTCTTAACTAGCAATATAATAAGCTATTCGAGTATGGTTTGCAAAAGATGCCTAATTTTAATAATAATATATTACTTTTATTCATTTAGCCTTCATAGTATGACTTTTCATGAACATTTGTTAAATTCTATGTTCGTTTGTTGTTATTCACCATTTATTGACTACAATATGAGGTATTGAGGGAACATAAGTATTAGAGCACTCCATTGTAAGGCTAAAAGATGAAAAATTGTTATGAATTGTAAACCATAGAACAGCTCAAGCTGGGAAAATGAAATATTACAAGTGGCAAAATCTAGCAAGAATAAAACAGACCATATGTGCTAAAGCATTATAAGGAAAATGTTATGTATAAGAAATTTCAATAAATTATCATCACCATCAAAAAGCACTTAAGTGCCCACCTAAACCTGAAGCTCTTTAGAAACTGAACAAACCAAATTAGATAATAAGCTACTTTTTGTATAGAAATATTGTATGCTTAGAATCTACATTTAGTATGTTGGAAAAAATACATGTTGATACTTTTCCAGTTTTTAATGTAGCATATAATTATTATGCAAAATTATTCACCTTTGAAGCTTCAGCAATAACACTGAGAGATAACAGAAGCTGGATCATTATCAAAAACAATAATTTATTGGAAATGCATTTATCAGAAACAATAATTTAATGTTATATTATTTGAAATAGTAAAAGAGTTTAGTGCAGGCTGTTGAAATCATCTTTCTCAAGGCCCTTTCAATGGGCTATATTGCAATAATAGCATTTAAGGGATTAAAAAAATCACTGGATAACAGTTTCCCTTGCCTAATGTAGTTCCACTAAAAACATTTCATATTCATGTATATTATGCTAAGTGAAATAAGCCAGTCAGTGAAAGATAAATACCACATGATCTCACTCTCATTTGTGGAATATAAAGAACATTATAAACTGTTGAACAAAAATAGATAGAGGCAAAGAATCATTGAACAAACTGTCAAACTACAGTGGGAAGGCAGGAGAGGGTTGAGGTGGGTAAGAGATAGACCAAAGGACTTATATACATGCATATAAGCACAACCAATAGAAGCAAGACACTGGGGGGGTGGCACGGTGGGGGGTAGAGGAGGCCAGGAGGAGGTCAATGGGGAGAAAAAAAAAGGAGAAATATGTACTATTATTTGTAATACCTTAAACAATAAAATAAAAAACAAAAAAATGGTTTATTCTGATTAAAAAACATTTCATATTTAATCAACAGTCATTAATTTCTGTACAATACAAATACTAATTCATTTATTCATTCACTCATTTATCTATAAATTTATTCATGTTCTAATTATTTACTGAACATCTATGTACTTGTCTGGTAGAATTCTAGTCACTGAGGACACAGCGGAGAGCCAGACATCCAAAGTTGCTGAAAATATGGGTGTTGCATTCTAATAAGGAGAACCAGAAACTGTCTTGAAATAGATAATAGCAGATATGAAAATTACTCTGGAAAAAATGTAGGGCTCTATACAAAGTGACAGAGGAACTGCTTTTAGATTTCAGGAAAGGCAGAGACCTGAATTTCAATAAAAAGCAGGGGCTAGGTTAAGATTTTGGGAAACAGTGTTCCAGGTAGAGGGAACTATAAGGAAAAGGGATAGGAATGAACTTGCTTCATTCTTTGTTCAAGGAAGAGAAAAAAGGCCAGTGTGGCTACAGATTAGGGAGCAGGGATCTGGGGTTTGATTAGAATTCTAATGGGAAGCCATTGGAGAGTTTAAAGAACAGAATGACCTGATTTTTAAATTTAAACATTTAAAGTATTATATATACAGAAAACTGCATAAATCACCATTTATACAACTTGATGAATTTTTAAAAATAAACACATCCTAATAATAATCATGTCAAAAAAATAACATTAATAATACCCTAGATGCCCATGATACCACTATGCCCTCAAAGGTAGCCAGAACTCTCACTTCTATCACTATGGCTTGGTTTTGCTTCCTTTTGAACTTTTATAAATGGAATCATACCATTTGTGTTTAGCTTCTTTTTTTGTTAATCCTCACCTGAAGATTTTTTTTTCTCACTGGTTTTTTAGAAAGAGTGGAAGTGAGAGGGAGAGACACATCGATTGCTTACCTTCCACACGAGCCCCAGGATCTAACCTGCAACCCAGGTATGTGCCCTTGACCAGAATCAAACCGAAGACCCTTCAGTCCAAGGGCCAACACTCTAACCACTGGGTGAAACTCGCTAGGGCTATTTAGCTTCTTTTGTTTAATCAAGATTGTGTCTGGGAGGTTTATCCATGTTGTTACATGTACCAGTACACATAATGTGGAATAAGAAATGGCAAGAATATGCCTAGCCAGTGTTGCTCAGTGGTTGAGCATTGACCTATGAATCAAGAGGTCACAGTTTGATTCCCAGGCAGGGCATGTGCCTGGGTTTCAGGCTCAATCCCCAGTAGGGGGCATGCAAGAGGCAGCCAGTCAATGACTCTCTCATCACTGATGTCTCTCTCTCTCTCTTCCCTTCCTCTCTGAAATCAATAAAAATATATTTTTTAAAAGACAGTGTTTGTAGAAACTTCCTTGTGAATTAAAAAAAGTAATTTTATAAATGTATTTTTATTTCATAATTAAGTGAATAAAAATGATATAGTTAGAATAAAGTACAACATTATTTTTATGTATTTATAAAATATTACATCTTCATGCATATATATCTTTAATGCTATCACCCTGGAAAAATATTGGTTATGTTTCCATATAAGTTAATATCAAATCTATAAAATTTGAGGAAAAATTGAATTATTTGAAATTGACAAAAATGTGTACTGTTTAGTTAAAAGTTTTAGTTCTCAGTTCGCTCCTATGAACAATATTTATTTAATAACAGATTGACCCATAAATCACTGTGAGAATACACAGAAGTCTTCCGTGGGAGAAGAAATAATTACATCTTTAAAATGGATAATAGTTCAAACCTTTTTTTTATCTCACATCAATAAAGAAAAGTTGATTAAATAAAATCTCCAGCCCAAAGTACAATATTTTCATTTCTCAAAATACTAGGTCTAAAATCTATGAATTTCTGGTTGTATATTCTGATTTTTAAAACTAGTCATTTACTTTTTCTTTTACATACACATCATATAAATGCATCCAAGGCAAATTTTATTCTAAAAGATGGCTTAATCCATCTTTAAAGTCTTCTAGTTTGTATGGCTAACACATTAATAGGACTTTAAGACCAGGACTCTCTTTTCACTGTAGACTTTTGTTTGTGTGTTTTACGTTTAAACTTATATTAAGCCTTAGAGGGAAGGCAGGGGAGGGTGGAGCTAAAGGGGAGAGATCAACCAAAGGACTTGTATGCATGCATATAAGCATAACCAATGGATACAGACACCAAGGGGGTGAGGGCATGAGTGGGAGAATGGGGGGGACAATGGGGGAATAAGGGCACATTTGTAATACCTTAATCAATAAAGGAAAAACATGAAAGGAAAAAAGAGCTTTAAAATCATATTTTTGTTAATTTAGAACAGTGGTCGGCAAACTGCGGCTTGCGAGCCACATGCGGCTCTTTGGCCCCTTGAGTGTGGCTCTTCCACAAAATACCACGTGCAGGTGCACATGTACAGTGTGATTGAAACTTCGTGGCCCATGCGCAGAAGTCAGTATTTTGTGGAAGAGCCACACTCAAGGGGCCAAAGAGCCGCGTGTGGCTCGCGAGCCGCAGTTTGCTGACCACTGGCTTAGAATATATATATATCTTGTAGATGTTACATTTCTTTAACAGAAAATTATCTAATGGAGACATTTTGTTGTTTCTGTTTTGTTTTTGTTTTTTTGCTTTGATTTTGTATTTGTTGAATATTTAGTTTTATTTCCTTGCATCTTCAAAAGACATAAAGTCAAATCTTTCTCATTGATACTGCCGGAGTCCATTCATTGTCTTCACTAGCTGAGTTTAGACAGAGACCCCCCCCAAAAGCTAGTAGCTCTTGAAAGTCCTAGTAAAGGTCAGGGCTTGAAAGTCCTAGCAAAGGTCAGGGCTGTGCACCACCCAGTTAATCTAGGAACCACTCAGTTAATTTAGGTAATAATAGTTGAAGCATCCCCACCTTAGTTCCCTTAATTCCTTAGATACTTATGTAGATCCTTGTTGATTATTGTTAATCAGATACTCCCGGAAATCTATTGAGGAGCTAATCAGATACTTTGTCTATTCCTGGAAATTGTCTGCTGATCTGTGTGTCATTGAAACCTCCTTATCCTAGGGCTACTCCAGATCAATAAAAGATTGGAGCGGCCTGAGCATCGGGGGAAGTCCTTCGGGACTTGTCGCCTGGTCCCCCAATATTGCAAAATTATCTCGTGTCTTTTTCTCTCATTTGCTGTGCGGCTCCTCTTTCAGATACCGAACCCTACTCCACGCAGAACGTGGAAGGAGTCTCACTCAACAGATACTTCTAAATAAATCTGCTTGGATTTAACAAAAATGTTTTACTTACTGATATCTTTATTCAATCAACTTGTCATGTTTAATCACGCTAGTAAAAAGAAAAAGATCTTATAGCATTCAACACTTTTAAAAGAAAATTTAAAAATATCTGCTATTTAACTACTGTTATAGATTATTTTATTCAATCATTAAACATTTAAGCAGTAACTTAAAAGATACTCAAGGCAATTCACAGAAAAAAATAAGATCAGAAGCAATTAGTGTTTCCACTCATGCAAAACATTTGTTTTTATTTTTGTTTTGCATTTATAACTTGAAATTCAAAGAGGAGATATTTCTATGTTAGGGTAATGCAAGTGACTCTTTTTTTGTTGATGTTTAGCTTGCTTTCCCCTGATTAAAACAGGAATGTGCTTACCAAATACTCTGCAACATGGAGGTTTCTGGATATTTTCATTATTTCTCAAAAAGCACAAGTCACTTGCTACCATCTTATGAGAGGACATCTGCAAATCTTGGTAATATATTAAACAAGCTAACAAAATAAACCATTAGGAATAGAAATACTTAAATGTGAGCCCTAGCTGGGTTAGCTCAGTGGATAGAGCGTTGTTGGAATGTGGACTCCTGGGTTTGATTTTGTTCAAAGGCAAGTACTTTGGTTGCAGGCTACTCCTGGCCCGGGCCCTGGTCAGGGCTTGTGCAGGAGGCAACCAATAGATGTGTTTCTCTCACATCGATGTTTCTCTAGGTCTTTCCCTCTCTCTTCCACTCTCCCTAAAAATCAATGGGAAAATATCCTCAGGTGAGAATTAGCAAAACAAAACAAATGAAGAAATACTTAGATGTGACCTTTTTGGGAAAAGAATGTTAAAGACCACTTTCCATATAGAATTTTTATACATACTTATTTCTCAATTGAAATATTAATAAGACAAAATTGATAAGTTAATACATAGGTATGGAAATGTTGGCTTGCACAGAGGCATATGGGAAGTATTTTTATTTTATGATTAAGTGAATAATTTAAAAATTGTATAGTTAGAATAAAGTACAGTGTTCTTTTTAACTATGACATTAACTTTTAAAATTTGTCAAATCATTCTCTATGGAGATAAATTAATGACAGTTTGAATTCATTTATTAAAGAAACTTTCAGGAAAAACCAAGATGGTGGCATAGGTAAACACCGGAAATTGCTGCCACGCACAACCACTTCAAAAATACAACTAAAAGACAAAACGGACATCATCCAGAACCACAGGAAGGCTGGCTGAGTGGAAATTCTACAACTAGAAGGAAAGAGAAAAGCACACTGAGACTCAGAGGAGGTGTGGTGCGGAAGTAAAGTGCAGAGGTACAGAGGCGCACGCAGAAAGAGCTGGCAGCTGAGGAAGCAGCACACGTGGAAAGGGCTGGAAACTGAGGACACGGTTGTCTTTTTCAATCGGGAGGGAGTCTCAAGCTCCCAACTGCTCTAAACTTCAGTTCCCAGCGAGTCTCTGGGGACCCAGACTCATACAGGAAAAACTGGACTGTCTAGCATCGGTCGGAACTCGAGGGCAGCTTTCTCTCAGAGGTACTTGCAGCGATTACTGGGACACTGAGACATGGGGCCTCTCAGAGTAGGACTGAGGAGCAGCCATAGCTGTTTGCTCTGCCCTGTTGATTCCCTGAGACCCTGCCCCACCCAAGCTGTGCGCAGAGGCTTTTGCATATGGAAGGCCTGGCCCTTTGCAATCTGAAAATAACCTAACAAACTGCAGGTGGGTCAAAGAGAACCAGAACTTCCAAAAGAAGGCCCAAGGCCCCACAGCAGCTTGCATTGCTTCACAGCTGGGCTCCTCCTGGGTAGCCTCAGGCAGAGGCTAAATTAGCACCTCCTTAGATCCAAGAGCCAGTGTACCCAGTGGTCAGAGTGGGACCATCCAGATTACAACTCCTCAGATCCATAAGGGACACACTCAGGGGGCAGACTCAGTGAGCACCAAAGCCCCACTGAAGCAAGTCATGCTCCAGAAGGGTGTCTTCAGCACAGTAGTTCTCCCACTGCAGACACAGCTGATTCTCACAGCCAATTGGCCTGGAGGTCAATTCCTCCCAGTGATACCAACAACAACCAAGGCTTAACTACAACAAGACTGTGCACAAAGCCCACAAAGGGGTGCACCAAGAGTGTCCACCTCAGGTAATTGGGGAGGCTGAGCCACTGGGCCCTATAGGACACCTAGCACAGAAAGCCCCTCTATCAACACAAGGAAGCATAAAAAATGCAGAGACAAAGAAACAGGTCACAAATGACACAAATGGAGGAAAGCAAGCTACTGGATATAGAGTTCAAATCCACACTTACAAGGTTTTTCAAGAATTCTCTAGAAACAGCGGATAAACTTAATGAGACCCTCAAGAACTCTAGTGAGACCCTCAAGGTTATGAAAAAGGACCAACTAGAAATTAAGCATACACTGATTGAAATAAAAAATATTATACAGAGTTCCAACAGCAGACCAGAGGTTCGCAAGAATCAAGTCAAAGATTTGAAATACAAAGAAGCAAAAAACACCCAACCTGAAAAACAAAAAGAAAAAAGAATCCAAAAATATGAAGCTATTGTAAGGAGCCTCTGGGACAACTTCAAGCACACCAACATCCGAATTTTGGGGGTGCCAGAAGAAGAGAGAGAGCAAGATATTGAAAACCTATTTGAAGAAATAATGACAGAAAACTTCCCCTACCTGGTCAAAGAAATAGACTTACAAGTCCAGGAAGCACAGAGAACCCCAAACAAAAGGAATCCAAAGAGGACCACACCTAGACACATCATAATTAAAATGCCAAGAGCAAAAGACAAAGAGAGAATCTTAAAAGCAGCAAGAAAAAAACAGTTCGTTACCTACAAGGCAGTACCCACACAATTGTGAGCTGATTTCTCAGCAGAAACTATGTAGGCCAGAAGGGAGTGGCAAGAAATATTCAAAGTGATGAATAGCAAGAACCTACAACCAAGAGTACTTTACCCAGCAAAGCTATCATTCAGAATTAAAGGTCAGATAAAGAGCTTCACAGATAAGAAAAAGCTAAAGGAGTTCATCACCACCAAACCAGTATTATATGAAATGCTGAAAGGTATCCTTTAAAAAGAGGAAGAAGAAATAGATAAAGATACAAATTATGAACAACAAATACACACACATCTATCAACAAGTGAATCTAAAAATCAAGTGAATAAATAATCTGATGAACAGAATAAACTGGTGAATAAATAATCAGGGTCATAGAAAGGGAGTGGACTGACTATTCTCAGGGGGGAAAGGAGTGTGGGGGTGCAGGAAGAGACTGGACAAATATCATACACCTATGGATGAGGACAGTGGGGGGGGGGGTAAGGGCAGAGGGTGGGGTGGGAACCATGTGGAGGGGACCTATGGGGGAAAAAGAGGAACAACTGTAATAATCTGAATAATAAGGATTTAATTAAAAAAAAAAAACTTCCAAATCACATATTTTTATCCATTAAGCAATTTGTTACAAAAGAATTTAATGGAGGGATCTTAAAATGCCTCTTTGCTCTTCATTTTAGAAACAAAGAGCAGTTTGTAGAAGATAAGTTAACTGCTCTACCAGTGAGGATTGATGCTGTAAGAAACCTAGGCAAGCTAAGAATCAGAAACAGAAAAATAATATTTTGAAATATAGCAGGATGCTCACAGAGCTGTGAAGCCTGCAGTATCAGCCTTGTAAAATAACAGACATGTAGTCAGATAGGCAGGTGGGTATTCAGTCAAGTTCAGGAACATGAAAAGTCTGCTCAGAACGTCCCTGTGAGCACCACTGTTACAGGATAAATGTCCCTGAAACTTACTACTGCATCCACACTAAATAGTTTCTCAATTTCCCCTGTCCTTCTTGCTGGTACACCTTCAAATTTAAGAATCTCAGGTCAGGACACCCTAATTTGCCAAGTCTCTTTTATGTACTTTTGTCAGGGCTACTTGAGGGAAAGAGGGAATATGGGCTATGATGGCTTTTGTAGTGGAAAACAGGGCCCTCCACCCAGACTGTGTAGGCAAACTGCAGCTCGTGAGCCACATGCGGCTCTTTGCCCCTTTGAGTGTGGCTCTTCCACAAAATACGACATGCAGGCGCGCATGTAGAGAGCAACTGAAACTTCGTGGCCCATGTGCAGAAGTCGGTATTTTGTGGAAGAGCCACACTCAAGGGGCCAAAGAGCCGCATGTGGCTCGCAAGCCGCAGTTTGCCGACAACTGGCCCAGCAGGATTAACACAAGTGGGAACAGTCACCCTTCTCCTCTAAAAAAAAAAAATTGTTCAAATGCCGATTTGCAAAAAAAGATAAATAAAAAACTAGCAAGTGCACACTACAGACTTTCCAACATCTTTCTTTCCAAATCCATCTTTCTTTATTTAAATTTCCAAAACCAATGGGCCATGCTCAGTTTCTGCGAACAGTAACAAAGTCACAATCTCTAGGTGATGCCTCAGAATTCAGTAAAGATGTCGTATCAGTCTTCTAAAGTGTATTACCACTATGCATCCCACTTATAGTAGAGAAGAAAAGCCAAGTATTAAAAATGTTTACATACACATGACACAACAAGTAGGTTAGGACATCTGGGTAGGAGAGTGCATTCTCTATTTTTGTAGTTGTTCTCCAGATCGTTAAGTTTTGACTATGTTTCTAGCCATTCCATGTTCCCAGGCCCATAGCTCATGATGCTTATGTGTTTACTTCTGAGACTACAGTGGCTTTCTTTCATAAAACTGCAGTAGTTTTCCATTATCACTTACTTCCAGACAATATAATATAAAGTATGACTCCAGGGGGTCATCTGAGCTTCACAAATTCTGCTCTTTCCCTCGGCTGTGTATTGGCAAACTTATTTCCCCTTAATAATTAAGATCAGTCACTCAAACCATTGCCTGCTCTCCCATCTTTCGTTTTGTTTTTTTTTTCCTGTTTGCCCAAATGGCATTATAAAAGGCTGAAATTGCCAGGTGTCAGTCATTTAAAATTTAAGAGAAATAGTATATTTCACATTGGAAGCATACATTTTAGGCACAGTAAGACATTAAAATTATAAAAAGCTATTGTAACTATGTGAATGCAGTTTCTCGTGCCCTCCCCCCTCTCTCTAATAACAGATCTGATAACCAAGACAGCTACTAAGTGACTAATAGGAGAGGAACGTATACAGAAGGGAATGCTGGACAAAGGGATGATTCACAATCTGGGTGCTGGGTGGAACACAGATGGATGGAGCAACATTTCATTATGTTATTCAGAACAGCATGTCATTTTTACCTTATGAATTGTTTATTTCTGGAATTTTCAATTTAATATTTCCAGACTGCAGTTGACCTTAATTAACTGAAATCATGGAAAGCAAAACCACAGATAAGGAGGGACTAACTGTAGTGTCTGAAAGTGAATTGCTGTTTACATTTAGCTCAGGCCATCTTTTCTTTCAAGCGAGGTGAATTATTAAATGGGCCATTTAAAAATGTGGCTCCTGGGAAGATTCTTCCTTCTGGACCACCTCTATCAAATATAACACGATCATCAATTTCTTGCATGGGCATATCATGCAGAAGCATCAATAATCTAGGCTCAAATATTTTCCTCAGTTCACTGTAGAAAAACTCCCCATGAAATCATAAGTATAGGCGTAGGAGGGGTGGCAATGAAGCCATAGTAGGCATTCCAGAATTTTAATCATCCTATCATATTACTAAATGTTGGAGCACTCCTGGCCCCATAACTAATTTCGGTGAATATGAAATAAAATCTAGTTTATATTGGGCAGATATTCAGTTTATATTTGGCAGATCAATTTGTATGGTCATCTATTGTCCCAAGGTCATGGGCATAGACTCCACCAAGATTTTATATATAAAAAGGCCTGTTTATGACATCACTCACACACACACATATGTATGTATGTATATGTATATCTGTGTATATCTATACTAATAAAGGGGTAATATGCTAATTAGACCGGGTCGACCGGCCATCTTCCGGATGTCTGACTTCCTTCTGGACAAAGCCATGGTGGTGGGGGCCGAGGCAGAGGCAGTTAGGGGCGATCAGGCTGTCAGGGGAGGGAAGTTGGGGGCGAGATCAGGCTGGCAGGGACTTAAGGGCAATCAGAGTGGCAGGGGAGGGCAGTTGGGGGCGAGATCAGGCCTGCAGGGGATGGCAGTTGTGGGTGAGATCAGGCTGGCAGGGGAGGGAAGTTAGGGGCGATCAGGCAGGCAGCAGAGAGGTTAGGAGCCAGAGGTCCCAGATTGCAAGAGGGATGTCCGACTGCCAGTTTAGGCCCAATCCCTGTACCAGCAGTTGGACATTCCCCAAGGGGGTCCCCAATTGAAGAGGGTGCAGACTGGGCTGAAGGACCCCCCCACACATACCCCAATGTGCACGAATTTCGTGCACCAGGCCACTAGTCTATTTATATTAATCTATATCATGAAGAGGGTTGGGCCTTCTAGAAAACACTAATGGATTTTTTCTCTGATTTGTTTATGAAGCCTTGACATAGTTTCTATGTATCTAACATGGATATTTTAGGCAATATTGAATCTGCTTGGACATAATGCCCAAATTAAAGATCTGCTTGCAATGCATCCTGAACTAGTTGGAGAGCATTTTCTGGATTTAACTCAAAGCACCCTTTGTATTAACTCAGTACAGATTGAATAGTACCTCTAGATGTTGTTGAATTAAAAATGAAAGGAAGATTCCAAAGTATTGTGTTTCCATCTTGTCAGTAACAGGTGTGATCTTTCCTCTTCTTTGGAGGGACTATTTTAATATGGTCCAGAAGACGAGACTCTCAGAAATGTTAGGGTGTTTTTTCATTGGGTTCATCACTCTCTTTCTCTCACTCTGACTAGCATGCATCCTACAAGGATGTGTGAAGTTTCTTCCAACTCTTCGGGTCCTATCAGTGTGATGGCATAATGTAGCTGAACTGTGATAATGAAATGTGCAAGATTAAATTTGAGTGGCAAATAACATCTACTTTTCATTTTTGTTTTTTCAGCTCACTGCCAAACCAATGTTTCCTGCTGGTTTGTTTTTCGTTTACAGATTGATAGCTGTGACAACATGTCAAGGAATTACATAGGTTAATGCCAGTAAGGAAACTCTATAAGAAACAGTGACTTAATAAGTACTTTTATGATAATTCACTGTCACTCTCAGACATATCCACTTCTTCATTAGTCATTTTTTGATCTTGAATGGAGACATGATAGGCATCTCAATTTTTGCATTTTTTCTAATATTCAAACTAATCTTTGTGATTCTTCTAAGGATGCTGGATTCCCTTTTATTTATTTCTATAGTTTGTGGAAATTATTTCAGAGATATCCACATGCTTCTATACAACAGACAGCCAATATTCCATAACTCAGTGAGCCAATGTGGGACCCTGTCATTTGTTGAGACTCCTATAAACCATGCAATTAGCTGCTGATGGATGGAAGACAGGATGTATTTTGAGATCACTGCAGTTCTACCATGACACAAACACGGAAACCAATTCATGTTATAACCAGACCCTTCTAAACCTGCAACCTCACTAACAGAGCGAATCGGAGTTCTAGGCCCACAGGAGGTTTTGTTCACTCAGAGTCAGTTCAAAAAAGATCCGTAAGAAATGATGCCCTAAAAAACCCCACAAACAAAACAAGCTCATATATACAGAGAACAGATTGGTGGTTGCCAGAGGTGGTGGTGGGGGGAGGGTTGGTAAAAATGGGTGAAAGGAGTCAAAAGGTTTAAAAAGAAGATAATACAGAAACTTCATAAATTTTGTATTACCAAATCAACAAAATTCCATAGAAACAACTGTTAAATATTTTCGTATATTAAAGACTTCACTAATGCTAAGGAAGATACTAAAGAGATTTTTCATTGTTGAATGCAAGACAAATTTGTAGAAAATACTCAGGTTGAAAACAAGTTGACATTTAAGTGTATTAACGAACAAAAAGAGACTATAGGTTCTATAGTGGAAGACTTGGGGAAATTGGCAAAGTACTTGTTATGTTATTACAGGTGCTTCTTTAAGAGTTGGGTTCCTCAGAAGCAGATCCAGTGACAAGGAGTATTGTACAAATGATTTATTAAGGAAGTATTCCCAGGAGAAACTATTAAAGAACTGAAGGAAGCAGGACAGGAAAGAGGAAGAAATCGAACAAATGGGCAAATTTTAGGTAGCTTTAGCTTATTCCAAAAGGAAACCTTTAGATTATAAATTATATCTCAAAATGTTCTGACAAGAGTCAATGGGGCTGGGATTTCATATTCTCTCTCAAACATTAGTCATTGTCTAAAGGGGAGACATAAACACTCAGGCACTTCTAGCTCTCTGCTCATGTGGACATAGCAGTCCCAAAGGCAGCTTTCCAAAGAAGAATTGGAAGTAAAGGCACACCATGTTGGAGGGAATGCACAGAGAAACAAAAACTGAGTTCCAGTGGGATCCAATGGGAGCAGTTCAAGGCCTACAGGAGATACCCAATGTTCCCTCAATTAAAGGGTCACAAGAACAGCAAAGAATTCTGATAGGTAACTGATTCAGGTCCATTTGCCAAAGCTGTAGTTTTATACTTAGACAACTAAAACAGGACTTCAGTGGGCTATTCATCTCTTTTGGCTCTAAGGATCCTATGATGAATTAACTACTGTCAAAGAACACTGTATTCCTGATATTTTGAAATACTATTACTAATAGTGCTACTTATGTAAGTATGCCACTTTGCTTACTTTTTGGGCTCTTTTCCCATTGTATACCCAAGAAAACTCTCATCTCTATGAAAATGAATAGTTATTTCAACTTTGGAATCTCTAACAAATAATCTAAAACTAAATAAGACATCCACCAAAGCATTTTTCAAAGATTACAGTGATTGTAATCTTTGAAAATACAGTTGTTTGTCTTTATAAAGGGAATATCTTGTTGGTTATCTTGGGGAGGGAGCACGAATGTTGTGTGGGTAGGTGAACCATGTCTGTTGAAAATATTAGTGTTCCTGTCATCTGAAATATTTGAATTCATGAATTATTGGAACCTCAAATTTGTTTAGTGTGGGTGATAATTGAATTTATGTCTCCAAATAGTGACTATGTCATAGCTGGCAGAGGGCAGAGTACAGTGAACAATCTGTTTACCTAGAGCTCATTCAAGTGAAGGAACCACAGTTTTGTTTAGATAATCCCTTCTACCACAGCCATGTGATTTATGGGAAACTGAGTCTGATTGGTTCAAGAATACTCAGATGTCTTAATATATCCAGTAAGACATAGGGGGATATTGCTGATGAGCCCATGGAAATGTTTTCTTACTCCTAAGAGATCACAGAAACCATCCCATCTTCCTCTGGGCATGCTATTTAGATATGCTGCCTAGATTTTTGAAGCTACCAATCTCAAAAGGTAGCCAACTTTGTGGAATGAAGATAAAAGAGCTGGGAAGAAACTATGTCCCTAATGATATCACTGAGTTCTTTAAATGCCTAACCCTGAAGCCATCCAGTATCTCTGAGCTTTGTGATATATGAGATAATGCATTTATTTGTTTTTTTAATCCAGTTTGAGGTGGAGATTCTGCCACTTGTGGGTGAAAGCACATTAACTGACAGAACTGGGAGATGAACTACCTTGTCTCATTGGCTTTCATAAGTGGAGGCAGATCTTTGCCTCTTAAGACTCACATTTAGTCATAGGATTTTTTCCTGGGCACATTGAATCTCTCAGAGCATAGCAAGAGAGGCTTGACATGGGCAAGTTCTCTTCTTGAAACTGTTCCAACAACAAATATGAGTGAGAACCTCTTTGTGGCTCTTGGCTCAACATTGATCATAGGGAAGGGGATAATTATGAGGTTGTATTTGCAGAAAAAAAATGTACTGAAAAGTTAATGTGATAAATTTTATCAAGGCTATGCTATCTTTTGACATCCAGAAAACCACAGAGGTGCTCCCAATGAAAGAAAGCATGTGACTAAGACATTGTATAACCATATTTCTTCAATAGGCCCACTTGAAATTAAGTGGAATACACTTATTTGGTGAGTGTGGAAAGACAGGAGAAAAAAAAGCTAAGCATAAAATTACAGTTATATAGAATTTCTTGGGAAATTTAAAAACATATCGTTGGCCATAGAGAGTTTATAAATTAGTAACAATTAAGTATCAGAATACATTATAAATTAGCAATATCTATCTATCTATATGAATCTGGGATTTTTAGGATTTTGAAAGAAAAGTTTCTTCATTAAAATAAATGTTGGCCTCGCTGGTGTGGCTCAGTGGTTAAACATCAACCCAGGAGGTCATGATTGGATTCCCAACCATATGCCAAGGTTGTGGGCTCAATCCCCATTGTGGGGCATGCGGAAGGCAGCCAATCAATGATTCACTCTCATCACTGATGTTTCTATCTCTCGCTCCCTCTCCCTTCCTCTCTGAAATCAATAATAAAAATATATTTTTGAAAAAACTTTGAAAAAGCTTTGATACTAGGACTAAAAACTTATCCTGAAAAAAAAACAACAACAAGATATAACAATAAGCAGTCTCTAATTTAGAAGAATTGTCCACGAACAACTCTTTCAGTATCATCAGTGATTAGGAAAAAGAAGCAAAAACAAAATAGGAACATTTATATGTTTTCAGTCAAATGCAGGGCAATGGGGCCAATAAAACAGAATTTAGACTTGTACCAGATATGTGACTCAGACAAATGCAAAATAATACTTTAGAGAAAATTATTGGCTTTATGCCTATTGGTGGGAGAAATAAACTGGGGTTAGGCAAGCATTGAAAAAGACCCTCATGCGAAACCAGGCAGAAAATTAAATGGGAAAGTAAAAGAAGATATTGGTCAGGACCACTGGGAAATTTATTTAAAGACTATTCTAATAGGGGTATCTCTTTCTAAACTAGAAATATAGCATTGAATTTAGCACTCTCTGGTTTTAACGAAACTTTAGTACACTCGTATTCAGGGCCAAGACTCATTTAGAAAATTAAACATTTAGAAAATAAAAACAATAAAACAAAATTAATAAAAACAATATTAAACAAAAAATGATATGAGTACATACCTACAATAGTGCACATAAATAATAAAATGATTGTTCAAAAAGTTCAAAATAAAGGATTAACCATAGCCATAATAGTTTATTGGTAGTGCAAACTATGAAAATTATTAAGAATTTACAAATTTCAGTGGATTGATATTTCTATTATGAATGCAAAGTTCACCAAACTCTTCTTATTTTCACTTTTATTTATACAGTAATTGAGCTTTAAGGTTTCCTTTTTTAAATGGAAGGCTATAAAATGATACCCCACCAAAGAGAAACTATCAGACCCAATATAATGTATCAGATGTATCCATGACCAAAATAGGGATATGCTGGCCATTGGGACAGGACAAGCTTAGCCCGTAAGTCAGGACAATCATGACAAGTGTTGGAACCATCTTTCATTCTACAAATAAACACCTACATACAGTTAGAGGGATAACCAAGACCTTATCATTCCTTTTTGATAATCAAATTTCCATATTTATGCCCACTATGCCCTTCTTCCAGAGGGCATGCTTTCTTTCTCTATCCATGATATTAGCATCCAAACTCAGAAACATATTTAGACACACCAAAACAGCATGACTATGTTCATTTTTTTTTCAATCACAGTCTGTGTTTAATATTATTCTGTACCAGTTTCAGATGTACAGCAAAGTGGCCAGAAAATCATGCACCTTACATAGTTGCCCCAAGCACCCACCTGGCCTCACACATAGTGATCATTACACTATTGACTATATTTTCCATGTTGTAATCTACATCTCTGTGACTATTCTATTACTTCCAATTTGTACATTAAGCCTGAACACTTATCCACATGATGTTATAAACCAATCTGGTCCATTACATTTGAAGTGTCAGGCTGATGGCTGTGGCTAGTTTTGACCTCAATAAGGGGCTTTACAGATTTTCAGTATGGGCTATAGTATCTCAGGAGCCCTTATTTCAGCCACCTAAGGCAGACAGGTCCCAGGGAATCACTAATCATTGAACATCTTTCCCAGAGCGAATTTTGAAGCCCAACGTTTGCAGACAACTTGCACTCCTGTTTACCAAATTCACTTTATTTTTTCCACTTATTTAAAAATGTGGCGATCACATTCCACTATATTGGGAAAATGTAAAGGCACTCAGAATTTTCCCCAAAACTGTACAATAATCTTTCAAAAAATCATGTTATAATAAAAAAAACAAAAAACAAAACAAAACACTTGACTAACAAAAATCCTGTTTAGGCAGATGAATTTAGCATTATCAACTCCATAAAGTCAGAGCTCATGTATGCTTTATGATTGCTGTTATATCTCTACATAGAGACTGCCTGACACAGAGGTGCCAATAAATATTTGTTTAACGAGTAGGTGGATAAATAAATCCCAGTGTTTACCATTAACTTAGCACTTGATTTTTGCTTAAATCTGATCTGTTAGACTTCACTTCTGAATTGTTTGCAGTGACCAGCATAAGCTGTCTCTTCTAGTATATCTCTATATTTAATTATTCTTATATTAATTTGACTTGTGTCTTTTCCTCAAGAGATTTTCATAGTGCTATATACATTAGTAGACACTAAGAAAGTGCCTGATCATAAGTCGGAATGAACATACAATATCTCTGATTGGCAGAGAGTTTTTAGGCTGTGAACATATTCTTTATACTGAATTTTGTCTCACTCTTTTCTATTCCTGCCTCCAGTGCATAGGAGATGATAAATAAATACTGGCTGTTTGATTAAAAGCAATATAAAGTTGTTTAATATATTCTACGTTCAGAAAAAAAATGTGCTCTTCTTACCTAAACTTACACAGATAGGTAGTTTGCTTTCTAACAGCATTTCCTGATTTTATAAAGATTTCCCGATTCTACACCATTAAGGCAATTAACATAGATATAATTTATTCTTGTATCCTGTTAGCTTTATGAAAACTACTTTTTGCTCAGCCTTTATGGGCTCAACATGACATATTTCATTTTGAAAGTAAATATGAACCAACATGATATATATATTTCATATCTTTCATGTTGAAGGTTTTAGCCTAACTTGCCATTACTCTAAGTAATGGAGTTTGAAATAAGTTATATGCCAAAGATAAACAGCACTATATTAAACAAGTAGATGAAAAGGAATATAAGTTCATATACAATATGCACCAAAACATTGAGCAGTATATGGGATAACTATCACATCAAAGAGAATAGAAAATATAAAAACAAATCCTCAAAATCATACTGTAATCTCAAATCTATCACATACATTAATATAGATAGGAATGTCATACAAAAACATGTAGACATAACAATGACTTTTTAAACTACAGCAGCATATATTATGCATTGAAAACTGAACACAATATAATACATTTTGATGGGAGGGCAGTAGAATGTCAATACTTGGCTCTAAAAATGTTGCCAAATTGCTATACAATAAAAACAATTCAATCTTTTTTTTTTGGTAAATTAATTCCAGTTAAGGCACAAGTAATAATTCATAGTTATTGCAGTTTAGGTTCAGATCATTAAAAAATTTTAGTTTGTCAAAGACAGTATTTTGACATTGGTTACTTGTAATTCATTATAAATGTGCTATAGTGCATTTTCTGTATTGTGTGTGTACAATTTGTTTTCTCACTGGGAATAGGTACATTTAATTACATTTTTATTTTTAAACTCATTCTTTTCTGTTTTGGAGGTCTTTATGTAATAAAGTTATGGCATACCAGTTCTGATCTAATTTTCAATTGAAAACACCACAAATTTTCACCAAATCATATAATTTCATCCCTTTTCATTGTCTATGTAATATATTTTATTCATAAACCAATATTATTATCCATACTTGGGAGACTTACTTTTAGATCATTTTAATTTATTAAGTATTATAGTAAATATTTTATACACCCCTTTTTAATTATCAAAAATGTTGGTGGCATGATTCCATTGTCTCAAGTAAGTAAACTGAGATCACATAGCTATTACTTGACAGGGTTGAGATTCAAATTTGTGTTGTCCTAACTCCTCTGCAAGAGCTGCTTTTCAACTCAAATTATGAGCTTCTTACCAGAGACAGTTGTCAACCTTCTCCTATTCTATTGTTTGACTATTTAAATAAATCAGATACAAGTAGAGATGCTCCTAAAAATCTTCTCCCTTTCTCAAAATGATAGAATTTGAAAGAGAGAGAGGAGAGGAGAAGGGGGGGAGGAGAAGTAGGAGGAGAAGGAAGAAAGAGAGAGAGAAAAACATTAACATCATTATAAACAACTAAATATTCAGGGTGACAGCCCTGGGAATGAATTATTATATTTATATTTCTGGTTCTCCTCAGAAAGAATACTGCTTTCAGACTAGCAGCCATCAAAAATGTCAGGGACACAGTGCTAGATTATAATCTCAATATTTCTTTTAGTGTCATGTTTTCAAACACCCCCACCCCTACAATGAAGGTACTCGGGGGTTCAATTTTGTAACTGTTTCCTAAACCCTTTTTGTTGCACAGTACTCTCAGGAGATAACTAACAAAAGAAGGTGTACTGTTACAAGGTCGATATCCTCCACTCCACAAACCAACAATTGATTAACTGTCCACTGCTGCATACATTTCTATTCTAGAGAAAGAAAAGGAGAAAGGTCACTGAAAGCACTCACACTAATCTCTAGCAAGGGGGTGGAGGTGGGGGGAGAACAACCAGAAAAATTAAGGGAGATAAGAGTTAATAAATTTTCGACCCATAACATTTTTTGCTAAAGCATTACTAATTATAATGTGTGTGGGGGGAAACTTATTAGTTTGTGACCAAAACTACTTTTTTAAGGGGAGAAGTGAGTCTGGCCAGTGTGGCTTAATGGTTGAGCATTGATCTATGCACCAGGAGGTCATGGTTTGATTCCCAGTCAGGGCACATGCTCAGGTTGCGGGCTCGATCCACAGTGTGGGGTGTGCAGGAGGCAGCTGATCGATGACTCTCTCTAATCACTGATGTTTCTATCTCTCTCTCTCTCTCTCCCTTCCTGTCTGAAATCAATAAAGATACATTAAAAAAAATAGAAGGGGAGATATGACATATAATTTTAAAAAGTTAGTCATTATTTAGGAAACACATGGTTAGTTTATTACTCCATAAGCTAGGATGCTGTCACCAGCACCATTTTTTAAAAAAATATATTTTACTATTTTACTGATTTTTTACAGAGAGGAAGGGAGAGGGATAGTTAGAAACATCGATGAGAGAGAAACATCGGTCAGCTGCCTCCTGCACATCTCCTACTGGGGATGTGCCCGCAACCAAGGTACATGCCCTTGACCGGAATAGAACCCGGGACCCTTGAGTCCGCAGACCGACGGACTGAGCCACTAAGCCAAACCGGTTAGGGCACCAGCACCATTTTTATATGTTAAAATAGCTGGTCAAGCTGCTACTTGATATTTTATTTTGGTCATTTGGAAACTGGGAAAAAGTTGCTATCTACTCATACAATCATTAATAAACATAAGGGAGTTAAATGCATTTAAGGTGTAATTTATTTTACAATTTCTGAAATTTACAACCTGATACCATCCTGAGAGTATCTTTCACTGGCAGCCTCTTAGCTTCTCAAAACATTTCAATTTGTTCTTGGCTACACTTTACAGAGTTTATTTCCTCCACATTCCCACTGATGCCACTGTAATAACCTGGTTATTATTTAACAGGAAAGGAGAAAAAGGAAGACTAAATATAGGCATGCAATTTATGCAGCTTTGCCAAAAAGTTACATTTAACACTTCAAGTCCAGTTCCTGCCGATGGATGGGGGAAGGGACTGGACAAAAGCAATTTAGAGGCATGCCCAGTAAGATCTGAGTGACATGGAAAGGTGCTTGCCGATCAATCACACCTGAAATCAAGTCAGTGGCCGAGATGGGCATGGCCAGAGTCAGTTGCCAAGATGGGCAGGCCACTGCAAGCACACAAAATCTAAATATATAACCTTCCAAACAAAAGGAGTTCTCTCTTCTCTCTCTGGCGCGCCAGGTTCCTAGTTGTCCTGTGGCAAGGGGATATGGTCCTTTGTATCCACATGGCACATGGCCATGTGGGACTCCACACATGGACTAATGGACTTTAGCTTGAATACTGAACCACACCCGGCTGCAATGTGGAACGGAAGCTCTGGACACTGGCCTTGTTTCTGCTTCTAGGGAACCCCAGCTGTGCCTTTTCCAGGACTGGCTTAAGGGGCAGGGGACTTTGGAACCCAAGAAATGCAATTCCATGCAAATAAAGCCTTCTTCCACATTCCCTCCTCCTTCTGAAAATGCTTATTTCTGTGGTACCCCAAGAACCTCCACTTCACTCTCACAAGTGTCTGGGAAATCTGGCCCATTAATTCGTCCAGCAAAAATACAGATAAATAAAAACAGAGTAACATCTGACGTTGAGGCACAGCTATTCTTGATGCCCCCATTAGTTCCTCTAATTGAAAGAAAGCCTTGCATGGGGGTACCTTCAGGATGAATGATCACACTTGCACTCATAGAAAACATTCCAGGGAGGAATCAGGAATTCACTAAAACCCGAGAGCATTTAATCCCAGGCAAAGTTTTCAACTTAACCATTCATCACTTTCAATGGAATGTAAAGACTGTCTGGCTACCTTTATTTACTGAAGGGAGAAAATTACTGCAGAATCCATAGAGCATTTGTCTCTGCAATAAACATCAAGTCAATGTGAGTCCTCAGAGCCTACAGGGGTTGCTCTGTCACAGCTTTCTCAGTAAATAGCTTTCTCAAGTGAAGTTATCAGAGATAAGGTAAGAAAATATATAATCAGAAATGAGGTGATTTCATTAAAGGATTCAAGACTATCTTAAGTTTTCCCTTCATGGATGTGTGAAATATCGCTAAGCATTACACTAGGTAAAGTAGGCCATGGACCTGTATTCAAAAGTATTATGCTCAGGTTTAAGATTTTGAAAACCTGGAAGGCATTATAATTTCTTACCATTTATAAATGAGAAAATGTATCAGAAATAAACTAGGCAAAAGTAGTATCTGTTCTATCGGCCTGATGATTTTACTTGTCTGGGTTTCTGCAAAAAAAGTACTCAATCCTTTGTTACTCTTTACCAAGAGTACATTTTCCTAATCTGATGTAGAAAGAATCAAATTTGTTGCTCCCTCTCCAACCTAAATCTTGTCTTTCTTATGTCGTCCCTAATGTAACATATTTCTGGTTCACAGATATATTCATGAACTGTTCACTTTACACAAAAACATGGGATCAAACTCTTCATCTCCCCAAGCAAAAATTCTCTATAATACTTCTTTTCACTCTTTCACTCATGCATCATGAAAAACAAACAAGCACAAAAAAAACCAAAAACAAAATAAAAGGTGATAAATGGCCACATATTGCCAGTGTTTTATGAGACCTACCCACATTCAACATTTGACATTTCATCTCACCTCTACTATTTATTAGACCCAAGAATCAATATTGATGTTATGTTTGATGATGTTCCACAAATCCTTGATGGACTGACTTTTAAAAAAATCTTTCTTATAATGGTGGGCCACCAACCTGAATATAATTATTTACTGCCTGGCCTTTAAATGTTCATAAATCATAAGTTTAACATTAAAGATTTCAACAGGTTCTTAATCACAGTTTTCTTTTTCATGTGTACTAAATGAAGGTATTTAATAAAATTTACCTTGTTTTTCTTTTCACACTGGTGAATTTTAATTAGAACAAATATGCCATTGTGTTGTTTTGATTCCTATAATTAATTTTCTATAGTTGTTATTGCTCCAAGATCAAGAGTCTTTTTTAAATATTCTAAATCTTGATATCTAATAACATTTTCTCAAAATATATCATTGCCCAGTTATAGATAAAACCTTAGTTATGGTGGTCTTTTCCACTGTAATTCTTAGATAATGTTATTTAGAAAGCCAACATAAATGTGTGTATCTACACCAGAACCCAATCTGTCAAAAATAAATAAATAAGTGTATCTACATAGTAAATCTTTTTTATCTACACATATTGATGTATAGACATAGATATAACTTAGAAATATAGTTAATAAAATCAGCTTTCAAGGAATTATCTATGTCTCAAAGGAATAGGGGTCTTATTTTCTTAGGCAACAAGAACCTGGAGAAATGGAATTCAGGGGTGATATATTTGTTTAAGAAAGATGTCAAGTCTACAGTATTTTTCTAGCTTCATACCCCATTATGCTTATAATATGACCTTTTTAAGTTATGGCTGCAAGAGACTGCTCCACTATTAGCATTGAGCCTTTTTTCAAGGCAGGAAGATGAAAGAGCACAGGAAAAATCTTCCCCTTTCATTAGAAAATGTAGAGATTTCTTGAAAGCCTAATACACTGGATGTCTATATCTCACTGACCAAAAATTGGATCATATAGCCACTCCAGGTGCAAAGGACATGAGAGGAGTGTTTTTAACTAGATACATTACTATCCCACACATTTCTAACTCAAAGAGAATTATAGTTAGCAAAGGAGGAGAACTGAATATTGGATAGGCAATTTCAAAGTTTTGCAGGATGGATGTGGAATTCAGAGACAGATGTCTAAGGATATCTCTAGATTTCTCTTGAGATACCTAAATTGTGAGTAAATACATTTAAGATTGTGTGCAAGTTTTCTTTATAACAATGAGTCATACAATTTGCAATTTACTCTGCTAGGCACTACATATATTGTGTAAGATATCTATTTTTCTGTTGTGAAGAATCTTACACACTAGTAATAGAGATGGTTTATGTATAATGACTTAATATTATGAAGAACTCAATGTATTTTCATACATGCATGTATATGCATATGGGGAGGGGGGGGGGGAGAGAGAGAGAGAGAGAGAGAGAGAGAGAGATTGATTGAGCGAGAGCTCAAAATCCATCAATGGAAATTATGCTCTTAGATGTCTTAGAATGAGCTGATGGGTTCCACTTCACTCTCTGACCCAGCTTATACCCTTTATTAAAGTTTTAAGCTGTGGTCAGTAAAGTGGACTTCCTTAAAAGGAAAAGTTTGGGGGGAATCAAAGAGATCCTGAATGTCTTTCCAAAAATTTCCTTTTGGTTTTCTTGTTTTCTACTTATCCCTTGTCTTTCCTCTTGCCTTTTTAAATCTCCATCCTATCCTTCTTTTATTATTGTTGTTACTGTTGTTAATCCTCACCTGAGGATATTTTTCCCATTGATTTCTAGAGAGGGAGGAAGGGAGAGGGAGAGACAGAGAGAAAGAAACATCGGTGTGAGAGAGCATCGAGGTCCCCCGTCAGGCCTGGGATCAAGCCTGCAACTTATGTATATGTCTTGACCAGAATTGAACCCAGGACTCTTCAGCCAACAGGACGATGCTCTATCCACTGAGAAACTGGCTAGGACCATCCTATCTTCTTGACCTGACAATGGCTACTTTTACAACTTCTATACTTTGTATGTTAGGCCTTCTGATTCATCTCTTTAATTCTGGTCTGATGCTAATAATAAAGAAATATCTGTGATGGCCTATCCTCCATCTCTTTGGCTTTACCTTCTTTTATGGGTGGCTTAGCCTACTCATAGTTTTATTTGGCCATACACAGAGAAGATGAGTAGTTGATTAACAGAAATGTTTTAAATATATTTTATTGATTTTTTTACAGAGAGGAAGGTAGAGGGATAGAGAGTTAGAAACATCGATGAAAGAGAAACATCAATCAGCTGCCTCCTGGACACCCCCTACTGGGGATGTACCCGCAACCAAAGTACATGCCCTTGACCTGAATCGAACCTGGGACCCTTCAGTCCGCAGGCCGACAAACGCTCTATCCACTGAGCCAAACCAGTTAGAGCAACAGAAAATTTTTAAAGGTAAACTATCAATGGGCCACCTAAAATGTGAATAAAGTGCTCAATATTAAAATGATTGATCGATAAAGCCAATTTACTTTGGCCTCATAAGCAACTTTACCTCAAATCTCATGGCTTTATCTTACGCATTTCGGCTTCTTGGATATGTTGGGCACTGATGATCAGACCTTCTTAAAATTCCATTTTTCTTTTTTTTGCTTTTTTTTCCTTTTTCTTTTATTTTCATTTTTGTAGGCAGGGAGGTAAGTGAATAGAACAATGTTTTCTATCCGGTCATCTCCCCTAGCCTATGTTTCAATGTCCCAAAGTTAAAATTCCATTTTTCATTAACTTCCATAGCCATTATATTCTCCTGAATATCTACCTACCTCTCCATCTGTATATTTTCATTGATGTCGTTCTCCTTACATTCGGGTAAATGAAGGTACAAGACTGTCCTTAGTCTCTTTTTTTTCTTGGAGAGTCAATAGACTCTCCATTGGCTATTACATTCACTGCTAGGAAACCTAGAAATGAAATGCCTGCTAGAGTGACTTTCAGTCCTGCTTGTGTGCATTTCTTTTGGACTTCAAGGTGCATAGTTGCAACCAGCAGTTTATGGAAACTCTAGAGTTAACAAGGGTCCTGGGGCATTTTAAGTCTCAAATCTCATGGTCCCTAAAGCAATCCCTGTGTAAAGGGCACTGAATTAAGTGGCTGAAAACTCCCATTTGTTTGAAGTGCTCTCCAGGGATTCAGTTACATTACAGCTTAGAAATGTGATCTGGCAGGTAGTTGCTGAGCAACAGGCCTGGAATCAGCTATGGATGAGATAAACTTTCATCAAACTTTACTAATGACTCCTTAGTGCATAGAGATTGTATTTATCATGAGATTGGATTCTTGTTAAAAATGTTAGTAACAGCTTAGATTGGGTTATCTGTACTAAAACTGTTTTCATATTTTGAAATGGTATGTTAAGTATATATTTCTTTATTCATTCATTCATTGTCTTGAATCAAAATATTTGTATATTGTGAATTGCAAGTTGTTATAAGACAAATGAAAGAAATGATAGGTTAATAGGGATGAATATAAATCAGACCATTCAAACAATAAAAATCAGACCAATTAAACTCTAAAATAGATTAATTTCTCACAAAAATATCTTTCCTACACACACATATGGCTCAGAAAATGGGGTTTCTGGTTTTCTTACTTACTTTACAATGTATTTTGGATGAATAATTAAAGATAAAAATGGTTTTAGGTTTTGTGTGGTAAATTTTATCTATATTAGTATTATATCAGAATTTTGTTGTTTCCCACAATTTCACTACTCATGCCCCATATTTTTTTCCTAAAATTAGTAGTTATTTTTCCATTTACTGTAAAAAGAAATAAAAAAAATTGGTCACTGAATTTTATTTCCCAGGATCCATATGCTCTTTCATTTCTTCAATAATGCTTGGACAATGTCAAAATCCCCTAACTTGCCTTTACATGCTCATAAATTGGCTCAAGCTAAAGTTTATCAAAGAGTAGTGAAAGATTTATATGACCAATTAACAATTAAAGAAATGGATACCTCGGAAAGAAAGAAGCAATACTAGTCAGGATTGTTTGCAAACAATGGATACCTACTCTGGTTACATTAAGCAAAAAAATAATTTATTGGAAGAGAATTGGATAGTTCACAGACCTCCCTGGAAGACTACAGGTGCAGTTGAGAACAGGAACTGAGGGACAGGAAATAGAGCCAACATTTTGCCCCAGATATACTGCTGATGCTCACCACCAACGCTGCTGTTGCCATCCCCCTCTGCTTATGTCCATTCTGAAGCCCATCTCCCCAGCCCCCAAAACCTCCTGTCCCACTGCACTCTTCATCCTTAAAGTCACTGCAACTTCTACACATTTAATCTCTCTTTTACAATGTGCCTTGTGTACCAATCTCAGGGGCAGGGAACATGAAGGACAATCACAAAGCAATGACACCAAATACTAGCCACTATAGCAAAAGGAGATATAAACTGTAATACTCCCATTGGATTTCAGTTATGTTGGAGGGTCAATGGATTCTGGGAAACCCAAGTGTTAAATGTTCTTTCTATTTTTCTATCCATAAAACGCAGTGTATTTAAAATTTAACATACCTAAGCAACTACTCCCTTTATAATAAGTGGGATAATGAAGTAATTATGGTGGCATTTTCAAAGCTACTTTGACTTTCACCTTGCTTATAAGGAAATACTTAATCTTTGTTGATGTTAACAAGTCAAATTTAGCCTTTAATATATAATAAAATCTAATTCCTTAAACCACTCTTCTTTTTGCAGTCATGGAAACCATGACAGCTCTTCCAAGTAACGGGTTTGACTTTTAATTGCAGGGGTCCTCAAACTATGGCCCCCGGGCCACATGCAAATACAAATATTGTATTTGTTCCCATTTTGTTTTTTAACTTCAAAATAAGATATGTGCAGTGTGCATAGAAATCTGTTCATAGTTTTTTTTTAAACTATAGTCCGGCCCTCCAACGGTCTGAGGGACATTGAACTGGCTCCCTGTTTAAAAAGTTTGAGGACCCCTGTTCAATTGCAATG
This sequence comes from Myotis daubentonii, assembly GCF_963259705.1. Lineage (NCBI taxonomy): Eukaryota > Metazoa > Chordata > Mammalia > Chiroptera > Vespertilionidae > Myotis > Myotis daubentonii. Next base: position 122,076,630 of record NC_081861.1, on the reverse strand, counting down.
CCAGTAGCTACTACAAAACACATAATCAGGTAACTACTATGGATGTTGATTTATTGTGTTGTCATAAATTCTATTTTTTTCTCTAGGTGATTGAATAGCATTCTTTTCATGTCTTTTATCTCACATTTTTTCTAACTCAAATATGTAAGAGATTTTGTGTGTCAGAAGAATAAAAATAATTTTGTGACCATGTACAGCATTGTGTGGCTCTTCTGACTGGTAAAAATTTTAAAGTTTTTTCTATTAACTATAGGAATATTCATAATTTTTAAATCAATAGTAATTTCAATTTTGAATTCAATTGGTAATATCCAATACTTAATATTCTGCATTGTTTGTGACATAAGAAATATACTTGTAGTTCACTGTTGACTATTTTATGAATACCAAATGTGTGCACAAATAATGAAATGTGAAATGCAAAAAACATAATTATAGGTTAAACCCAAAGTAGATATGTGTATCTGCATTTTAAACATACCATTTAAATAAATAAATAAATAAATAAATAAATAAATAAATAAATAAATATGTTTGTATATATGTGCATAAAATATATGTTCATATGTGAGAAATTAATCTAAGGATTGTGAGAAAATATATATATTTCCTTTACCTTCATTAATGTATCCCTATTTGTTTCTTGCTTGCTAAAATTACTGATTAAACAGTTATCATATATGATCATGAAGTATTTTTGTATTTTTCATTCTGAAGTAACTGAAATTGTCATTTATTTCTCAAATAATTTTAACATTTGTCCAAATAATTTACATATGGGACAGTAGTATCAAAGCTCTAATTGATAGCTAAGATTAACTCTACATATGTACAAAGAAATAAATTGTAAAGCATTATTAGCATAATAAGATGCTACTATTACACTATCAAACATGGCCAGGGCTTACAAGATCTCTCACTTGTTCTAGTTAGCAGAAAAAGTAACAGGAAAACATAAAAAAAAGAAAGAATATTGTTCTCCTGAAGAGAGAAACAGAGTATATGACATCATAAGAAATATATAAGAAAAACAAAAGTTACCTGGTATTACTTTCTCAATCTATCATGGCCCATATCTGAACTTCCCATGTTGATAAAAGCAAGTCTATAACAAACTTTTTCACTGAGAGTATGCCTTTGGATACCAAAAAAGCACCATATGAAAAAGTAGCCACTAATGAGAATACAAATGATCAAGTTTGTTTTCTCACACACATTTACTGGTTTCTAACATAATCTGCCCTTTGGGAAGGAGTAAAAATAAACAATGGAATACTAACAACCACAGCTAGAGCAAAGGTACCTACTCCTTACTTTGGGCACTTGGTAAAAATCAACCCTTGATGATTTAATTGTGGTAATTTAGAGCTAATGATTTACAAGTTGAAAGGGAAAGTGCATATTGCAGTTGAGGAGTAATAAAATATTCAACCTAGATTCCCCAAAACATATTGCTTAATACTCCCTCTTTCCCATAATAATAGTAGCAAGTGAATATTTAAACGGGAATTATTGGCGAATGCAGCTGTAAGTTATGTTGTAGCACAAAATTGCGAAGCCTTCAATCAAAAAATGTTTCATGACATCTGTCATTTGTTTTGACACGTCTGTCAATTTTTAGGTTAATCTAATTATTACGAATTATAACTATTTTTCTAATTTCATTCACTGATCGAAATCAATTGTTTTATTTCAGTTGACTATTGACCCATTTTTAAAGATGAAAAAAAGAGAGTTTTCAAGCAAAGATCGAGTTGCAATTGTCCAGTTCTTGATGCATCAAAAGAAAAAGGAAAAGTTGCAGAAAGGTGCAATTACGTTAGCTGCAAAACAATTTAAGTGCAAAAAATGACCATATCGAGAATTTGGAAACGTGCTTCCGAAAACAATTGTCAAGGAGAATCTTATGCTAATGTTGATTCTTTGAAAAAACAAAACAAAACTGTGGACGTAAATGCAAAGATTATGAAGAAAAACTTGAAAAACTTAGACATATTCCTCATAGCAGAAGAGGCACCATATTAGCTTTTGATAATATTTCTCCCGAAATACTGGATAATACATTTCTGTCACTTCAACAAGTTATGCTGGAAGCAATGAAGAAGGATGGCTCCAATAATTTTAAGCTCACGCATATAGGGAAAGCAAAGCTTCGCAGCCAAGGGATCCTAACTACAAGTTTAAAATGCAGTAACGAAATTATTGAAAAATCCAGAAACTATCTGAACACTCAAAATAAAAATTAGGAGTACTATTTTTAATTTATTGTTTAATTTAATCGTTTTTTATAATAAATGTTGCGTTCTATATTTGTTTTCTTTTGCTACTATTATTATGGGACAAATTATATTCATCTACTGCTACTATTATTATGGGACAGAGGGAGTATCACATAGAAATTTTCTGTGAAATTTCAAAATTCTTTGTTTCATTGATAGTAAAACATTAAAAAAAAATATCAATTGAGGCCCAGCCTGTGTTGCTCAGTGGTTGAGCATCGACTTATGAACCAGGAGGTCACAGTTTGATTTCCGGTCAGGACACATGCCCGGGGTTGTGGGCTCAATCCCCAGTAGGGGGTGAGCAGGAGGAAGCCAATCAATGATTCTCTCTTATCATTAAAGTTTCTATCTCTCCCTCGCCCTTCCTCTCTCTCTCTGGAAATCAATAAAAACATATATTTTTTAAAATCAATTGAAGTGTAATCCATCCCAGAATCAGAAAAAGTGCCTCTTAAATTTTTGTTTATAGGATTCTGTGTGCCTTTAACTTAAATATGTTCTCAACACAAGTTTTCATAAAGGTGCTACAAGGAAATGATGTTTACATCCTATACTGCATTTTTATTTGTTTTTATTACTGCACACACAATTTCCAAGTCATTAATGAATGCTAATGTATATAAACCCCAAGGTTTATAATGGCTGCCTGCATAACTCATACATACTACTGTAGCACATGATAGACTGAGAAAGTAATATCAGGTAACTACTGTGTATATTTATTCCTTACGATGCCACATACTCTGTTTCTCTCTTCAGGAGAAGAATATTATTTTTTATGTTTTCCTGTTACTTTTTCTGCTGTAAATTTTATATGGAACTATTTAAAATATTTCTTTTAAAGTACAGTAATCACTTTGTAATTTTATTATTTACCTAAGTTGCTTTGTTTTTTAAATGTTTTTGATTTAGAGAGAGGGATAGGGAGGTAGAAACTTCCATGAGAGAGAAACATCAATCAACTGCCTCCTACATGTCTCCTACTGGGGGTCAAGCCCCAAATCCTGGCATGTGCCCTGATCTGGAATCAAACTGGTGACCTCTTAGTTCATGGGTCAATACTCAACCACTGAGCCACATCAGCTGGGCCCAACTCACTGTAATAAACATACTTTTAAAAAAATTGGTGATTTTCAGACACTGTTCTAGGCACTGGTACTGTAATGATCTATAATAATAAAAGCATAATATGCAAATCGACCAAACAGCCGAACAGCAGAATGACCATCTGGATGACCACGCTATGACACGCACTGGTGCCAGGCCAGCCAAGGTGAGTGCGATGCGATTGGTTGGGGGGCCCGCCATCACCCCACGATCGCCCCACAGAGGGAGACCCAGGCCACCCTCTGCAGGGCAACTGATGGGGGAGGAGGGCTCCACAGAACCAGGGAACTGGGGTTGTGTGGCGGTGGATGTGGGCAGTACCAGGCCAAGGCAGGTGTGGGCAGGGGGTGGGGCCATGGGGCCGCCAGGATGAGGGCCACGAGGTAGACAGGCTGCAAAGGCCTACCCTTGCATGAATTTTGTGCATTGGGCCTCTAGTATATAGATAAGAGTAATAAATATAGGCCATTTCAATTTTTAGACCACTCATGAAAAGTTTGTTGTTTCTTTGTGTGTGTGTGTGTGTGTTTAACTTATCCTAAAGTTGAAAAAATTAAATTAGAATCACCTGTATAATCAGTTATGAATCTGTTGATACATTCAAGCAGTTGTCCCAATTACACTGTTGATACCTGTTCCATTTAATAGTTGAATCCTATTATTTAAAACATGGTGCAGTCTAGAACTATCCCATCTCCAAGAATTGGTAAAAACTTTCAGATGTTAAGTTATCGATTTTTATCTACTCCAGGAATTTGGCCTAAGTTCATCTTCCATAGTGTACAACAGTGTCACAAGAATATTTGGAGAACAATATATTCTCAATCCCAATTTTTCATATGAGGAAAATGAAGCTCTTATAGGTATAGTGCTTGCCAAGGTCACACAACTGGTAGGGAGCAGAGTTTGGATCTGAACTCAGATCTGCCTATTATTTATCCCTGGCTGTTAATATTTAATGCCTTTGTGGTAAATATGCTATACTTCTAATTTTATAGAGATGATGAAACTGAACTTATTATGCTATGACTGAGCTTTCTGATATGCTTTCAAATTATACAAAATGTCAATAAACTTTAAATATCTACCCACAGACTATAACAAGTCTATTTATCTAGCTGTGGATCTACTAGTATATTTATTTGCCTAGTTATAATTATTTATCCTCACTCCCAACCCTGTCCCCAGAGGGTACTTTTAAAGAGAGCCTGTGGCAATAGAATGTGCTTTTGAAAGACATAGGTCTAGATTTGAATTCTGGCTAAATCATGTTAGATATCTATGGCTTGAATCAGGACACACAGACACAAAAGGATGCTAAATGAGGCAACATATCTCAAATACTCAGGCCAAATCTATGAAGGTTTTTCTTAAAAATGAATTCAAATTCAGTCATGTGTCATTGTAGCATCATAGAGAGGAAGTCAAATGATATGATAAACCAATTTGGTGTGAAATACCTGATTAACGTAAGCATTAATCCTTCTTAAGTTTTTGCAAGGAAAAAATATCTAACATTTAGCCTCTAATTATTTTTACTACATTTACTGAGGCTGCATCTATAGGGACCAATGCCAATAGAAAGGTGGCAAAGGGACAGGAAATCCAATTAAAAGAATGAGATTTAGTAGAGCTCTGGCTTTCTGAAAATGATTTACAAAGCCACAATACTGGTAAGTTATTTCCCTGTCAGTTAGTATTATTTTCTCCTTAAACTTTTATTTAGAGACCCTGAAAGAAGTAATGGGCTATCCATTTTCATGCATTTGGCATCTCAGTATTGGTCAATGTGAATCTTAGTGAGATTGCTCAGGGTCTTTCTTTGGGAGATGCAATTAAAACAAACATTATGCTGCACTTGAGTTGTTTGTTGACATGTGGGTATTGAAATATTAGTCATTATTTGAAATCAGAGAATATATCATTTAACATATTTGCCTACATAATAAAAAATTACATACTAGTTAGTTGAAATATTTTTAACCACCCATTTCAGTATTTAAAAAATCATAGTTTGACTTGAAGTTTCAGAACTTTATTGCTACCCCAATTTCTATTTGAACTTAAATTACTTATTTTATTTTAAATGCACTTTAATAATCCTTATATGATGCACATAAACATATACATAGACACACCTACCCACAACTTTCATATCAAATGTGAAGTGATATGGACATTGTAATTATTAATTTGTGGACCACTGAGGATTTTAATGTGTGTTGGCATTGCCCAATCCTCCCCCAACCAACCTGATTCAAGCCATGCCAACTTTAGTTGCTTGATAGTCTTTAAAATTATACGAATTTTAAATAAAATGTAGTGGTTTATACTTAAAAGATGCTAAATCTATTTATCTATATATCTAATCTATCTAGTCACCTATCTCTATTTATCTACACCCCAACCCTTGGGCTTAGTGGTTATTCCTTAAAACTACAAAAGGTAGTTACCCTGACCTTGAATATGCAAAGTTAAGTTTACTGGAAACTTTCTCCTTTCCCCCCCCCCCCTCTTTGTCTTCTCATTCTCTTTCCCTTAGGTTCTCATTTCCCCTCTTGGTTGTCAACTACTCCTCTATTATTTGTGTTGGCTTTCTAATCACTTCCACAATTGCTTACCACTACCTTCAATTTGCCCCCAAGGTATTATGGGCCTTTTAGAAACTTCCATATTCCCTTTCCTGTTCTCTGTATCCTAACTTTGTCTATCACTATTAGGTGAAGATTTCATTTATATATTTTTTATTATTGATTTCAGAGAGGAAGTGAGAGGGAGAGAGAGAGAGAAATATCAGTGTTGAGAATCATTGATCAGCTGCCTCCTGCACATCCCATACTGGGGATTGAGCCCGCAACCAGGGTATGTGCACTGACCAGGAATCAAACCGTGACCTCCTGGTTCATAGGTCAACACTCAACCACTGAGCCACACTGGCCAGGCTTGTCATTGTCCTACATAGCTACCATATAAACTATGGAGAATCACACTTTTACAACCCAGTGGGTGAGTAATGAAAATCATTTGCAATGACTTTTTAAATGTTTCCCCAAATCATGCTCTTTTATTTGGATAAATCATTTTGGTTATATAAGTGGCTCAGAAATATGACATTATTTAGTTGCAGAGGGGTTTATTTTTTAACAGTGCAGCAATTACATCCTAAAATAACTATTATTCAATCCATTCTGCCAGCCTTAGGAGACTAAGCAGATGTCAGATATTCTAAAATATCTGACTTTAGGTGAGTTTGGGATGTTACTGTGAAAGAGGCATCTTGAGATCTGTTACATAGGAGGATGCCAGTAAGCTGTGCACTTACATAATGATGGCAACAGCTCTCAGAAGGACTCATGGGAAGCTTAATTGTCAGGTCTTAGAATAATACTGTTTTAGAGCTGGATGAGGAAATTTAGAACTCATCTCCATTCATTTCCTTTAATAGGTGAAGAAACAAAGTGATCTGTTGGGGTCCAGCCCCAGCAGGTCCAGGGGTTCCCAAAGGTGTGGATGGAGTCGGCAAAGAAGGAATGACAGGGAGGCAGTGTTCAGTTGATCAGCATAGGGAGGTTCTCTCTAGCCAGGTTCTGTCTATATTGTCCCATTACATCTGTATTTATACCAGTTGATTTTAATACTATCAATTCTATTCCAAAGGTTAGGGCGTTTGTTAATCTAGTTCTGTTGAGTTTAATCCTGTCTAGGTTAATCTCTGTGTTACATTACAAGGGCTATTCCAAGGTTGCTGCTCTACTGATAAGCTACAAGGAAGTGATTGAAGGAGATTATCCTACCTAGTAAAGGTTATGTCCTCCCAGCCTCACTGCTTGCCTTCCCTGGGACTGCCCTGTGTCGGTGGGTCTCCAGGGATATAGGCTTTGGTGCTTTCCCTAGTGGGCAGACCCCTGGGGATGTGGGCCCAACAAGTCCCAAATTTATTGCCAACAGTCTTAGTCCTGTTAATCCCTAACTCCTGGGAAAAAATCCCCACCCGGGGAAACAACCTTTCTTGGAGAGGTGACCTTGGTTAAAACACATAGCGCTAAGAAGGGGAGCAAACATATTAAGAACAGTATGCCATATACACCAGGTCCCTTGAAACATATGCTGTGCAGATGTTTCTTCCCTGCAGCAACTGTGTCAAGCAGCAAGGATGGACCGGCTTCCGGCAGTGATCCAAATAACTGGAGAAGCTGCCCAAGATCATGCATCTAAGTAAAGGGATATCCTAGAACAATGATGGCGAACCCTTTGAGCTCAGTGTGTCAGCATTCTGAAAAACCCTAACTCTGGTGTCGTGTCACATATAGAAATTTTTTGATCTTTGCAACCATAGTAAAACAAAGATTTATATTTTTGATATTTATTTTATATATTTAAATGCCATTTAACAAAGAAAAATCAACCAAAAAAAAATGAGTTTGTGTGCCACCTCTGACACGCATGCCATAGGTTCGCCATCACTGCCCTAGAATATCTCTGGACTTTACCATTTCACTAAATTGCCCCCAACTAAATTGGCTTTACTATATATCTTCACACTCTCATTCCACATTTACTTCTTTGAAAGAGAGAGAAGCTTGACAGCATCTTCTAATAGAATTTCATGTTAGGACAATCTGAATTTGAAACTTTCCTAAGCCTAAATCTTCACTTGTGTACACAGTATCCTCCAGAAAGGCTGGAGTGATTTTCTACCTTTTTTCTTGCATCATCATTTTCCCCCATTCTATTGGATCATTCTCATCAGCATTCAAGCATGCTGTCCTTTCTGTCATCCAAAATGAAAATCATGTTTTATTCCACATCTTTCTCTAGATATGTTCCAATTTCTTACTAGTACATCCTATTTATGAGAAAACTGTGAAGATTGTAGAGAAGAGTTGCTATACTATACTCAATTATTTTCTTCCCATTCTCCTTTGAACTTGCTTCAGTCAGACTCTCTGTATCTATCATTCCAACAACATAGCTTTTGTCAAGGTCACCATATCAGTCAACTATATAACAAGCACACAATCTCTCTGGCATCAATCTATCAGAAGCAGTTCATATAGGAGTCAGTTGATAAAGATGTGTGCTGGGCTGGAGCCCCAAGCTGCAGATAGGGTGTGTGTCTGCCTCATGGGTGCCTCATCTTTGTTGCATCACCAGAATGAGAAGGTTCTTTGAGGTGTCATAGGAAAGAATTCAGGGACACACAGGAAGAGTTCAAGTGGCAGTGAAAGATTTATTAAAGCCGAAACCGGTTTGGCTCAGTGGATAGACCGTCGGCCTGCGGACTGAAGGGTCCCGGGTTCGATTCCGGTCAAGGGCATGTACCTGGGTTGCGGGCACATCCCCAGTGGGGGATGTGCAGGAGGCAGCTGATCGATGTTTCTCTCTCATCGATGTTTCTGACTCTCTATCTCTCTCCCTTCCTCTCTGTAAAAAATCAATAAAATATATTAAAGAAAAAAGATTTATTAAAGAGAAAGTACACTCTCGGAGGGAGAGAGAGAGAGAGAACAGGCACACTCAAAGAGCAACTTCTCTGAGGTATTTGTGTGAGCTTTCTTATATTCTCTTGGGCTTGGAAAAAAGCAGGTTTATTTTGAACTATCCTATCCCTAAAAGAGTGGGTTATTTTCATACTGTCCAATCATATATTCTGATTTCCTTTGGGGATGTCTTGCCACTTTGGTTCTTACCCACAATTCTCTAGGTTTACCCACAAAAGGGGGGGGGTGTTGGTCAGAACTGCAATGCTAATTTGTTATAATAAGGGCATAACTGAGGAGAGGGACTTGGAGGTGATTTGTGAATGGGTCTACACATGTGATAATAATAGAATTTCCCTCTACCCCTGTTCCCCCAGTCTCAGGATGTTGGGAATTCCCCACCCCCACCCCCAGGCCTGTTAAGCTGGTGAAACTATGTCAGTTACTCCCCCTGAGGTAACCACAAAGCCATTTACCTGCTTAGTCAAATGTTTTGTTCTGTTCCCTCTTTCTTTCCTTGTTACTATCTGACTGCATACTCTAACACTTTTATGTCACCGTGTCCTTCTCATGGTGTCATATGAGGGCAAGACAAATGGAAATAAGGAACCAGCACACTAGAACTCCCTTCTGTGTTCCATCAGCCAAAATAAGTAATATGGCTAAGTCCAAGATTAGTGACAGGAGTACACTTTGCCTCTAGTGGGAAGAAGTGAAAAGCCATGAGGCAAAGGACACAGATAGAGGCAGAGGAGAAAAATCTGGGAAAAAATATTAATGTTAGTATACCGCTGTCATCAATGAGATCCATCCACAGTATTTTATTTAATGATAGAATATAAGTACATATGTGTTTTGAATAGTCAGCAACATGTGACACAGTTGAGCACTACTTTCACCCTAAAACTGCTTTTCTCTTGGCTTTTAACTCACCCCATACTCCTAGTTTTCCTTACTCCCTCTTGCTGATTTCTTCTATACTTCGTTGGTTCCTCTCATTTTTTACATTGGATTTCCCTAGGAATCAATATTTGGACATTTCCTTCTTGATTTCTACACTTATTCTCTTGTTGATCTCAACTATAGTCATAGTTTAAAAAGCATGTATAATACTTAACATTACTGAACTGTTCTCATCAAAATGATTAAGGTGGTAAATTGTATGTTATGTATTTCTCACAATTAAAAGTAAAAACAAATAAAAGAAAAACCCCTTTACAGACAGATCAATCATAAAATTATATCTTCAGCTTATATGTCTCCCCTTAAAATCCAATGTTATCTAAATATATCCAACTATCTAAAATAAATACAAAACATGATATATCAATAGCCAAACAAAGGTATGTGACCACAAGTTGAACCCACAACCCTTTGGTATGCTGGCCCACCCTCTAACCACTTAGCAACACTGTTCAGGGCCCATCCTATATGATAAAAGGCTAGTATGCAAATTGACCTAATGGTGGAATGACCTGTCACTATGATGCACACTGACCACCAGGGGGAGAGCCACTCAGCCAGAAGCCGGGCTCATGGCTGGCGAGCACAGCAGCGGTGGCAGGAGCTGCTCTGCAGGAAGCGGGCCTAAGCCATCAGTCAGACATCCCCCGAGGGCTCCCGGAATGTGAGAAGGCACAGGCAAGGCTGAGGGACACCCCCTGCCCTGCCAAGTGCACAAATTTTGTGTACTGGTCCTGTAGTTATATATTTTCTTGATGGGTCGCATCATTTGACAACATAAAATATCTCCACTTATTTCATTGAATGATTTTAAACTTAAATTATATTCTGTCTGCCCTAGCTTGTTTGGCTCAGTGGATAGAGCATTGGTGTACAGACTGAAGGGTCCTGGGTTCAATTCCAGTCAAGAGCAAATGCCTGGGTTGCAGGCTGGATCCCCAGAAGGGGGCATGCAGAAGACAGTCGATCAATGATTCTTTCATCATTGATGTTTCTATCTCTCTCTCCCTCTTCCTTCCTCTCTGAAATCAATACAAATATATTAAAAAACAACAAAAACAGGAAAACAATAATAGCAAAAACCTTGATAAATCAGGTTATAACAAAAGGAAAATAAAGGGGAAAAAGATGTAAAATTCAAATATATTAATATAGATATATATGTATGTGTATATATACTATATATATATACTATATGTATATATATATATACTATATGTATATATATATGAAATGACACTATACTGCATAAGGTTAAAAATAAGAAAAGACAATAAAAATGACATCATAAGATTATTAGTGGCATAATCAGGCAGAATAGAATTTTTAAAAAATATATTTTTATTGATTTCAGAGAGGAAGGAAGAGGGAGACAGAGATAGAAACATCAATGATGAGAATCATTTATCGGCTGCCTCCTGCACACCCCCTACTGGGGATTGAGCCCACAACCCGGGCATGTGCCCTTGACTGGAATCACAGGCTGATGCTCTATCCACTGAGCAAAACTGCCTAGGGCTTACTGTTTGTTTTTTTAATTTTGTTCCTAGTTCTTAGCAGTTATAGACTCATTCCTATCGTTAGCAATCAATATAAAGTATTAACAGTGATGTAAATTTTGTAGATCTCTCATTGTCAAGAACTAGATAGTATTTGTGTCAGAGACTGTGAATTGTCCTCAAATAGCTCTTCCTACCATCTTTCTCTAAAAAATAAAACATCTCATTTTAAGCTGGGCATATTGCCACCCAACTGGAGAGCATAGTTCTGAGAAACTTATATTTGTGTGTTATGTGAAAAACTGCTGGTTCACTTCCTATTGAAAGACGAAAATACTTGCCCTAGATATCCATCAGCAAGATGAGATGATTTGGGGGAAAAAAAAAATATATATATATATTACAGAAGGGTAATTACTATATGTATATAAATCTCCCAGGCTGTGTAAAATATGATTTGTAAGTTAAACTTATAAAAACTTAAGAATATAAAAATGAGAATATAGTGTTTTGACTTTGAAAATGGGCAATTTTATATGGTTCAATTATCAGAAGGGTGCCTGGGGAAGTGGGCTTCTTGTAATATCACAAGTAAAGGAATTTTCTGAGACTTGCATAGGAGGATGAATGAGATTTATTTTCATGGAACTAAACCCTCGGGTTTCCAAAGTTCTCTCTCCTTCCCTCCCACCATGGACAAAGTCCAGCTGTGTCTTTAGCAGAGCTAGGATTAGAGCCATTGCCCAGAGCCTGTTCCACATTTGCACAGTCGGATTCAGCATCAAGCTAGCTTAGTTTGTGTTCCCAGCTGTAGTCCATTGTGTATGGGGTCTGCATAGCCATTGGCCATGTGGCTTCTAAGGCCTCATGGCTATGGAGAAAATACAGGCAAGTGTAAGGAAGCAGGAGCAAAGGCAGAAGATAAGAGAGCCAGAGAATTCCTTTGTCTCCAGAGTTTAAGATTTCACGTACTTGCAGTGGCTCTACCCACTCTAGTCATTTCATGGCTCCCCAGGCTAGACTGACAGGCAAGTATTTTCACCAAGCTCACCCCAACTTTACTATGCTTTCGTCCATCTTCCCTTTTGTCTAGTCCAGCCATGGGCAAACTACGGCCCGCGGGCCAGATCCTGCCCGTTTGAAATGAATAAAACTAAAAAAAAAAAGACCGTACCCTTTTATGTAATGATGTTTACTTTGAATTTATATTAGTTCACACAAACACTCCATCCATGCTTCTTTTCCGGCCCTCCGGTCCAGTTTAAGAACCCATTGTGGCCCTCGAGTCAAAAAGTTTGCCCACCCCTGGTCCCTTCCCCTAGTGATCTGCAGGGAATGGACCAGTGGTTCCCTGAGGAATATGAAATTGCAGCTTTCTGTTGAGGCTGCCCAGATGGCCATGCTTATAATGCCTGGCATCCCCTTTTCTCGCTTCCTATTATTAATAACTAGCTAATTACAATGGTAACAGTTACATTTCATAGAAACCAACTTAATGATTTAGGGTATGAGAAAGTATAGAGGGAAGTAAAACATAAAATCTTAATTTGACAAATCAAGAACTAGATTTTGATTACTTTAAAAATACATATTATAGAGCTTATAATATATAAATATAAAATAATTATCAGGAAGTAGAAATGGAAAGAGGTTGTGTGCTGTCTTCATCTTCCATAGTGGAGAAGATCAATAAAGGTTTTAGTATTTATACATCATAGTGCATTAGTGTCATTGGTATTAAGATGCATCATTATGATATACATAATTCCACTTTTAATTCAGTCATCAATGTCCTTTTTCCTATTTTAATCTCCTCCGTGACTTCAACAGCATTTGTGATGCTGAATTTCTTTAAAAAAAGGAAACTAAAAACCATCAGTGATTGGCTCTGAAACTATCACTGTGAAGATTTGGGACTAGTCAACTCTGTCTTTTCACTCTACGAATGTTACAAATACAACTGATTCTCCATCATCACCTCGTGCCAAAATATCTTGTAGTAATTTAGATTACACACTTTTAAACTTATAGGATAAAATAACAGAAGGATAGAAACCAATTGCCAACTCTCTGAATTAGAAATAGAAAAACAGAATCATATACAAACATTTTGCAAATATAAAGGGGGAAATATTAAATACAGATAAGATAATATAGAGTGAGAGGAAAGCAGTAAAATCGTATCTTCTGAGTACAGCAATAAATGTACATAAGAAAAGTTAGCCTGTTAGAAAGAAAGTACTCTTAGATAATTATCAAAACTCAGAGCCCGACAATGTGGTCATAAAAAGTTTCATCTAAAACAAAGTTACACTAAATTTACAATGATTATAAGGACATACCAGCCACATTAAGAAACGAAAATAGAGCTGTGATATTAATGTCATGGAAGATTTAAAGACAAAATGTATTTTAAACTTAAACTCAGGTGCTGCTTTATCCATCATAAAGACATTTTTATATGAAAAAAATCAAATTGCTCAAAACATGAAATCCAGAAGAAACCAAAAGAAAACCACCTGGCAGCTCATCATAACACAATAAACATAGAAACTAATGATAAAATAATACCAACAACTTATATTTTTTAAAGACATGCAAATGACCAAAAGGTATAGAAAAGATGCTTGACATCACTCATAAAAGCAGAGTAGACCCAGACAGCGTGGCTCAATGGTAGATCATGACCTATGAACCAGGGGGTCACAGTTCGATTCCCAGTCAGGCCACCTGGGCTTGATCCCCAGTCAGAGGCATGCAGGAGGCAGCCAATCAATGATTTTCTCTCATCATTGATTTTTTTTTATCTTTCTCTCCCACTTCCTTCCTCTCTGAAATTAATAAAAATATATATTGTTAAAAAAAAAAGAAAAACAAAACAAAACACAGAGCCCTAACCGGTTTGGCTCAGTGGATAGAGCGTCGGCCTGCGAACTGAAGGGTCCCGAGTTTGATTCCGGTCAAGGGCATGTACTTGAGTTGCAGGCACATCCCCAGTGGGGGGTGTGCAGGAGGCAGCTGATCAATGTTTCTCTCTCATTGATGTTTTTAGCTCTCTATCCCTCTCCCTCTCCCTTCCTCTCTGTAAAAAATCAATAAAATATATTTTAAAAAACACACAGAGTAGAATAGTGGTTGTAGGTGCTGAGGAGTGGGAGAAATGAGAAGGCGAAGGTCAAGGACTACAAAGTACAAAGTTTCAGTTGCACAGAATGAATAAGTTCTAGAGACATGATGTGCAATGTACTGACTATAGATAAAAATATGGTATTGTATATTTGAAATTTCCTGAGATCTTAAATGATTTTTCTCACACAAACAAACAAGTATGTGTGGTAATGGATTGTGCCAATCATTTATATCATTGTTTACATTAAAAAATATATATATTCGCCAATTATAACTCAAGCATGGGAAAAATAAAAATAAATTTAAAATAAAAGTAATACTGTGTGACAGAGTGTATTTTGCCATCTTTGTTAACAGATTAGAACACTATTATGATATTAACGGGATTAAAAGTAGTACTGATCATATAAGGAAAACTATCATAGGCATATTTAGTCATACAAAACCATATACTCTGTGCTTCTTCTTCAATTTGTTAAGATTGAGAAAGAGAACTCATAAGTATTATTAACTGGGTTTCTTAAATCTCCTTAAATTCTGGGCTAGTCCTGAGCATAAAGTGGCATGAATGAAGAAAAGCAATTATGAGATATTAAACCTGGAAAACATTGGGTGTATTCAGTCTTGTGCTGGGAAATGTTTAACAATAGGCTCTAAAAAAAAAAAAAAGAAAAGAAAAGAAAAGAAAAAGAAAGAAAAACTCTTATTTGTATTACATTCCCTCCATGGATGATTTCAAGCTATTAAGTGGTATCCCTGAACATAGAATTGGGAAAAATTTTACAGAAGCAGCTCCCTTGAACTTCTATATGCTGGCTCCGGTGGCAAAGTAGAACGGACCACTAATAAAATTGTAAAAAATTCCCATTAGCCTTTCTGTCACCCCCTTTTCAATACGCCTTTCCAAAATATCAGAAACCCAGTTCCTTTCTAGAAAATAGAGCATACATATGAAAAATTAAGATTTTATGATATCACATGGAAATATATTTTTTGTTTATAGAATAATATTCAATCAACTACATTTTACTGAAGTTTGCCTTCTATAAAGTTGCTATATAAATAATTATAATTAAAAAGATTTATCAGAAAATGCAGAAAAGTATTTTAGATTCCAGAATGAAGTTTCACATCATGGGGAGAATCTATATAGAGGAAACAGCTCTTCTAATGATTTATCCTGAGCTATTGATTAGAGACATTCATCAAAACAAAATATCTTGCCGAAACCGGTTTGGCTCAGTGGATAGACCGTCGGCCTGCTGACTGAAGGGTCCCAGGTTCGATTCCGGTCAAGGGCATGTACCTGGGTTGCGGGCACATCCCCAGTGGGAGATGTGCAGGAGGCAGCTGATCGACGTTTCTCTCTCATCGATGTTTCTAACTTTCTATCTCTCTCCCTTCCTCTCTGTGAAAAATCAATAAAATATATTTTAAAAAAATATCTTATGATTTTTACATGGTGTTTGTAAATATTGAGCCCAGGAGGAAAATTAAACAGATTCAGTTCAAAGGACCACAGGGAGAATGAACATGCTAAAACTATGAATAAATTGAGAACAGAAAGTTTAACAATATTGATTAAAATTTACTGAAATGGAAAATAAAAAGAATGTTTTTTATTTCATGGACATTCACCATTTTTCTTTGATTTTAAGGCAATCTTATATAAAGGAAAATATGTAATAGCTGCAACCTTGAAGAATTAATGCTACATATTCAAATTATTATGAGAGCTATAAAAGTTTTAATTTTTTCCTTTAACTTGTTTTCTTCCAGAGTTTAAAAGTATATAATTTAATCAAATTAATATTCTCAAAGTATATTTAATGCAGCAATAAGGATGATCTAGCATTACGGCAAATTTTGTATTTTAAGAAAAGTTTTATACTAGACCTCTTTTCCAGTATTAATTTTATGACATACTATGTATATCCTGATAAAAATAACTGTGTACACTTTACAATGGTTTAAAGTAAGGACCTTGTAGTACATCTCTAATCAGACACATTAATAATAGAATCACTGATAACCAAAGAACATATACGCATAGCCCATGGACACAGACAACAGTGAGATGAAGGCTATAGGGGTGGGGGTGAGTGCAGGTGGGGCAAAGAGGGGGATGAAGGACACCTGTAATACTGTTAATGATAAAAATCAATCAATCAATCAATCATTCCGTGCAATGGGCCTCTAGTGTACACAATATGAGCCTTTTCAAATCACTCATAATTAACATAGTTTCAACATTTTTGTTTTGTTTTCTAAAGAGTAGAAAACTATTTAGAAGTCATATGATTTAGATGTACAATCTTTAGCTGGAGATGTTTTGTATAGCACTCAAACCTCAGAATTGTCTTTTATCTGCTAGACTGTTGAACAAAGTTATGTATCTGGAGGAGTACTTCGAAATCAGATTCCAAATATTTAGGAAGGAGAAAATGAATGTGGCACTACAACAGTAATTTTCAATTTGGGAAATAATTTAAAATAATTCCCAGGCTCGTAAACATAGTTTACACACAGGTGTGCATGCATGGGTGTGTGTGTGTATGTGTGTTTTGCACACACATACACACACACGTCCAAGACATTCTCTTTTTTAAATAACCAAGACTTGTGTTTGATTTTTATAAGAAATAATTAAATTAGGTCTTAAGAGGAGCTCTTCTCCAAATATCATTGCATGGTTTAAGAAGGCACAATACAATTTTGGAGCAGCGATGAGAGAGATGAAGACTTGTTTATTTTTAGTTTGCCTTACTTTATTATTCCTTGAATTTTCTAGGTCCCTATTGCCCATTATGGTAGCCACTAGTTACATGTGAATATTGAGTTTTTGGAATGTGGTTAAATCAAATTGAGGTATGTGCTCTAAATGTAAAACAAAACAAAACTAGATTTCAAAGACTTATAATGAATAAATGAAGAATGTGTAATAAAATATACTACACTTTTTTTCCTTTTACTTTTATGTCCAAACTTGGAGAGTGATTAAGGAAGTTGAATCAGCCCTGACCAGTCTGGCTCAGTGGATAGAGCGTCGGCCTGTAGATTGAAGAGTCCCAGGTTCGATTCCAGTCAAGGGCATGTACCTTGGTTGCGGGCACATCCCCAGTAGGGGGTGTGCAGGAGGCAGATGATCAATGCTTCTCTCTCATGGATGTTTCTAACTCTCTATCCCTCTCCCTTCCTCTCTGTAAAAACTCAATGAAATATATTTTTTTAAAAAAGAAAGTTGAATCAGAAGAGTTTACATCCATTATTGCAAATAGAAGATTTATACTAAAAATAAACAATAGAACTATTTAAGGTATTTTGATGCCTTGAAAAATTCTCATAGTAATAGTTAAAACCTGAGAAATCTTATGTATCATAAGCACTTTACAGCCATGTTTTTGTTTAATCCTCATAACACATGTCTATTTTACCCATTTTGGAAATGATATTAAATAACTTCTGCGAGGCCAAAGAGCTAGTAAGTGCTACAAGAGAGGATTAAACCAAGGCTGACTTACTCAGAAACACCCATTCTCTCTCTCTCTCTCTCTCACACACACACACACACACACACACACACACACACACACACACACACACACACAAAAACATTTAGAATGAAGACTCATTAAAGTTTACAGATGCAGAAACTGAGACACAGGTTAAATGTCTTGCCAAGATAATACAGGCACTTAGTGAAAAACTAAGACAAGAATATGAAACAAGTGCCTCCAAGTTGGTATATTTTAGTAGGTAGAGACCACTCTTTGAGTTAATGCCATATAGGTAGCTAAAATAACATATTTGGATTTTTGAAAATGTTCAGTGTTCAGATGTAAAACCAACTTCTCAGCTGTAGGTTAATATATTAGAAGAACCTTTTTTTTTTAATTGAGGGAAGAATCAGGGTGAGATAAATTTACACAGGTGTGTCTCCTGTGTCTCTGATGAGGAGCACTGCCTTTTCCCAGGGACATTCCATTGCAGCTATCAAGGAGTGTCTTCACATTTTTCATTAACTAAGATGTTGTCTTCTTTCCCCCTAATGCCTACATTAGAAAGTCATTTGGCATTTGTAGGTACTCATAAGGGAATTTGAGTTACTTCCTACACATACCTGTTCTGATATATCCAAAAACCATTTGGTGACATTATCAACTCATTAAAGTGAGAGATGTGACAGAAAGAGCACATGCCACATGGAATAAATATAAAAGTGTCAACCACTTAAATGAAAAAGAAATCCATCTGGCTGATTTCTCTTTGAAAAATGAGTTGTGTATTAAATTCCTTCTTTAATACGTGACAGCCAATTAATCTCAAAATGGGTAGAAGCATATAGTATTCAATTTAATTAAAAGCAATATTGATTGAGAGTCTACTATATATAACATACAAGCTATATTCAAGAATGGTTATATAGAAGAATAAAAGAAAGTCACTTGCCTTACGGGTGCTTGTCTTCTAAAGGGAAGGGAACAGTTAAAAGGGAATTAGATAAAAAGGCATGCCAAAGAAATTCAAGATAAAATAATGTACTTCCATGTTACAGAATGAAAACCAATCATATTTAATTAGAAAGGAATTGAAAACAGTTTCAAAAAATGATTTAGGTAAACCTTAAAGAAAGAGACTGAAAAATTTAGCATATTATCTGCCTAGGACATATTTTTCCACACATTATAAAAACATAAATGTATTATATATAATGTAAAATGTTATAATTATAAAATGATAAAATGAAACAGAGAAGCAATATTAATAGTTGTTGGAAATCAGGTTTCAAAAATCAGTGGAAGGTTATTTCAAAGCTTAGTGATCTCTCCATTGAGTTAATTATAATACATTAGATTAATACCATTCTTTTTACAGTAAAGGCAATTTAATATTACCTATCCTATTGTTCTTTTAAAATATATATATTTTTACTTATTTCAGAGAGAAAGAGAGAGGGAGAGAGAGATAGAAACATCAATGATGAGAGATAATCATTGATCAGCTGGCTCCTGCACACCTCACATTGGGGATTGAGCTCACAACCTGAGCATGTGCCCCAACTGGGAATCAAACCATGACCTCCTGGTTCATAGGTCAATGCTCAACCACTGAGCTACACCAGCCAGGCTCCACTGTTCTTGATGACATGCTTATGAAAGAGAAACCAGTTTATATTTCCTAGTAAAGAACATTACGGATACACATAGCCTACTTGGAAGATATTTGCCAAACCCAGACAAAAAATATTTAAGAAAACTGACTTCCCCCAAATATTTCAAATATTAAGATATCAGTTTGGCCAATACTACATCTCTCATCACATATCTTTAATTACCAGACATCTCTTAATTGCACTAAAGAATTCTGAGAACTGAGAGAGTGGTCCCAAACGAGATCATACAGGAACACCCAGCTAAAAGATAAACCACATAGCTCACTGGAATTTTCTAGCATTGTCCTAACATACCGGACAAATATACTTAATTAATGACTCTAGTAAATGAAATTTTCAAAAATAAACTCATTCCTTGTCATGATATGCCATGAATGATTATTCTTTTAAAGCAGATGGTGCATTTTCAGCAACAATTATTGAAGAGTAGATATCTATATTTAAACAAATTCTACCACCCACCATCATGTTTCATTTGACAATCTGTTGTTCTCAATGCCAAGATTCTCATCTTTGTGAGTGGATAACTTTCTTAATGTGCTTTAGAGAAATTCAAAGACCTTGTTGTTAAATCAACTACATCTCTAAGCTACCACTTAAAAGCAGAAACAGAAATTCTTCATAATTCCTGCCCATTTGAAAGAGTTTCCATGGGAGAAAAAGCACTAAAATTAAGATAAGTTACTTAATGGACCATAATATGTATTATTCAAATTTATCCTAAGTACCTTATATAGTAGTATAAACGTTTTCAACAATAGGTTAAATCATTTAAACAACTGTTTTGGTTTTCTGATGAAAACATACATTTTATTAATATTTTGAGCATGTTTTACTCTTTTAAAGTAGCAATTAAAATTATATTGGTTATACTTATGATAACCTTATATTTTCAGGAGAATAATAGCTAAGGAAAGATGGGCTTCCAACTTCCTATAATCTAACATCAGGATTCTGGTTAGCACTGTCAGGCTACTCAGACAATATTCCTAATTTGTTGCCTATTTATTCATAGCAAAGTTAATTCCATAATAACTGTATTTAAAAAGGAGGGTTACTTTGACCTAATATCATCTTTCTAAGCTACTAACCACAGATCCGTCATCCTTGTGAAAGTGCACATGAGCACTCTAGTGTCACATTAAACTTGAGGAAATCACAGGCATAGTATCTTTAATTTTGAAAGAGAGAAGTCTTATTAAATAATTTGTCTGTCTTAATATACTAAAATTGCTTCCAGAAAAAAAGTTATTTAGAAAAGTGCCCCCTCTTTTGATATTATTAAACTGACTTTAGACTGTGATATATCCCAATAGACTTGACATTGTAAGTAACAGAAATGCTGGACTAAAATGGAAATTATACTACATTCCCCTAATATTGCTTCTGACTTTGTGACTAAATGCCATCAAAAGTGATCATTTTAGAGATGAGATTTAACATGAATATAGAAGTGTTAGATCCTTGGATAAGACCCTTTAATAAACAAAACAGTGGTCACACTTGGTGGCATGAGTCAGTATAGACCATTAGTAGTAGTAGTAGTAGTAAGATGTTGGTGAATAGTAGGAAAGGTAGGAATCTATGCAAGCTTCTTCACCCAGTACAATTAGCCAGCAGCTACAAGTGACCACTGAGCACTTGAAATGTGGCTAGTCTGAATTAGGATGTACTCTAAGTGTACAATAAACACTGGATTTCTAAAAGTATTAAAACTTTAAAATATCTCTTACACTTTGAGACAGCATGGAGAGACCTAGAGAGTATTATGCTAAGCAAAATAAGCCAGTCAGAGAAATACAAGTATCACATGATCTCGCTCAAATGTGGAATCTAATGAACAAAATAAACTGATGAACAGAGTGGATCCAGAGACATGGAACAGACCAACGAATCTCAGAGGGAAGGCAAGGGAGGGTGGATAGGTGGGGGGTGATCAACCAAAGAATTTGTATGTATATATGCATAACCCATGGACACAGACAATAGGATGGTGAAGGCCTGGGGCATGGTGGGGGATGGAGGCAGGCTGGAGAGAGTTAATGGGGGGAAAAAGGGGACATATGTAATATATTCAACAATAAAGATTAAAAAGACAAAATAACTAAAATAGCTTTAATATTTTATATCAAATATATGTTGAAGTGATAATAATTTATATTACTGAGGTAAATAAAATATTATTAAAAGTAACATCACCAGTTTATTTTTTATGGGAGTACTAGAAAATTTTACATTATATCTCAGGCTCTTATTTGTGACTCACATTTTATTTCTGTTGGACATCGCTGCTAGACAGCAGGATTTTTTAACCTGCAGTAGAGCAATACTGCTGGCATTTGGATCTGGATAATTCTTTGTCGCGGAAGCCTGTTCTATGCACTGTAGAAGGTTTGGAAGCATTTCTGGCCTGGACCTCTAGATGCCAGGAGCAGTTCTTCCCGAGTTAAAACTACCAAAAATATCTCCAGTGTCAAATAGCCTCTGGGGGCGAAATTGTTTCCATTTGTGAACCACTGGTCTACAGTGTACAAATATATCACTACTAGAGGCCCGATGCATGAAATTCGTGTAAGAGTAGGCCTTTTTTCCCCCCCAGCTGCCAGCACCAGCTTCCCTCTAGCACCCGGAACCCGGGCTTCCCTCTGGATGCCAGCAGGCACCCGGGACCCGGGCTTCCCTCGCAGCCCCAGCTTTGTCTGGAAGGATGTCTGGTCTAATTAGCATATTATGCTTTTATTATTATAGATATACCAAGATAAGTTTGCAATACCAAATTCGAGAAAGTAAAAAACACAGATACCCAAAATTTAAAGGCACTACATTTGATGATTTGATGTGATTAGCATGAGAAATTTTTTCAAGCTATTGGTTTCTATTGGAAACACAATGCCATTGT
Organism: Myotis daubentonii; assembly: GCF_963259705.1. Taxonomy (NCBI): domain Eukaryota; kingdom Metazoa; phylum Chordata; class Mammalia; order Chiroptera; family Vespertilionidae; genus Myotis; species Myotis daubentonii. Next base: position 122,054,098 of record NC_081861.1, on the reverse strand, counting down.
ATTACAGTGGGAAAGCAATTTGCACATAGAAATATAACTGAGAATGTGTTCAGAAAATAGTGAATTCAAACATATGCGTCCTTAATTTAAAATAAATATAAAATATTGTTCACAACAAATGACATTAAAATTTCAATGTGATATCTATTTTTTAAAAGATCATCTTTTCAAGACATAGTGTCATTTTTCCTAATGACAAATATATGCTCTAAATGACAAAACCAGTTTTATAAAGTGATGGTTTTTAAGTTTTTCCAATATAAAATTGAATTTTATATTCAACTTCATAATCAGTGTTTTACTAGACAGAGAAAATAATGAAACTACATGTTGAATAAAGCTCAAACTACTTGTTTTACTAATCATCCATGCAGCAACATGAAAAGCAGCTAAACATATGACAGATACCTATTGATTACACTGTTAAGCAAAGAAATCTCTAGTATGTTTAGCTTAAGCCAAGAGTCTACAGTAATTTTTATCACAGTTTCTTATGCCCTTTCAGCTAGGTACTATTTCTTTATTGTGTGGCAATATGCAAATCAATAACCAACTGAATTAGAGCTTTATATAATATTAATGATTGCGTTAATACTCAATGTTGTTTTCAACTGTGAAAAAGCAACAGGAGATTTCATGCCTCATTTGTGTTCCATCTGAAGCAAAGGCAATTACCAAATCTTTTTAGCAGAAAAAGAAAAATAAATTTGCATAATGAAATATACTCATTTTATATATTCTCATTTTTATTTTAAATTAAGGTAATATGTGTTTGCATTCAGGGTAACTGCTCCCAAGGCACAATAAGTTAATAATGTCAATTTTTTTGTTAAGGCTTCATTATAAAACTGGGGGAAGAGAAGAAAAGAACTGTTCAGATAAAGTGGAATAGCTAACAGCACAACTAAGCATTCTGCTCAGTGGGCATAAACATAACAATTTTCACTGGGACAACAAAAGATAGAATATAATAGGATAATTTATATTAACATGCTTATTATCAAATACATCCCTTCTGAGGATTTTACCACTCCTGTCTTTTATTCACCAGTATTGTCTCCTATATCCCAACAACCATTACTAAGTACATGTGGTCCACAGAGTGACAGATCTGCTACTTTGGGTCAATGAATAGCTGTAGGGTAGCCCTGAACATCCGTGACCCAAAGCTATATATGGGTATGTGCAAATAAATCAATAAAATATTTCTCTTTTTAAAACTACTACCTTCCATTTAACAAAACATCCATTTCCTATAAATGTAATCCAACTCGAAATAAATATCTAACAATTTGGGGAGTGAGAATATTCCATTAGTATAGACAGGCAAATCAGTTTTTACACTAAAAATAAAAAACAGATAAAGAAGAGTGTAGCTAAATGGTTAAGAGCACGTATCTAGGTTACAGGTCCAATCCAGACCCCGGTCAGGACTGTGCAGGAGGAAACCAATGGATATTGCTCTCACACTGATGTTCCTCCCTCTCTCTCTCTCTCCCCCCCCCTTCCCATTCTCTAAAAGTCAATGGAAAAAATATCCTCGGGTGAGGATTCAAACCACACAAACAAAAAAAAAAAACCCTTCTACCAGACTCCATCAGGGTATTTGTTCTTGGAGCTTGTCTGCTCTCACTTCTTGAGTGTGTACTTTGGCTTCAGTAAATTTACTGTGGGTGGCTGAATTTTTCTGTATCATCTAGAACAGGGGTGGGCAAACTTTTTGACTCGAGGGCCACAATGGGTTCTTAAACTGGACCGGAGGGCCGGAACAAAAGCATGGATGGAGTGTTTGTGTGAACTAATACATGTTAACACTGCTGCTGGTGAAGGAGCGGAGGGGAGAGCAAGAGAACCCTCCGCTCTTTCGGCTCCGCGGGCCGGATAGAACAGCCGAACGGGCCGGATCCGGCCCACGGGCTGTAGTTTGCCCACGGCTGGTCTAGAACCTGGACCCTGCTACTGGGTGGAGGCCTCCTTTGGCCTCCCTGGGTGCCCCTCACCCTGGCATCATTTCCATCCTACCTTTAGCAGGAGGGGGGAACCTTTTTTCTGCCAAGGGCCTTTTGGGTATGTATTAACATCATTCGTGGGCCAACAAAAATTATCAACTTAAAAATTAGCCTGCTATATTTAGTCAAGCATTGAATTAACTCACCCCTATTGCCTTGGCAGGGCCAGATCAAATGATTTTGCAGGCCTTATACTGCCCGCGGGCTGGATGTTACCCACCCCTGGTCTAGAGGATAAGAAAGTTCCCTTCATGCAGAAGTCAGTGTTTCTGTCTTTCTTGTATCTTGAAAAATAATTTATTAGAATAATGCTAGTATAATTGAATATCCCCTTATGTGTCTGTCCTACAAATGCCCTAGAATAGGGTTCACTTTTACATATCTGAGTCAGGTAACTATTTTAATGATTTCTTCTCTAATACACATCATTAACATAACCCCATTGCATGATATATTTGTACTCAATATTGTCTTGATTTGTGCATGCATTTATATCAGCTACTTGGATCACTTTTGAAGTCTGGCTAATTTCTCTCACATATTATTCCCCTTGTTACCAAATTCCACAATAAGCAGACTTCCAAAATGAGGTCACACAGGAGTAGCATACACCGAAGCATGTATGGTATCTTATGAATCTTTTCAATTCAAACAGAAGTTAAGAATTTCAAAGCCAGATTCTAATTAAGCTTAGTCTGGTTAAACCTCTCATAAAATATATTTGTGAAAATTGTGCTTATTTAATCTTTATTGCAGAAATTTTACATTTTTATTATTTACATATGTTTAGTAATGGACACACTATACTGGCATATTAATGTAAGTTCAAAGTATAAATTTAAAAATAAATGAAAGGATATATGTGTGTATTATGATGCACACTCAGAAAAATATCACTGATAAGGGTACAGAACCAGCGTATTTTAAGGAATTGCAATGTTACTTAAAGTCCTGGATAAATCACCAAATGCCTCCTGGGGGGCTGGTCATGTCTCTAAAATGAGAGAAACAGAATGGCATATGTGGTAATATGGGATATAGTGCTTACTGTACCCTAGTTTGAGAACCCACATTGATATCTGATATCTATCATTCTACCACTAATCATACTATCCTATAGGTAGAACATACATTCTGGTTTTACTGAACAGATGATATAGCACAACAGGCTAATAGTTATCACAACTATGGTTTTACAGACTTCATGTTTACACACTTTGCAGAAATCACTAAGGTATCATCCAATGTTATGTTATACATAATAGGCCCTTTTGCAGTAAAAACTGCATCAACCCAACAACTCAGATAAGCATCATTTTGTCTTCAGAGATGGGTGAGATCATGAGAGTTTATCCAGAGAATTGTTGCATTAAGTATTATAGCTTCTTATCAACTAGTTTGCTGCAACTCAAATTCCGGACCTAAAAGGGTCACTTGAATTGCTCAGTCATACTTCACTGTAATTCTGTAGAGAAAATTTTGTGCTTTCAGAGTATTTGCAAAGTAGAAAACAAAAGCAACACTGTGACAAGTAAAAAAAAATTAAATGAAAAACTTTGAAACAATAAAGAAAAGTATTATAGCGTCTTACTTAAGGCTCAAATACAGGAGATGGAGGAGTGTATTTAAGCGATTCAGGAAAACATTAAACTCAGCCAACACATTCTGTGTCCATGTGTTATATGAGTGCTTCCCAATTCTCTTTCATGTTTCCAATGTGGCATTTTTCTGGCTGTTTATGGGTACCGTTAGTATTAGCACAAAAAATATGAAAAAACTCTAAAAGTTCTAATTATATCAGAGCTGTTAAGTAGGTGACCACTTCAACCTCTGTCTTCTATGTTATTATAATAACAACTGCAAATCATTGAAGTGCAGATTATGATTGATATTACAACTGCTTTTGGGAAAATACATGTTCCTCTTTTGCCCTGTGTTTGCAAAATAACCACATAATCTGTTGTACAAGTAGTGTCACTTAAAGCACAAATATAAACCAAAAATATATACTATAAAAATATAACCATATATTATAAAAGTAGATAATATATAAAACATAAAATAATATACAATTTATAAAAAATATAATAATATAAAGTTTATTCTTCTCACTGATGCTTTATACCAGCTCTGTAGGGCTAAGTGTTTCCCCTGCCTAGGATAAAATTTCAGTCAGATCACATAAACTTTATGATTGGTGTTAGATAATGAAAAGGTATTTGGCCACATTTTAACATAATAACAGTCTCATTTTTGCAATTAAAATATCCAGGTTTTTTTTGTAATTACTCAAATGCTTTGTCTTATTCAATTAAAAGCTGGTTCTCTTATCTGGTCCCATCCTGCATCACTTGAGATATTATCTGGTTCTTTCTTTTATCTTCCCCAGCTTTGATCATGAGAGTTTATTCATGATCTTCCTTTTATCTTCCTTTTTCTTTCTTTTACCCTAAATGGGCAGACTATAGGATCAAGAAAAGATTACTTGAGTGATATATTTCCTTGACAATTCCCTCTGAGTAAGGCAGATTCTTAATGCCAATAATTATTTCACAGAATGTTTCCTTTGTGTTTGTGAGGATTATTGAGAACTTCAACTGGAGCAATCCAAGTTCATCAGTCTGAAAATTTCTCTACTGTGGCTAGGAGCTTAGGACACTTCCCTTCATTTCTATTCATAAACTGAGGTCACAATCTACAACCAATCAGACAATAATTTTAGAAAGGATCCAAGATAAACCCAGGCAGGCTTCCTCACACAAAGTCCACACTTACTACATTTTAGGCTGCTTCTTTTTTTTTCTTTTCTATTTTTGATGAGTGGGAAGTTTGACCTATGTGGCTTCCCTATTTGGTAGATTTTTTCAAATGCAAGTCATTCACTTGTGTCTCTACTTCCAAAATTCTAAGAGGCTCAGTTTTAATTTTCCAAATGGTGTAGTTAGCATTGTGCCACAAGTTTTTTTTTTCATCTTTTCAAGACATAGTGTCATTTTTCATAATGACAAATATATGCTCTAAATGACAAAAACCAGTTTTACAAAGTGATAGCTTTTACATTTTTCCAATATAAAGTTGAATTTTACATTTGACTTCATAATCAGTATTTTACTAGGTAGAGAGAATAATGAAACTGCACATTGAATAAAACTCAAACTACTTATTTTACTAATCATAAGAAGATAACCATTTGCAACTAATGTTTCTTAGAAAAAAAGGTGAACTTCTTAGGATACTCCAGAGGATGTTCACGAAGTATTAAATGGAGTAGCAGATTTTCCACATATTAGTAACTGCCATAATGTTAATAGTTTTAAGGAGTAGAACGTCCACTATCCAAGTTTCCTTACTAGTAATAAATAGTTTGATTGGGCTGAATACAGATGGCAAACAAATGTTCACAGTGGGACAATCTTCTCAACATAATATTCTGGTTTAAAATAAATATTTTCACACAATGTTTTATTTCGTAGCAGATAATTATAATGTTTAAGATTGCTCTACATGTGGGAAATAAAATGGAGAACAGAGACAATTATCTATAAGTACTTTAAAATTAAAATTACTTTTTTCAACACATATCAGAAAAAAGTGTGTTACGTATGCATATAAAAACAATTTGTTTAAAATATGCAAACCATCCAGCTATAACTAAAGAGACTATTTGCATATTTGGGAGTATATAGATATGTCTCAATATATGGAAAATACACATTACAAATTCACACTTATCTAATGATGTAATTACTTTCATTTGAAATTGAAGTTTTACTGCCCTGGAGCTGCCTTTCAAGGATATTGATTTAAGCTGTAAATTAAGAAATAAGACTTAGAGAACCTTTGACCCTCCTCCCTTTTCTGCCTAAAATATTGAGAGAATACACTGCTTCAGGAAGATCTTAGGATGTTCCCCTTACCATAATTTGAATTAAGTAAATAAGAGGGCTTCAGACCAGTGATTGTCAGCTATATATGCCCTACGTCCCACTGTTTCTGATTAGACTAGCAAGGATTTTCCTGCCTTGTGTATTCTGCTCTTCCTCAACTACCTGTAAATCACCCATTCTCACTTCTGAAATATAAGACCCCATTTCTCCCACTCCCCTTTATCCAAAAATGTATTAGATGCCCAATGTTACCTCACTGTCTTTGCAATATTCATTCATGATTTTTGAATTCCCCGTGCACATGTATTAAAACTTTGACTTTTCTTCTGTTAACCTATCTCTGTTAACTTGATGATTAGTCCAGCTAGAATAACTTAGGAGGTGAGAGGACTGCCCTGGCTTGGGGGTTTAGGTGACTGGAGCATCATCCTATACATCAAAAGTTTGCAGGTTTGACTCCTGGTCAAGGCACATACCTAGGTGGTAGATTCAATTCACGGTCGGAGCACATATTGATTGATATTCTCTCTTCTCCCCTCCCTTCCTCAATCTCTCAATCATTTAAACATGTTATCAGGTGAGGATTTAAAGTTTTATGGCCCTAACCGGTTTGGCTCAGTGGATAGAGCGTTGGCCTGCGGACTGAAGGGTCCCAGGTTCAATTCTGGTCAAGGGCATGCACCTTGGTTGCGGGCATATCCCCAGGAGGGGGTGTGCAGGAGGCAGCTGATCAATGTTTCTCTCTCATTGATGTTTTAAACTCTATCCCTCGCCCTTCCTCTCTGTAAAAAAATCAATAACATATATTTTTTAAAAAGTTTTATATTTTTTAGTCCCCACAGAATGCTGATATAAGACTCCCAAGTTCAAATGTTCACATTTATTCTATTAATTACTATTTAACCCAAACATTTGATATCTAGTTATTTTGAGTGTTCTATACGCCAGGCAGTGAACCAAAGATTGAAGATTATGGTCTAGAACAGATATAAAACATGACCTCCAATAGCTTATAATGTTACATAAGGATAAAAATAAATACACGTTAGGAGGAAATAAAAATAGATAGAGTAATTCAGTTGAGGGTCAGCTTATTTATAGCATGTGACATTGGGAAAAACTTCATGAAATAAGTGGCAACTTCAGCTGAAACTTAACAATGAGTCAGATTAATAAATGGGCAGAGGATCTGAAAAAAATTTTTTTTTTCCAAAAGAAGACATACAGTTGGCCAACAGATATATGAAGAAAATGTTCAACATCACTAGCCATAAAGGAAATATAAATCAAACCACAATGAGATATCACCATACACCGGTTCGGTAAAAATGGCTATTATCAAAAAGATAAGCAATAACAAGTGTTGGGAGGATATGGACTAATGAAAACCCTTGTGTACTTTGTTGGTGGGATGTAAATTGGTGTAGTCACCATGGAAAACAGTATGAAGGATTCTCAAAAAAACCCAAAAATATAACTACCATATAATCTAGCAATTCTGCTTCTGAGCACTTATCCAAAGAAAACTAAAATACTAACTTGAAAAGATAAATGCACTCCCATGTTCATTGCAGCATTATTTAATGTAGCCAAGATATGATATAGATAATTTAGCCATAAAACATAATGAAATCTTGACACAACACCATGAATGGACCCGGAGAACATTATCCTAAGTGACATAAATCAGACAGAGAAAGGGAAATACCATATAATCTCTCAGATATTTGGAATCTAAAAAAACACTCCTCCCAGCAAAAAAACAAGCTTATAGGTAAAGAGAACAGATTAGTGGTTGCCAGAGGTGGGAGGTGGGGGTGGAGAAATGGGGTAACTGTTTCTTTTGTTTTCTTTTAGTTTAAATAAATATTAAAAATAATAGGCAGGAGAAGAGACGTAGCAAAGTTTATCATGGAAAGTTCCCTGGAGTGGAAAAAAAAGGCATAATGAGACAAATAATTTTAAGGCATCCTGGGGTTTCTGAAATAAATACACTCTCATCCATTGAAATAGCTGGTGAAGAAACGGCTTTTGACAAATACTAGAGTATTCATACCATAATATTAAAATGGTCAGGGAAACATTATTTCAAATATAGCATATTTAAATTATAGTTAACAGCTTCATCTGCTTTAATATATATTTAATAACATAAAATCCTCTTAATTCAATGTCATACTCATAGGTTAGTTAATGGGTCGAGACCTGATTTCCTTCTATAATATCATTTAACACTGATGTGTGAACATTTATAAACAAATTGTGAGCCAAATTCTTCCAGCCTCTCTCGTTTTCTTTACCTTCCATTTGAATATTTTTATACATGCTTTTGGTCTACCCTAAGTAATAGCTGAAAGAATTAAATTTACACTCACAATTCATCTGTACTTTGTCTCACTAAAAAAAGTCAGCAAAATTATTTTTTCCATCTTTCTTCAGAAAGAACATCCAAAGATACTATTTAGCATTTAAAAGGAGCCCCTGCAATTCCAAGGTTTTCTAAAATTACATAATATATATTCTAAATGTGCTGTTCATCCAATTGTTTAGTCAACTACAAAATAGCATGGACTTGCTTGAAAATTCCATACGAAATATCTCTATAGTACATTTGACCTTGGTACATTAGATAGAAAATACGCTAACAGACTTGCATATTTAATTAAACTTTGTCTTGAAATACTGTTTCAGTCCAGTACTATAGAAGACCAATTTTTGAAGAATTGGTCACATAACATGATTCTTTCTTTAATGGTATTGAAAACTTAAATCTATGGACATATTATTTAGTATACTTTAAATGCTTCTTTTAATTAAGCCAAAGGTTCACATTTTTTATTTATTATTCTGATTTAATATGTTTGTATTGATTTTAGAGAGAGAGAGGAAGGGAAAGGGTGAGGGAAAAACAAAACAAAACATCGATGAGCCCGGCTGGTATGGTTCAGTGGTTGAGTGTCAATCCATGAACCAACAGGTCACTGGTTCCATTCCCAGTTAGGGCACATGCCCGGGTTGCAGGCTCAATCCCCAATAGAGGGGGTGCAGGAGGTAGCAGATCGATGTTTCTCTCTCATTGATGTTTCTATCTCTATGCCTCTCCCTTCCTTTCTTTCTAAAATCAATACAAGCATATTAAAAAAATTAGAAAAAATGTTTAAAAAGTTGGTCAAACAGTACAAACTTTCAGTTATAAGATGCATAAATTCTAGGGATTTAATGTGCAGTATGGGGCTGTATTTAAAAATACATATGATCTCACTCATATGTGGAACCTAATGAACAAATTAAACTGATGAACAAAATAGATCTAGAGACACAGAAGTATGGAGCAGACTGACAAATCTCAGCAAACAAGCAGGGGTGGGGAAGTGGATGGGGAGAGATTAATCAAAGAACTTGTATGCATATAAGCATAATCCATGGATAAAGACATGAGAAGGCCTGGGGAGGGGGGACAGAAGGGATGGGATGGAGGGAGTCAATGGGAAAAAAGGGGGGACATCTATAATACTTTAAATTTTTTTTTAAAAAAGGCAGAGATTTACAAAAATACTGCATTATATAGTTGGAATTTGTGGAGAGAGTAGATCTTAAGTGGTTGTCAACACACACACACACAAAAAAGCTAACTTAAAAAAAAAAAAAGGAAGTGGTAGGTCTGAAGGAAGTTTTGAGTAGTGTGGGAGCTAAAAAAAAAAACTGTTAATATTTTTCTTCCCACCTTCTAAGTTCTAGCTGACATCATCAAAATAACAAAGATAGACTGGCAGGAGAAAAACCAAAGTATTAATACATATTCATGGGGAATTCACATAAGTATGACAATTCCAAAGATAGTGAGGCAACATTGGGTATATAAGACATTTTTGTACAAAGGAGAAAGATGCGGGGAGTGGGGTCTTAGATTTCAGAAGTGAGAATGGGCGATTTACAAGCAGTTGAAGAAAAGCAGAGGGGGAAGCAGACACACATGGCAGGAGGGGGGATCTAGCTTACAGGCACCTGCCTGAAACCCTCTTATTTACCATAGTTAATTCACATTAGGCTAAGAGGAACATTCTAAGATCTTCTTGAAGCCGGTTTTTGTCTGTATCTCTTGGGCAGGGAAGGTGAGAGGGTCAAAGGTTCTTTCTGAGTCTTGTTTCTTAATAAACAGCTTAAAATCAATATCTCCAAAAGGCAGCTTTGGGGGGACAAAACTTTGGTTCCCTTCAGTAGCAATAACTCTGAAATATCACTATTTTAACATTCAGCAAAGAGAGGGTATCATTTAACAGTATATGTTTGAGATATTGGGTTTCCCTCTTTCTGTCCTTTAAAAGTTATCTAATTACAAAAGCTATACTTTTGATAATAGCACTACCTTTTATTACTTAAAACAATGCAAGTACTATATTAACACCTTTAAAAACAGTACTGTATTTAATGATCACTAAGGTCATTATTCTTATCCCTATTTTACAGATACGGATCCTGCTCAAACCACTTATCCAAACTAACACAGTCATGTGGATGAAAAGGGGCCACATGCTAACCTGATTAGCTCAGAGAAGGCCTGCGTGGCGGCCTTGCCAATGCAGAGACCTAAATTATCCACAAAGGATGATCTGAAATGAAAACTTTTTTCAATTAAAAAGCAGTTTATGGTGGGTAGTCATGTCCTAGGTCAGTACCTTCTCCGACAAAGTTCAATCTTTACCTTAACTGAGCCTGTCTATTGTCTTTTTGCATCGATGACAACAAGATAACGTATCATTGGAATGTCAAAGTAATTTTCCTTTTCTGGGCCCCTCAAAGCATAGGCACCACTCTGTGGAGACCACAAATCCCCTCATTGTTAATGAGTTAATTGTTGACTATTAACTATCCTGCACCCACCTAAGTAAAAGAAATACTATGTGTCCATCATTTTACTTTTTATCCAATGCCAGAGGTTTCCCCTGCTTTTTTTCCCTCCCTCCTCCCTAATCTATCACCAATGGATTTCATGCAACCCACTTACATCTCCTTTGATTGTAATGTATAAAACAAGGTGCAAAACTGCCATTGAGCATTATCTTAATCCGTTGAGATTCTGCTTCCCGACAATTGTCAAGAGTTAGGCTCAAATAAACTCAAACAAATTCTTCACAGTTTTGAATGTTTCTCACGTTGACAGTCAATAGATCCAGCCCTTCAATCTGGTTTTGTCTAATTCAAGTCCTTAGCCCTTAACTGCTTGCATTATACAGTTGTTTTTTTTGTTGTTTTTTTAGAGAAAAGACAAGGAAAAACTATAGACACTAGACAATACAGAAAAGACTAAGGAGGGAAATACATATTATTTAATCCAACAAATCAGGTAAAACCTTTTGGTGAATATTCCTCCTGCTTTACATTATTTATTTCAAAATAATACATAATTTTATAGATCTGTGGTCATATAATATAGAAATTTGTGTATTCAAGCTCATTTTATAAGCACCCCCCCCCAATACTTACAAATGCTCTTGCTGCTTTCTAACAATTATGGGACACTCATTTGTTTGATTTTATTTTATCTAATCATGAAAAAAGCGTAAATTGTTTGGAATTCTACGGCTGTTGATTTTAAGCTTTGCTAACAATTTAATCCATATTTCTTGAATTATTTCTGCATCACTTATTAGTCTTTTTTCTGCCTCAAACATGCCTGGCATGTTCCCTCTCTAAGATATTCACACTTACTGTTTCTCTGTCTTGATCATTCTGACCCCAGATACTTGCAGAGCTCACTCCCTTACCTCTTTCCAGTCTTCAATCAAACCTTGCCTCCTTAAAATTGCAATTATGCAATCACAGCCTCTTCAGTCTCATCATCTCTATTGCGCTTTTGTATTTTCTTTTTATTTGTATTGTGACCATCTAACATACAATATATTTTACCTGTTTATCTTTATGCAAGATGCATAAGAGGGCAGAGATATTTTTCCTGATTTACTCACTGCTATATCTCTAGTACCAAAAACAGTGTTTGGTATATAGCAAACATTCCATAAATATTTGTTAAATCAATACATATATAGTCATCAATAAAATTATGACTGTGTTCTTCCTCCTGCCCACTGAAATCACTGAATTGGACAGCTGAGGTACCTAATAAGGAGTAGATTCATGAAGAAAGATAGGACATCCTCAGGTTGCCCAAATAAAGATAAAGAAGGACCTCCTCAGGCTGGAGCTCCAGTTTGGATGGAATGTTGAAGTGAACTATTGTTTTAGGCTAACTTTCTGGTAATATTTCAAATTCTTGGTGGAGTGAGCAGAAACCTGACACAATCACCAAAATGGATAAACCTACCCAATTTCCTACATTCAAGTCACTTTAGAAACCTAGAGTGCGTGGACTGATGGGGAGTCTAAGTCACACTGAATGATGTCCCTGCCATACAGTCAAAAATGACCGCAGTGACTCCTTCAAGCCTTTTCCTAGAGGGAATGACAGCCATTTACTAGGATATATGGGCCTTGGGGGAAATAAAATACCCTAAACTTTTGGGACTTAGATGCAGCTATGAATTGTCCAATCCTTGGGGTATTACAATGACCACTTGAAATTCATGCACAGCTAGGGCCCTAGGCCTGGCTGGTGATCAGGGACATTCAGGTTTCCTGCCTCTTCCTTCCCTGGCTCCCTCAGCACCTCGCCACCACGACTGGTTGCCCGCCATGTTCTGCGCCACCCCTTGGTGGTCAGCGCATGTCATAGCGAGCGAGAACTCCCGTTCTCCAGGTTGTACTCCCGAGGGGACACTTTGCATTTTAGCCTTTTATATATATATAGATATTGACTCCAGCTGTTGTTCCAGGAAAGAGGTTTTTACTTGGGCACATTGACACTGACACTGACATAAACTGACACTGATATAGAACGTAACAAACTTCCTTTTTAATTCAAATTAGTAATGAAAATCAGAAGTTGTTTGCTTTCCCCCTTCAAAGACAGTAATAAATGTCCTCTGTCTAATCTAAAGACCATATTAACTCTTCTGCTCTTGTTTAAAAGCCAACACACAGGGATTTTGGTTTTATTTACACCTCACAGATTATTACTCTGGTCCATTACACTGATTATGTTCATTGAATCTTGCCACAAAGAAGTAACCAGCATCCTAAATGCCAAAAATACAGACATATATATCCTTGGAAAGTTTATGGGCCATATCACTGAAGTTACTAGGCATGCAATGATAAGGCACTTTAGGATACTTCCTCCAAACTAAAGGGAAAAACAAGTTCCTGCAACTCAAACTTTCCACAACAAAGAAAGCACAATTCTTGGAGTCCTGAAATAATACATACGTTTAGCAGTGTTTTTCTTTTTTTGTTTGTTTTGTTTTGTTAATCCTCACTGAGGATATTTTTCCATTGATTTTTAGGGAGAGTGGAAGAGAGGGAAAGACAGAAACATCAATGAGAGAGAAACACATGGATTGGTTGCCTCCTGCACGAGCCCTGACCAGAACCCAGGCCAGGGAGGATCCTGCACCCAAGGTATGTGCCCTTGACCAGAATCACACCCAGGACCCTCTGGTCTGCAGGCTGACGCTCTATCCACTGAGCCAAACTGGCTAGGGCTGGAAGTGCTTTTCTGATCAATTTGCGTAACTCAGGTCTTTCGAATAGGCCTGGAATAAGAGGGAGTTCCAGAACAAGCTCAGGCTTTGGTTCAAACTGCCTGAGCACATGACCTTATGACCTAAGAGTGGCAATGCTCCTTAAAGTGCCTGTGACATACAAACCACAATGAAAGAATCGGAGCAGAGAGCCCTGAAGTTTTGGAGGGCCACACTTCTGCCAAAAACTTTTCCTCCTTTGTTGATTCACAAATTTGGCCTCTGCACACAGAGGGCAAGGGGAGACCACAGAAAGAGGGAGGCCACTCCAGATTGGCAGGTTACAGGTTTAATAAGCAAAGGCACTTACTACTTCAGAGGCTTGTCTTGGGCACTGCAGGACTAATCAATCTCTGTACCCACGAGGATTTCAAAAATTTACAAAGCAGCCTTCAAACACCATTCAGCCCAGATGGTCTCAACAACACCTTACTCTCTCAGGGCTGCATCCTTGAAAATGCTCTGGCGATGGGAGCAGGAGGGGAAAAGAGCCTCTTATTGTTCAGATTTAGTTCACAGGTCAACCAGAGGTGAAGACCTCTCCGTGACCTCCTGCAACACCATTTGAAAATCAGGCCCTAGTTTGCTCTAGTCTCCAATAGAGAATAAATGTCTCAGTATGGAAAATCAAGTGACCATGCAACTCCGGCTTCCCAATGTAGATTATGTGTTATCTTACACATATACTTATGAATTTGAATTTATATAGTAGTATTCCATTTGTTTAAATAAAAGTGAAACATAAGATATTGGTGTCAAGCAGCTTTAACAGCCCAAGTAAATTTTAGGAGCATGTGGCTCATACTCTTATTGTACCTACTTTTGCATAGCTACCTCTCCCTCTAAGTCACACCTATGGCTTTAAGGGCAGTTAGTTCCCTAAGACAAATTAAGAGTCAGAAAAAAACCCCCCAAAAAACGGACCTGATAAGTCCAAATGTATGATGGAACTAGTGGGAAGCATAAGAAGGGATCGCTTTAATTGACCTCCTGAAGGGAATCGTCTTAATGGGCAAATGCTTGAGTTGATTTTTGTTCTCTTTGTATAGATAGTGAGCCTGTGATACTGTTCAGTGGTGACTTATGGGCAAATGGGGTAGTACTATTGAGGTTTTCATATTAGCTGCTTTTGTTCCTCAAAAGCCCCGCAGGTCCTCCTAGGCATCTGCTCCTTCATGGTCCCATGAAGAGCTCCAGTACCACCTTTTTCTCCTCTTGCCTCCCAGTATTAGGGGAAGTAACATGATTTCCACTGTGGTTGAGCATTCCTTATTGTTTCTCTTAACCCTGTCCTTACCTCTCATGTAGATCCTTCACTAAGTTCAGACTTAAAAAAAAAAAATTATTGACTTCAGAGAGGAAGGGAAAGGGAGAGATAGAAACATCAGTGATGAGAGAGAATCACTGATCAGCTGCCTCCTGCACACCTCATACTGGGGATGGAGCCTGCAACCCAGCATGTGCCCTTGACCGGAACTGAACCTGGGACTCTTCAGTCCGCAGACCAAAGCTCTATCCACTGCGCCAAGCCAGCTAGGGCTCAATCAGACTTTTGAGTTAGCATTCTATTTTCTGAGGGGATCCTGACCAATGCAATTGTAGTAAGAGATGATCAAAATTTCCTTTTTATTCATAAAAGTCTGGAGATCCATTGAAATAGAAAGTTCTTAAAAGAGAGTTGTTGCTGTATTAGACTCTCATAATTAGACCATTCTATGAATATGATTCACCACTGGGAAATGTGTGTGAAAAAATAATCAATGCAACCACCTCAAAACACCCAAAATATAATGGTAGGGGAAAAAAGATAGTGATTTTAAAAAAAGTAATTTTACTTACAAAAACAGTAAAGGGGAAATAGCATATAGGGGTTACTGGTTCCAAGTGTATGCCATTTCTTTATGGACAAGAATGGTAATGGTTTTAAGTGGAAAAGGTTTTTAATACATCCCCTATGCCCATCGAAGGAATTTGTGTTGTGTGCTTCTTTCCATGAGTGTACCTGAGAGAACAGTACATAAGCATGTACTGGTAGTTAGATAATTACAGATCCCTGTTTGCCAGATGTTGGCTTTCTCTGGCAAACAACAAAAAAACCACTGGAATCAACTTTTTAAAAAACAAATTATTTCAGTTTAGG
This sequence comes from Myotis daubentonii, assembly GCF_963259705.1. Classification (NCBI taxonomy): domain Eukaryota; kingdom Metazoa; phylum Chordata; class Mammalia; order Chiroptera; family Vespertilionidae; genus Myotis; species Myotis daubentonii. The sequence goes on along the minus strand of NC_081861.1, from coordinate 122,038,425 downwards.
TGTTCTCATAAATGGCAATAATCAAGAGAAATTTAATAGAATGTGACTCTTGAATGTGAACAAAGACTTTTTTCTGAATCTTCAGTCAAGCTGGAGGAGCTTCTTATTTCCCTTAGTCTTTGTGATAGAGCAGAGGAAGAAAATAGGCCTAAGCTCATGCCTGGATCAGTATTATCTCAAGACTCAGTGAAACTGCATACTATCGCCAAAACCGGTTTGGCTCAGTGGATAGAGCGTCGGCCTGCGGACTGAGGGGTCCCGGGTTCGATTCCGGTCAAGGGCATGTACCTGGGTTGCGGGCACGTCCCCAGTGGGAGATGTGCAGGAGGAGGCTGATCGATGTTTCTCTCCCATCGATGTTTCTAACTCTCTATCTCTCTCCCTTCCTCTCTGTATAAAATCAATAAAATATATTTAAAAAAAAAAAAGAAACTGCATACTATCACCTGAAAAAATGTGCCACACCTGTATTTGAATTCTTCTTTAATATTCTTAGGACTGAGTTCATTCACTTGTTCAACAAGAAATGATTGCTCACTTATGTATAAGCCACTCCTCACACCATTGGAGATCCAGCAATAACAAATGCTGTTTAAATTGCAATGGGGCTATGCAGAAAATAAAATAGTAAGTATAGCATATTTTACATGTGGGTAAGTATATGGAGTAAAATTAAGGCAAGGGAGATGCATAGGAATTTTTGAGGCGATAAGGATTCCAATATTAGTAAGTTGGTCAAAGAGAATCTAACTGAGGAGTTCTCATTTGACTTAAAACCTGACAGAAGAGCAATCCAGGCAAGGTCAAAGGAAGGGAAGGTTGTGATTCAGGGTGTGTGAGTATTAAAGACAGATTTGATTTATTTCACCTTTTCAATGAGTTTTCAATTCCATCACTATTGATATATTGGGCCAGATAATTCTTTTTTGTGGGTGTTGTCCTGTGTGGCACAAGATGTTTACCAGCACCCTGGGTTCTACCCAATAGAAGTCAGCTAGTTGAGACAATCAAAAATGTCTTTAGACACTGCCAAATGTCTTTTGGGGAGAGCAAAACAGCCCCAGTTGAGAACCACTGACTGGGAGTTGACATATATAACAATGGCCAAATATTATTTTTCTCTAATTGCATAGCCCATAGAGTCAGAAAAAAAAGACTATAAAAAGAATAAATTCTTGTTGGCCTGTAAAAAAGAATTTCTTTGATGGGATTATTTTGCCTCACTACATTCAGTTTGGACTTAGGTCAAGCAGGAAGAACTTCATGACAGATGGTATTTCTGATCCCAAGATGCTATTTTTCTAGCCATGCCAACTGTGTTCCACTATGTATGTTTTGTCTAGCTGTCACGAGGATTCAGAGTTCAGCCATGGCAATCACAGTCTGTTAGGCTGAACCTCTCTGACCAATAGGTGCTTTTGTAGGCCACGGAAGCAGTGGCAGAAAAAGGTTCTGAGCAGAGCCAAACTCTTCAATCCACCAGGCAATTTTTTTACCCCCAAGCATAGAGGCAAAATCTGGACTGGCAAACTCAATACTTAAAGCAGCATGATTTCTTAAATTTTACACGATAGATCTCTATAAAGCCTAGAGTCTAAGAGACATGCCAATCTTTGTAGAGAACACAGAAAATTATCCCCTGGGTAACAATAATCACAAAGATATGGTGTAGGTATGCTTAAATATATACAAACACAATTGCCATTAAAATCCTGATTAATTTTGGACAAATGTAGGCAAAAAGCTACATTACATAATTTCAATCTTATATTATACATATCCATTTAAAAATTGTATAAAAATTATCTTACATCCCCAAGCATGGATCCCATTCTTCCTTTCCTCATCAATTCTGATATAGTGGATGGTTTTTTTCACTTAAACACACTATTGCAAAATATGTGTTATTTTATGAGCAAGTGTTTTTAATTTATTTAAATGATATTTTTGCCGAGTCTTACTTTTAGGATTCATCTGCATTGCTTCACACATTTCTAATCAGTTGTTCCTAACTATTGCATAATGGTCAATTATTTCTAAAAGATTTTTTACTACACATTCTCCTAGTGAGGCACACACCAGCAGCTTCCAATGTTTTACCCGCCCCCCCCAAAAAATGAAGCAATGTACAACAACCTGCATGTCTTCTCATGGACCTACATAAGAATTTTCCTGGGAAATATACATGGTAGAATGGCTGGATCACCGGTCATATTTATTTAATTGGATAATGCAGTGCCTGATTGCGCTCCAGAATGGCTGTACTAGTAATACATGATATCTCCATGCCCCCACCAAAACCTGATATTATCTGGCTTTCTAAATGTTACCCATTATTATTACAAAATCAATCTGTTGTTTTTTAAATTAACATTTCTGTGATTAGCTGTGTCCTTTGAGTAGTTTTACCAATGCTATTTTCACTTTTTGCGTGTCCTGTCCTGTAAATTGCTCACTTATCTATTAGAGATTATGTTTTCCTTAATTTGTAGTAGTATCTTGTCTAATTTAGATGTTAATTACTTTTCTTTTAGACATTGTAAATATCATGAGTCCAATCATTCTTCAAAAACTGTGCCCATGGTGACTGTCACTGAACAGAAAACTTTACCTGTGATATAATACAAATTATCAAAAATTTTGCTTTCGGTGCTTTTTACTTGATAAGTATGCAATAATTATCTAGTAATTGTTGAACTCTAGGAAGAGGTTCTTAGTCCCACTTACCCAGGGGTTATTAGTTGAGGAGAGAGAACCATAATTGTAATTAAAGGCAGCATTAAGTGAAAGAAATGTCAAAACACTAAATAGGAATATAGGAATTGGAAAAAAATGTATTAATGAAGATTGGCTTTGCTGAAGTCATGAATGTACAGAAAAAAAATCTTCATTCTTTTGTGAGAAATGGAATCAGCGTTTCACTCCTCTTAGCTATCATCTTGAATTTTCTAGGTGTTTTCCTAGTGCAAATGTCAGCTCCTTAATCTTCATTAAGAAGAACATTTATTGAGACAGACACTGTCTTAGAAGCAAGTGATGTGGATATGACTAAGAAATGCATCCTGCCTTGAGGTTACATCAAAAACATCTAGGTACCCTTTTTTTCTACATACTGTCAAGGAGCATTCTGAGCCTTCTTTTATGCAAACAATTTAACTCTGAAATCCCATAGTAGTTCTTTCTGGATTGAATTCTACCTATCTGAGCATCACTCCTTATAACATTAGCAATTATTCATTTCAATTCTATATTTCATTTAGTATACCTGAGTCCCATAGGGAGATGGTGCAAGATATATTTAAAGAGTTGAGAAAAGGCAGGTAATCTATATTTATAAAAAGCCAGTGACCAGAATGCCGTAACGACCAGAACGACGAGTTGCTATGATGTCCACTATGGCCAGCCAACTGGCCAGATCAGCGGGTAGGGCCAGCTGGCCAACCCCCCCACGACCCTTCCCCCCAGCCAACCTCGCCCCTGATCGGCCTGAAGCCCCTCCCCCAGTCAACCCCACCCTTCACTGCCCACCCCAATAGGACGCAGGGAAGGCCAGCCAACCTCCTGCAGTCCCTTCCCCTGGCTGGCCCTGCCCCTGATGGGCCCCCACCACCCCATCAGCCCACAGCCCCTCCCCACAACTGGCCCAGCCTTGATCGGCCCCTATGGGGTGGGCAGCCAGCCAACCTCCCAAATTCTCCTCTTTCTGACAGGCCTAGCCCCAATTTGCCCCGATTGGGGCCGGGCCGATGGGACCCTGCCCATGCAAGAATTCATGCACTGGGCCTCTAGTACATATAATAATAAACAAGATGGACCAATAAAGACTTGAAAGAAAAGTATGGATATAATCAGAATTTCATTTTAAAATTATTATTCTAACTCCAGTGTGAAAAACGTGTTAGGCATAATATCAGTGTATGAATGAGCTTTAATAATGCAGGAGAGAAGCAAAGATGGCCTTTACTATGGAAATACCACCACAAGCCTAGCCAGCTTGGCTCAGTGGTTGAGCGTCGACTTATGAACCAGGAGGTCATGGTCGATTCCCAGTCAGGGCACATGCACGGGTTGTGGGCTCAATCTCCAGTGTGGGTGGTGCTGGTGGCAGCTGATCAATGATTCTCATCACTGATGTTTCTCTCACTCTCTCCCTCTCCTTTCCTCTCTGAAATCAATAAAAACATGTTGGAAAAAAAATACCAGCATGATGGAGCAAAGTTCACAGAGTCTACGACTAGAAGGAAAAGTTTACAAGCATTTAAGAAATTCATTAATCTTTTGTCTAGTTTTGGGGTGGGTTATTATTGTTGACTTTTAATTTCTGGCTTAGTCAGTTGATATTAAGTATTATCCCAGGTATTAGTTTGTGTGGGCTGCCATAACAAAATACCACAGACTAGTTGGCTTAAACAACAGAAACTGATTATTTCACAGTTCTGGAGTCTGGAAGTTTGAAATCAAGATGCAAGTAGGATATATGCACCCCTATGTTCATAGCAGCACAATTTACCATAGCTAAGACTTGGAAACAGCCTAAGTGCCCATCAACAGATGAATGGATTAAAAAACTATGGTACATCTACTATGATGCTGTAAAAAAGAAGGAATTCTTACCATTTGCCACAGCATGGATGGAACTGGAGAGCATTATGCTAAGTGAAATAAGCCAGTTAATGAAAGAAAAATATCACATGATCTCACTCATATATGGATAATAAAGACCATTATAAACTGATGAACAAAAATACAGAGGCAGAGCAGCATTGAACAGACTGTCAAACTACAGCGGGAATGCTGGGGAGGGTTTGGGGGCATTGGTAAGAGATCAACCGAAGGACTTGTATGCATGCATATAAGCATAACCAATGGACACAAGACACTGGGGGGTAGAGGAGGCTGGGGAAAGGTCATGGGGGGGAAAAAGGAGACATATGTACTACTCTTTGTAATATCTTAAGCAATAAAACAAATTTTAAAAAATGCAAATAGGGATGGTTTCTGATCAAGCTTCTTTTCCTGCCTTGCAGACTTCTGCCTTCCCATTATCTCCTCACATGGCCTTTCCTCTGTGCACATGTGGAGAGAGTTCTGGGGTTTCTTCCTCTTCCTTTAACAAGAGTCCTATCAGATTAGGGCTCCACCCTTAGGATCTCATTTAACTTTAATTACCACCTTAAAATTAAAAGACTTTTCCCCCTAATACAGTCATATTCAGGGCTAGGTCTTCAACATAAGAATTTAGGGGGATACAACTTAGGCCATAACATCCCAGGTTCAACAAATTTTTATGTTTACAAAGAGCAAGTTAAAAGTGTGGGTTATTTCAGATATTTTCTCCCAGTGGGAATTACCCTTTCACTTCCTTGATAGTGTCTTACAAGTATTTTAATTGTACAAAGCCCAGTTTATTCATTTATTTTATCAATTGTGCATTTGGTTTCATATAAAACAGAGTTTGCCAATGTAAATAATAGTTTTTTTACTGTATAGTAAGGAAGCTACAAAAGTAATTCAAATAAGGTTTACTTATATAAGGGATTCTATTGGGCCCAAGCCAGTTTGGCTCCAAGGATAGAGCGTTGGCCTGCAAACTGAAGGGTCCTGGGTTCAATTCTGTTCAAGGGCACCTATCTTGGTTGCAGGCTTCTCCCCAGCCTGCGGCCCAGGCCCTGATCGACGCTCATGCAGGAGGCAACCAATCGATGTGTTTCTCTCACGTCGATATTTCTGTCTCTCTTTCCCTCTCTCTTCCACTCTCTCTAAAACCCAATGGAAAAATATCCTCAGATGAGGATTTTTTAAAAAAGGATTCTATTGGGTGAGATTATGTTCAGCTATGTAAAATAGAAAACACAGTAGCAGTGGATCAAACTTAATATTTTATTTTTTTTCCAGGAATCTGATGCGTTCAGAGGATTTCAAAACATTTTTTAACCATCTCAGATAATGGAATTGCTGATTGGATGCTGGAAGAAACCTTGCTTACATTCCCCGACAGTCACTTAGAGTCTGGAACAAAGATCTGACAAAATCTATGACCATAGATATTAAACCAGGGAACATTGACCCCATGCTCCTGTCTCAACATGCCACTTAAGAAAAATAGTAAAAAGGTTTGCCTCAGAGAGATCACCTCCACAGAATGGGGAAATGACTCTGCATAGGAAACCGGGGTGTCTGCCTCCTGAGCTCTAACTGGAGCCCTCAACTCTGGCTTATGCTTACACAGCTCCAGTCCACTCTGCCTTCCCTCTACCGGAGCACAGGGGCCCCTATTATGGCTGGTGGCCTATTTTCTATTGACAGAAACTGCTTTGAAGAGATAGAAACTATGATGCAGGAATGGATGTCTGGGGTGGAGAGAATCTTGAAATGTCTTTTAGGGTAATTGTCTTTTCCTTTATTTTTTGACTCTGAACCTACTATGCTGTTGCACACACATATAGACCTAGTCAATTACTGTCAAATCTTTTGTGTGAAGTGATGCAAATTACTGATCAGTTGGTCATTTCAACACGTATTAAGAAGTGAGTTTTGGTGAACACGTGGAGGTGCTGGGAAGGTGGAGCACCTAGACAGGAAGCTCCATGCCTTTCCCCATACCTTATTCCATGTACCTCTTCATCTGGCTATTCATCTATATTCTTAATAATATCCTCCATAATAAACCAGTAAAATAAGAAAAAAAAAAGCTTTGCTAGAGTCTTTTGCATGCAATATTTACTGTTAAATGGGAAATTTTAGGTATTTTTTTAAAATTTTCAAAAATAATTACTTTATGCATAGTACAAAGGCCTTATGTCTTTCAGTGTTTGAAATAAATAAGGGTTTATTTCTTTTCAATAAAGCAGTTCCCTATTAAAAATGTAGCATCAAAGAAAGAAAAACAAAAAAATTATCAAAACAAAATAGCATCAGAAATACCACTGATGAGGGCAGTAACAAGGGATCAACCTGCTAGAAGAAAGACAGGAAATTTAGGAAAGATATTTCAATAGTAAGAATAGAACTAGGATTCCAAATAATTAAAAATACAGGCATACCTTGGAGATGTTGCAGGTTCAGTTCCAGACCACCACGATAAAGCAAACGTCACCACAGTATGAGTCTTGCCTTCAACTTGTGAAAAACCCAACGTCTGTGAAGTGCAATAAAATGAGGGATGCCTGTAAAATATTATATATCAACAAAGCAACTAAGAGCAGGTGCTCTTTTAGATCAGTTTGGTTTATGAGGCCACAGTGAAGCTGGGGATAGAATTATCTTCACGAAAACATGCTCACGTTTCCACATAATCCTTGATGGGAACGTTAAGTGCTGTCTTTGTGACTCTACTGGAAGTACCGGAATGCTCACAGATTAAGTCAGTAGTACCCTCTGGATGAAAGCAAAGCGGCAGATTGAGAAAAGATATTCCTACTCTATTAGTAGAGTTAGAATCCCAATGCTTCCTGCCCCCAATATACCTTTATCACTAAAGGTATTATAAATCCATCCACTGGGTATTTGATTATGGCACCCTTTAGGTGAAGATGAAGATAGGATTAATTTCACGTAAACTTCATAATTTCAGATTGCAGTAAGGGCAATTCTCACCCAAAAAACTGCAATACAATTTTCCAAAATAATGGAATGATTCAGAGCAATTAAAGCTAATGGTATACACTAGAGTCTTTCTTTAGCTCAATTCACTGAAAACCAATCTGCTGAACCTGAATTTTCCAAATGAATAATTAACTGATGGCCAATTTGCAAAAGCCTACATTGCAAATTTACAAGCTTCCTAAAACCAACGGCCAAATATAAAAGCTTACAGAAAAGACTTGTAAGAAAAATGTTAATGTCCATTAATAGTGTCTAAAACCGAAAAACCTTTCTTGAATATCCAACATATTAAAAAATCATTTCACCTTGATAAAAATTCAACATATTATGTAAACATATGTGAATCTACTTTAGCTGTTTACTTTCAAATCCTATTTCACACTAGAGGTCCATGAACAAAATTCATGAAGGGGTAGGATCGCTAGCAGCTGCAGGCCAGGGCCTCCCTTCCCGCAGTTGGCTAGCTGGCCCTGCCCCCTGGTCAAACTCCCAGTCGAGGGGACAATTTGCATATTAGGCTTTTATTATATGAGATTTTAATCTAATCAATCTTTTTAATCTCTTTTGAATTCACATATGCATCACTAATAAATATTGGCTTTCAGGAACTAATTATATGATTCAATAAAGAGTGATTCTTTTAAAAATATTTTTATTGGTATCAGAAAGGAAGGGAGAGGAAAAAAAACATTAGTGATGAGAATCATTGATCAGCTGCTTCCTGCATGCTCCACACTGGGGATCAAGCCTGAAACCCTAGCAGGTACCCTGACCGGGTATCCAATCTCAATCTCCTGGCTCATAAGTCTATGCTCAACCACTGAGCCATGCAGGCTGGGTGAGAATGGTTCTTAATTGGCAGATTCATTTCTCTTCTGCGTACCTTGGAAAGTTTCAGCAAAATGTGGCAAAATTAATGTATTTCCAACATTTTTTGTCAGAAAACAATATTATAGTATTTCCTAAGACTGAATAGTTGCAAGCAATTATAGATTTGTTGGGGGGTATTTTTAGTTAAAAGATCAATTTATTAACAAAATGACAAATTTTAATTTAGCTCAAAATATATACATTTAAAATAGTTATAGTTGTTTTTAACCTAGGATGCTTTCACTTGAAATTATCTTATTTCCCTCAAATTAAAAATAAACAGCAAGTTTCCTACTATTCTAGTATTCCTGACACTAGACACTCAGAGACCTATCATCAAGAATCACTAGGTTCCCCACTTATTTATGTTGGTTTAATTCTCATATAAGCTCCCTTCAAATGATAGCCCTAGATGTTAAACCAGATATTCTCAAAAACAGCAGCATCCACATAATGTTTGCACTTGTAGAAATGCCAAATCCAAGACCCCACTCCAACTGTACTGAATCAGAAACTCTGGGGATAGAGGAGAGGTCCAATTATGGGTTGAAATCCAATAGATTACCATGCATGCTAACATTGCAGATCCTCATAATCTATGTGGTCGGCAAACCACGCCTCCCGAGCCACATGCGGCTCTTTGGCCCCTTGAGTGTGGCTCTTCCACAAAATACCACATGCGCGCAGGGGCCCACTTACAGTGCGATTGAAACTTCCTGGCCCATGTGCAGAAGTCGGTACTTTGTGGAAGATTTTAAATTAAATTTAAAATTTAATTTAAAGAGCTAATATGCTAATGGTTGATATGCCATAAGGGGTAATGACCAGATCATTAGCATATTAGCTGGGGCATTGCTCCCAAGACCAGGCGGAGGCGGGAGGCGGGAGGCGGGAGGCGGGAGGCGGGAGGCGGGAGGCCGGAGGCCGGAGGCGGGAGGCCGGAGGCGGGAGGCCGGAGGCGGGAGGCCGGAGGCGGGAGGGCGCCTCAGGAGGCAGAACCATCCCCTGCCAAGGAGGGCAGGGGTGAGAACCCACTGCACCCTCCACACCAGTCCTTCGCCACTCACTGCTCGCACTCTGAGTGCTGCATGGCCCACCGGCCAGGGGAAGGAGCACAGCGCAGCAGGCGGGAAGCTTCCAAGCCCTCCTCTGGCGCCATGATGTGGCGGAGCCGCCATGTTGCTCCAGAGGTGGGGGGGGGGGAGCGGAGAGGCGGCCCGCGGCCCGTTCCCGGGAGAGCGGGGGTGAGAACCCACTGCACCCTCCACACCAGTCCTTCGCCACCCACCGCTCGCACTCTGAGTGCTGCATGGCCCACCGGCCAGGGGAAGGAGCACAGCGCAGCAGGCGGGAGGCATCCAAGCCCTCCTCTGGCGCCATGATGTGGCGGAGCCGCCATGTTGCTCCAGAGGTGGGGGGGGGAGTGGAGAGGCGGCCCGCGGCCCGTTCCCGGGAGAGGGGGGGGTGAGAGCCCATTGCACCCCCCTCACCAGTCCTTCGCCACCCACCGCTCACACTCTGAGTGCTGCATGGCCCACCTGCCAGGGGAAGGAGCACAGCGCAGCAGGCGGGAAGCTTCCAAGCCCTCCTCTGGCGCCATGATGTGGCGGAGCCGCCATGTTGCTCCAGAGGTGGGGGGGGGGGGGGGAGCGGAGAGGCGGCCCGCGGCCCGTTCCCGGGAGAGCGGGGGTGAGAACCCACTGCACCCTCCACACCAGTCCTTCGCCACCCACCGCTCGCACTCTGAGTGCTGCATGGCCCACCGGCCAGGGGAAGGAGCACAGCGCAGCAGGCGGGAGGCATCCAAGCCCTCCTCTGGCGCCATGATGTGGCGGAGCCGCCATGTTGCTCCAGAGGTGGGGGGGGGAGTGGAGAGGCGGCCCGCGGCCCGTTCCCGGGAGAGGGGGGGGTGAGAGCCCATTGCACCCCCCTCACCAGTCCTTCGCCACCCACCGCTCACACTCTGAGTGCTGCATGGCCCACCTGCCAGGGGAAGGAGCACAGCGCAGCAGGCGGGAGGCTTCCAAGCCCTCCTCTGGCGCCATGATGTGGCGGAGCCGCCATGTTGCTCCAGAGATGGGGGGGGAAGCGGGGAAGGGCCCAAGGCAGGACCAGCCCGAGGCGACTCGAGGGACTTTGGGCGGGTCTTGAAGCGGCCAGAGAAGGCCAGAGGGTTTAGGGTCTGGGCCAGGCACGCTGGAGCTCTGTGTGGACAGGTCCGGTGTTAAGGCAGAGCTGCGGGGGGGGGGGGGGGGCGGCACCGCGCAATGTCGAGCTGAGCTCCTAGTTAAATATAAGAGAACACTTACTGTGTTGCTTTGAAGAAAGCGATCCTCCCTTGACCACTGAAGTCTTCGGAGACTGCAAATCGGCCAAAAGATGAGACCACGCAAGATGAGAGGGCACAAGAAAGGAACAGCTCAGGGGAAGAGGAGAGTATGAGGAGAGATGCGGGACGGAGAGGAAAAGAGATCCCGCGAGATAAGAGGAGTGCCTAAGGAGAGAAGTGATCACGCGAGAAGAGGTGAGTGAGGAGATCACGCGAGAAAAGATAATGAGGAAGAGCACAAGAGAAAAGAGCATGTGAGAAGAAATATCTCGTGAGAAGTTAAAAAGATAACGCGAGAAGTGTCGAGCGAGACGCGGGCATGAGAAAAGAAGAGCTGGCGGGAAGAGGACAGTGTCACGTGAGATAAGGGTCCAGGAGAGGAAATCACGCGAGATAAGAGGAGTGCCCGAGAAGAGAAGCGATCACGCAAGGAGAGATGAGTGAGGAGATCACGCGAGAAAAGATAATAAGGAAGAGAAGAGCACAACAGAAAAGAGCGTGCGAGAAGAAATATCTCATGAGAAGAGTTAAAAAGATCGCATGAGAAGTGTCGAGCGAGAAGAGATCACCGGAGAAGAAAAGCGGGCAGGAGAAAAGAACAGCTTGCGGGAAGAGGAGAGTGTCACGTGAGATGAGGGTCCAGGAGAGGAAATCACTCGAGATAAGAAGGAGTGGCCGAGAAGAGAAGCGATCACAGGAGAAGCGGTGAGTGAGAAAAGACCGCGCAAGAAGAGAAGCGATCACAGAAGAGGCAAACTGGTGGGGAATTTGGATACCGCAAAGGCGATATGGCTTTGAAAAATGTAGACATGAAGCTCCACCTTCACTACTGTGAGCAATGTGACTTAAAAAATGTGAAAACAATTTTAAAAGCATGATTTTTACTATCCATTTCCACAGTATTCACATGATCTGTAATCAAATGTAAATTACCTTTCACTGTTTGACATGTTACTGTTGAATGTATCGATGTCCTTTGTTACTAAGAATGTTGTGTCCTTTGTTGTCAATCGCCAAGTGTAAGGCAGCTGAAACACAAAGCATAAAAACAATGTTTATGTGCATGTACTAATATTCCTTTTTTTTTTGAAAAGTTGGTTTGTTCTCCGTTTAGCAGACTTTTTTTCTTTCTGTCCTTTCTTTACTTGGACCTTTCTCATCAGCCATAACCAGAAATTATTCCCTGCCTCTCTGTTTACATAAGCAATGTTATCATATCCCACTGCCTTTGTATCATTATGAATTTTACTTCAAACACTGCCTTTATTATAAGCGTATTCTAACTGGTGGCCCAGTAACTGCAATGGGCCTCAGAAATGGTATACTAGAAGGAGAGAAAAACTGAATATTGATGGACACTAGCAATTGTACCACGCGTTATATAGCCTCTCAATTCATTTTAAATGCTTTTGTTTAAAATAATTTCAGACTCACAGAGAATTGCAAAAACAGTACATTGCTGTCCAAGTTTGACCTCTGTGGGGGCTGAAGAGTGAGGGGCTAAGGTCAATGATTGAAATGCTCCTTGCTTACATGACCAAGGTTGTCAACATTTTGCATGTGCCATCACACATCAGTGCTGAAAGAATATGGAACTTTTAAGTGTAACAACACAGAACAGGAATAACTGAAAGCTTGTGCCCAGTGTCACCTGGACTCCTCGCTATGTGCCTTTTTGCTTCGCTGGTTTTAACCTGTATCCTTTTGCTGTAATAAACTGTAATTATGCCCTACCTGGTATGGCTCAGTGGATAGAGGGTCGGATTCTGGTCAAAGGGCATGTACCTCGGTTGCAGGCTCCTCTCTGGCCCAGGCCCTGGTCGGGGCTCATGCAGGAGGTAACCAATTGATGTGTTTCTCTCACATTGATATTTCTCTCTCTTTCCCTTTCTTTTCCACTCTCTCTGAAAATCAATGGGAAAATATCCTGGGGTGAGGATTAAAATAATCATAATAAAAATAAACTGTAATAGTGAGTTTAATAGCTTTTCAGGTTTCTGCGACTACTAATAAATCATCTATCCTGAAAGTACTCTTAGAGATCTCCAGTATACAAAGGAATAAATGATATCTAAATGTGAACACACTTTACCTAATTTAAATAACATGGGAATATCTAATGTGTGGAGTAGTTCTCACTTAAGCTCTCCAGACAGTCACCTTTAATCCACAATTAAATCTGCTGTGTTATTCAATATGCTCCTTATTCAACATGCCATGGCATTCTAGAAGGATAACATAGTAATTTCTACAAATCAGGGCAGAAGCAAGGAATGAACCTTCTGGAAGAAAGCAAGGCAGCAGATTTAGATGAGATTCTACCTTAAGAGAGAATTCCAAATTTTTTTAAAACAGTTTTATATATTAAGGAAGCCAATATCAATCAATCCATCTGACATTTGAACATGACACTTTTTAATATGCTTGATTTATGCAACCCTAGAGGAACTGAGGAAGGGATCAGCTTCACTTAAAGCCCCTAAATTGAGATATCAGGATGCATAATTCCCTAAAGGAAAACTGGAATGTAACTTTTCTCTTTTTTTTTTATTGCTTAAAGTATTACAAAGGGTATTACATATGTCTCCTTTTTTTCCCCCCGCCCTTGACAGTCCCCTAGCCTCCCCCATCCCCCAGTGTCTTATGTCCATTGGTTATGCTTATATGCATGCATACAAGTCCTTCAGTTGATCTCTTACCCCCTCCCTCCTGCCCCCCAACCCTCCCCAGCCTTCCTGCTGCAGTTCGACAATCTGTTTGAGGCAGCTCTGCCTCTGTATCTATTATTGTTCAAAAGTTTATAATGGTCTCTATTATCCATGAATGAGTGAGATCATGTGGTATTTTTCCTTCATTGACTGGCTTATTTCACTTAGCATAATGCTCTCCAGTTCCATCCATGCCGTTGCAAATGGTAAGAGTTCCTTCCTTTTTACAGCAGCATACTATTCCATCATGTAGATGTACCACAGTTTTCTAATCCATTCATCTACTGATGGGCACTTAGGCTGTTTCCAGAACTTAGCTATGGTGAATTCTGCTGCTATGAACAGAGGGGTGCATATATCCTTTCTGATTGGTGTTTCTGGTTTCTTGGGATATATTCCTAGAAGTGGGATCACAGGGTCAAATGGGAGTTCCATTTTCAGTTTTTTGAGGAAACTCCATACTGTCTTCCATAGTGGCTGCACCAGTCTGCATTCCCACCAGCAGTGCACAAGTGTTCCTTTTTCTCCACATCCTCTCCAGCACTTGTCGTTTGTTGATTTGTTGATGATAGCCAGTCTGACAGGTGTGAGATGGTACCTCATTGTTTTGATTTGCATCTCTCGGATGATTAGTGACTTTGAGCATGTTTTCATATGTCTCTTGGCTTTCTGAACGTCCTCTTTTGAAAGGTGTCTATTTAGGTCCTTTGCCCATTTTTTGATTGGATTGTTTATCTTCCTTTTGTTAAGTTGTATGAGTTCCCTATAAATTTTGGAGATTAGGCCCTTATCAGATATGACATTGGCAAATATGTTTTCCCACACAGTGGGTTTTCTCGTTGTTTTGTTGATGGTTTCTTTTGCTGTGCAGAAGCTTTTTGGCTCAGTGGAATGTAACTTTTCGACACATTATCAGAACCAACTAAAATCCCATATGTAATATCACTTACATAGTTCTATTGTCACTCAAGGATCCTTACGTAACTCCTCACGTTATTTAAGCTCCAGGGAAGTCAATATCACTTCATTCTATCATTCAATGGAACCTGAAGTGTGTGTGCATTAGAAAACACACCTTTCTCAGTCTTCAGTCCTTTCTGCTTTGACAAACTCCTGTTTGTTCTTTACGTCTAGGGAAAAATTCAGTATTTTTTCAGACCACTTGGATGCAATAGTGTAAATAGCCTAAGTGTACAGTATCTGGACTCACATTGCCTACGTCCCGATCCCACATGAACCAATTCCTACCCTGTTAATTTGAGTATGTTTCTTACTTTCTCTAAATCTTGTTTTCCTCTATGTAAATGAAGATAATAGTATTCACCTCGTGGTGCTACTGAAGACTAATGAATCATTCTGTTATCAGTGAGGTATCATCCGTGTCCTCATCTGTTGCTGGTGGAAGAGGAGCTCTTGGGATGCCTGGGGAACAAGAATTTCCTGAAGCCCCCACAGGAGGATGAGGTATCATGGAAAGCTTTATTTCTGTGGAATTAAACCCTTGGGTTTCCAAGGTCCCATCTCCCTCTGACCCACCATGGAAAAAGTCCCATTTTGTCTTCAGCAGGGCTAAGATCCAAGCCATTGCCCAGAGTTTCCGCTCCATATTTTTTGGTGGTTGTTAATCCTCACCTGAGGATATTTTTCCATTGATTTTTAAAAAATATTTTTTATTGATTTCAGAGAGGAAGGGAAAGGGAGAGACTGAGATAGAAACATCAATGATGAGAGAGAACCATTGAATGGCTGCCTCCTGCACACACCCCCACTGGGGATCAAGCCACAACCTGGGCATGTGATCTGACCAGGAATCAAACTGTGACCTCCTGGTTCATAGGTCGATGCTCAACCACTGAGCCACACTGGCTGGACTCCATTGATTTTTAAAGAGAGTGGGAGGGAGGGAGAGAGACACAGAGAGAGAAATATCAATGTGAGAGAGACACACCAATTGGTTGCCTCCTGCATGTGCCCCAATGAGGGGTTAGGGGGGATGGGGCAGTATCTAGCCTGCAACTGAGGTATGTGCTCTTGATCAGAATCAACCCCTGGACCTTTTAGTCTGGGGCTGATGCTCTATCCATTGAGCATCGCTCCATATTAAAGCACAGTCCAGTCCATCACCTGGCTATGTTAGCTGGTTTTCCCAGTTGCAGTCCATTGCATATGGGATCTGCATGGCCATGGGCCTTGTGGCTTCTAGGGCCACATGGCGGCTAGCTCTGGTCACGGAACAAGTGAGTGCAAGGAAAAAAGTGAAGCAAGAGAAACAAGGAAGAGAATGCCTTTGTCTGGGGATTATGTATTCCCAAATTTTTGAAGGCTTGCATTGGGGTCCACCCTCCTAGCCAATGATTTTTGTTCCTTAGGCTAGACTGACAGGAAAGCACCTTTCCTAGTAACCCCAACTTCACTGTGCAGGTGCCCATCTTCCCATTTGTTGGACCTCTTCCACCAGCGGTTTGCAGAGAATGGACCCGTGGTGCCCTGGGGAGTGTAAAGTTGCAGCTTCCTGCTGAAGCTGGCCAGATGACCAGGCTTATAATGTCTGTCCTCCCCTTTGCTCCTTTCCTATTATTAATATTAATAACCAGCTGGTTATGATGGTAACAATTCCAGGTAAATTACTTAGTACTAGGCAAAGACAGGACATGTCAAACATAAATAGCATGATATATTTCTCATTCTAATCTCAGTGGCACTTTCAATTATTTTGCTCCCTTAGTTGCTGTGACATTCCCTCCTCTGAATATCTTTACAGATTTTTGCTGCCTTTACTTGTTTTTTAAATGTATTTTTATTGATTTCAGAGAGGAAGGAAGAGGGAGAGAGAGAGAGAAACATCAATGATGAGAGAGAATCATTGATTGGCTGCCTCCTGCACGCCCCCCACTGGGGATTGAGCCCGCAACCCCGGCATGTGCCCTGACCTGACTCGAACCTGGGACCCTTCAGTCTGCAGGCTGATGCTCTATCCACTGAGCCAAACCGGCTAGGGCATACTTGTCTTGTTTTCAAGATCAACCTCCTTTACTAGGTCAGTAAATGATAGAATACCCAATGCCTCAATCCAAGGACACTAATTCCTCCTCTTTTCAGTCTTTTTCAGTTTACTCCCATGCTTTCAATTAATAATTTATATACTAATGTCTCCCAAAATACATCTTCCTGTCATAGATGTCACTGCTGAATTCCATACCTCAACATCCAGTGGCATTCTTGCCATCTCTACCCAGGAGGTGAGGCCTTTGGAAATAAGTGGACCATGAGGATGGAGCCCTCATTAAAAGAAAAAGAAAAAAATTTTAAAAACTGATTTGGATTCCACTAATGGACTACCAGCAGTTACAGGTAGATTTTGCTGCTTCTTTAGTCATTTAATGAATGAGTACTCAAGTTAATTATTATTGACTTAACTTCATTTACATTTTTAGTATTATTCAAAATAATACTACATGTCTCAATAATTCAATAAATAATGCACATGATAAAATGAAGGTTTTTTGTGAGTATGGATTTTATTTAAAAATTAAATGAAACTAATAATCTCATATGAAACACCAAATTAGTCTGTAGTGAAATTCCAATCCCTTAATATGGGTATAGCAGAGATATCTTGAAGGTGCACTGATTTGTAACTGTACCTGAGGAAAAAATGTAATCTATGAACCAAATTCAACACAAATTTATGTTCAAATGACATGATCTTTTATGATTATTGTAATGTACTATAAACCTTTAGTATTTCATATCATATTTGTTATTTTAATAATCTAAAAGGCAAGGATTCTATAATCCTTCTGGTAACTCCTTTGAAAAGAGTAACATCTTCTTCTAATAAGGAAAATATAAGAAAAATATTAATTTGACATCAAAACATTAAAGCACAAAAGTAGGAATTACTTAGTGGATGAACTTTCTGAACATTGGTTAATAAAACATTATCTAAACCCGGTGAATCTCACTGGTACTATGGATACCCAGGCTAACTGCTTATCTAGGAAGATAATCTGTTTTGTAACCTTTTTTAAAGCAAAGCACTGTTCATAGTTCCACCTTTGAAAAAATAATTCACAGGTCCTAAATTACCCACAAAATAAAACCCAAAATTTAATAGCCACTATTCAAGATATTCTGCCATCTGGCCTCCAGTTGTCTTCACAAAATTATCTCCCACTCTTTTTACTCATACACTCAATGTTCCAGCCAAAACAAATTACCTAGTTTTCCCTGAACCTACACTGAGTCTCTGCACCTCAGTGGCTTTGTCTCAACTCTTCCAGTGATGCCATCTCATCAACCCCAAATCAAACCATCTGTCAATGTGTAGCTTAGATGCCAAATCAGCCATGAAGTCACACCAGATTGCTATATATGACAGTAATTTTCTCTCCTCTAAAGTTCCATCATACCAGTGACATTCACCACATGCTAGTATGCATTAAAATATTTTTGCAGATATCTTATCAGTTAAAGTATTCTTGAAGCAGAACCCTCTCTTGATTTGTCATTTTTTTATTTTCCCCCTTTATACTGCCTTAGTCACTGAGTATAATTGCCGTGCTAACAGAGGAAAAGATAATATATGTGGGAACACTCAAAGGGAAACATTACTCACTGATTTCATTTTAATACGTGTCAGTGTTTCTTTGCTGAATATGTAACTTTAACTATTACATATCCAGAAAGCTTTATGTATCAGTCTCAGAGTAGTTAAACCATTATGAGCTATAATTGCCAAAACAGTACTACAGTTCAATACTTTGTCCTTATTTCTGAAAGGAACATTTAGAGGGATATAATTATAATGATCTTAGCAATGGTAGTATCATGTTTAGATTATTATATGACCTCGTAAGTGCAATATTTTAATCATTAAGGTAATTTGGGAGGGAGGAACCCTCTATTGTTTAAAGTTATACTTTTTTCCCAATGGAAGAAAGCCCAGTACATAAATGAGGAACACAATATTTTACAAAAAGTAGTGATTCACTGACCTTTTATACCCCTGCTGCCCAATTTGCTCAACAAATATCTCTTTTGATAAGTGTGCAATTTTGTTCCAATGAGATTACTTATTAACCAAAATGAAAATAAAAATGAATGGGAAGAATAAAGAGCAAAGCAAGCATAATAGACTTTTGGAAACTGAAATTGCAAGAAACCTTGGCTAACAGATACTAAAATTATTACCTAATATAAATAAAGTTATGGAAATAGTATGTAAATAGATTAATAAAATGAGTTAGCCCAGAAATAAACTTTAATATATATGTAATTTTAAGATATGCATGTAAAACCCCAGTTTTAATGTGTTAAAAATATTATTTATTAAAGTGTTAAAACAATGGTTGACTGTTAGAAAACAATACTATCCCTTCCTAAAACAGATACCAAATATGTATTTTGAGTGACTTAAAGAGATAAATATAGTTGACATAAATATGACTGGTTACTTATCATATTTTAGATATTTGAGCAACAGATCAGAAAAACGTGATAAAAATCTGAACACACCAATATAAATTCTGCACCCATAGAATTCTAAATTCATTTTGAATATTAGAGAATTTCACTGCACAAATTAACAAAGATAAAGACAAATAGAGTGACTTAATCTGTGATGCAAAGAAAGCATGATAACATCTAGAGAAGGATCACTTTTAAAATATATGTTTCAAGTCCTACCTAATGAAGAAACCTAAATAGATACAGAGGGAAGTAAGCTATTTTCCTATCATTGAAATAGGACTATATAAGACTAGGGATCAGCACAGAAAAAATATTGTAGAGTATACGGATATCAGATTATGATGTTGCACACCTCAAATGTATGTTATTATCAAAGTTACCTCAATAAAATAAACATAAAATAAGGGGGGGGGATGTTTCCCTGTTCTAGGAAGGAGACCATAATATCACGTGATCATAATATGTTGGCTGGTGATAAAAGAGCAAACTCTATTTTAAAGGTTTAAATATATTTGTACATTTTGTCAGTTTTATGAGGAAATAAATATCATCTCCATTTTATCAATAAAGTTTGAGATTTTTGAAATTTAATTATTTGTTAAAGGTCTCATTAAGCCTCAACCCAAGGTTTGCACTCTTGATCAGAAGTATTATTACCACTGCGATAAGTCTGGATGGTTTAGTTCATTCATAGAAAAATAAACTATAACAAGTTTATAAAATAGAAAATAAAATTACGAATGAGATTACAAAATGTTGTACACAGTGTTCATAACTGGTCTTTTAGTGTATTCAAAACAAATAGGAAAGATCCAGTTTTTAGCAGGCATCTCTTCCAGGGAAATGAGCTGAAGCAAATCAGATGAACCATATGTCATAGTGGTGATATTGTCTGCTTTTCTTTTATAGATTCTGTTCAGTTGTGTGTGTGTGTGTGTGTGTGTGTGTGCGTACTGAAACAGTGATTACAAATTGAACAAATTCTGAGTCAATGAACCAAAATATTTAATTTTGTCTCCCTAAAGACGATTACACAGAATAAAATTTATATTAAATTCTAAAAGATAAACATACTTTATTAATTTTTAGAATAAAGATAATAGTTTGGCAAAGAGTTATGCAAAAAATTCTATGTAGCAAGTGGTAAACTGAAAACTTATAAGCTTATAGTCATTGCTTAGCAACAATCTAGAATGAATGCCCAGGAAATAATTGCTAACTATTAGAGACAGGTAAAATTTAGAGAGGAAAAATATATCATTGTTGAAGCTATTAAAAACAATAATGCTTTGTTTCTGAGCTTAGATATCACTGTTGGATACTATGTAGTGGCATTTTGTCCCCCCCCATCTGTTCCTATTTCAATCTCTGTTTCTTTCTCTTTTGATACAGTTTCAGTAACATCGTGTAACTCATTTTTTGACAACTAAAAAGAAGTTTTGCTTATTCCTAAATTGCTATCATTTTGCACAAATTCTGAGAAAAATAAATCAAAACCTTAAATATGCTCAGAAATATAATATATATTACATATATTTACTGAATAATTTAATAATTCCATAGTTCCCCATAGTTTATAAAATACTTTCCTAACCATCATATAAATTAATTGTTTTTAAATTGGATTTATTGGGATGACATTGGTTAGAAAAACCATACAGGTTTTAAGTGTACAACTCAATAAAACATCATCTGTACATTGTATCATGTGCCCATCACTCCAAGCAAAGTCTCTTTCTGTCCCCATTCTCCCATTTTTGGCCACCTACCCTCCCACCCCACCCCCCTCTTTCCCTCTGGCTGTCACCAAACTGTTTTCTGTGTCTATGTGTTTAATATATATGATTTTTTGCTTAATCCCTTCACTTTCTTTCATCCAGCCCTCCAACCCTGAAGCTGACACTTATGCTTTTCCTACTTTATACATGTACACATATAATAATGAGCATAAGTGGAAGACACATTAAATAAATATGAAAATTTGGTCAATATTCTATGGTATTTAACTACCTGAGAAATTGTTGCAGTAAATATTTAAGGTAATCTACCTGTTCTAAATCTGCTGTTGAGGAATAATGTACATACACCTAAACTCATCTATAATAATAAAAGCATAATATGCAAATCACCGAACAGCCAAACAGCAGAACAACTGTCCAAATGACCACGCTATGACACGCACTGGTGCCAGGGCAGCCAAGGTGGGTGCGATGCGATTGGTCGGGGGGGGGCACCATTGCCCCATTATCACCCTGCAGAGGGAGGCTCAGGCCACCGGCCGGCAGGGCAATCGATCAGGGGGCTTCACAGAACCAGGGAACTGGGGGGGGGGTGGCGGCGGATGTGGGCAGTGCCAGGCTAAGGTGTGTGTGGGTGGGAGGCAGGGCCATGAAGCTGGAGCAATGAAGCTGGAAGCCAGGGGAAGGAAGGCTACCCTTGCACAAATTTCGTTCACCAGGCCTCTAGTCAATTATAAGCATGCAAGTTGATGAAATTTGACAAACCAACAATGGAAAGAATTTCCTCATCTTAAGTGAATTAATAACAAATACACAGTTAGTGGACGGACCTAGAAGGTATTATACTAAGTGAAATAAGTCAGTTAGAAAAGGACAAATACCATAAGTTTTCACTCAAATGTGGAATCTAAAGAACAAAATAACCGAACCAACAACTAAAATAGATTCATAGAGAACACACTTATGGGTGACAGGGGAGGAGGGTTGGGAGACCGGTGAAAAAGGTGAAGGGATTAAGAAGTACAAATTGGTAGTTACAAAATTGTTACTGAGATGTAAAGAACAGCATAGATAACAGGATAATATTGTAATAACTATGTATGGTGACAGGTGGGTACTGAAAATACCAGTGGGAACACTTTGTAAAGTATATGATTATCTAACCACTATGCTGTACATCTGAAATTAATACAAAATAATACCACATGCTAACTGTAATTGAAAAATAAAATTTAAAAATATGCAGATAACATAAAAATTCTTCCACTCAATAATTAGAAGGCAACTTTAAATATATGGACACTTATCTTTAGTAAATACTTGACTAAAGAATAGTCAATAAGCACAGGAATAAATTTCCATCTTTAATCCTCAGGAAATATATAAATAAAATCCACATTCGTATGCCAATTCAACACCTTCCATAATGGCTAAATTTTAAAAGTGTCACAAAGCAAAAAGTGAGGATATGGAGGAACTGAAACTTCATACACTGATGTTGGTACTACAAAATGGTACAACAAATTTGGAGAACATTTAAGCAGTTTCTTAAAAAGCTAAATATACCCCACCATATGATCCAACCCCTCTACTCCTCTACAAAAATATTCATAACCACTTTATTTATAATAGCTAAAATCTGGAAAGAACTATAATCACCATCAACTCATAAACAGGTTAAAAAGTAAGTGGTACAACCATACAATGAAATTGTAACTCAACAATGAGAAGGAACTGATTTCTGATACATGCTAGAACGTGAATGAATGAATCTCACATCATGCCAAATGAAGAAAGCAAGACAAATCAGACTATATATGGCATGACTCTATTAATATGAAATTACCAACAAAGACAATTCTATAGAGACAAAAGCAAGTTCATGAAGTATTTCAAAATAACCTTTAGTAATATGCCATTATGTGACTGTTCCTTTTGCTTTTATATATTAACTAACAGCCTGGTGCATGAAATTCATGCACATTAAAAGAGAATTCATGAGAAGAAATATTTTAATATTGCTATTTGCCCTATCTCTATAAGAGAAGTGTCAGAGATGAAAGAAAATTAGTAAAATGTATATAAAATCTGCCTCCTGACAGAGTCTGGGGCATGCCGCGGGACCTAGAGTCAATACCCCCCTCACCACACTCATGCGCTTTGAAAACGCAGGAGACCTAGACACAGCCATCCCCAGCTGCATCAAGCCCCTTCAGATGGGGGGCACGGCCTCAGGTGCCCCAGCTCGGCACCCGGTGGGGGCACAGCCTCAGGTCCCCTGCCCAGCGCCGGTGCGGGGGTTGCGGCCTGAGGTCCCTCGTCAAGAACTGCAAGGCAGGGGGCACAGTATGGGGTCTCCCCGCCCTGTGCTGGGGCAGGGGGCACAGCCTGAGGTCTACCGGCCTGGATCTGGGGCAGGGGGCACAGCCTGAGGTCTCCCGGCCTGGAGCTGGGGCAGGGGCACAGCCTGAGGTCTCCCGGCCTGGCACTGGGACTGGGGGCACAGCCTGAGGTCTCCTGGCCTGGAGCTGGGACAGGGAGCACAGTCTAAGGTCTCCTGGCCAGGCACTGGGACTGGGGGAACAGCCTGAGGTCTCCCGGACTGGCACTGGGACTGGGGGCACAGCCTGAGGTCTCCCGGCCTGGAGCTTGGGCAGGGGGCACAGCCTGAGGTCTCCCGGCCTGGAGCTGTGGCAGGGGGCACAGTCTGAGGTCTCCCGGCCTGGAGCTGGGACAGGGGGCACAGCCTGAGGTCTCCTGGCCTGGCACTGGGACTGGGGGCACAGCCTGAGGTCTCCGGGCCAGGCACTGAGACTGGGGGCACACCCTGAGGTCTCCTGGCCTAGATCTGGAGCAGGGGGCACAGCCTGAGGTCTCCCGGCCTAGAGCTGGGGCAGCGGGCACAGCCTGAGGTCTCCTGGCCTGGCACTGGGACTCGGGGCACAAGCTGAGGTCTCCTGGCCTGGCACTGGGACTGGGGGTAAAGCCTGAGGTCTCCCGCCCAGGCACTGGGACTCGGGGCACAAGCTGAGGTCTCCTGGCCTGGCACTGGGACTGGGGGCACAGCCTGGGGTCTCCTGGCCTGAAGCTGGGGGAGGGAGCACAGTCTGAGGTCTCCCAGCCAGGCACTGAGACTGGGGGCACAGCCTGAGGTCTCCCGGCCAGGCACTGGGAATGGGGGCACAGCCTGAGGTCTCCCGGCCTGGCACTGGGACTGGGGGCACAGCCAGAGGTCTCCTGACCTGGAGCTGGGACTGGGGGCACAGCCTGAGGTCTCCCGGCATGGAGCTGGGGCAGGGGGCACAGCCTGAGGTCTCCCGGCCAGGCACTGGGACTGGGGGCACAGCCTGAGGTCTCCTGGCCTGGCACTGGGACTGGGGGCACAGCCTGAGGTCTCCCGGCCAGGCACTGGGACTGGGGGCACAGCCTGAGGTCTCCCGGCCTGGAGCTGGGGCAGGGGGCACAGCCTGAGGTCTCCCGTCCAGACACTGGGACTGGGGGCACAGCCAGAGGTCTCCCTGCCTGGCGCTGGGACTGGGGGCACAGCCTGAGGTCTCCCGGGTGGCACTGGGGCAGGGGGCAAAGCCTGAGGTCTCCTGGCCTGAAGCTGGGGGAGGGATCACAGTCTGAGGTCTCCCAGCCAGGCACTGAGACTGGGGGCACAGCCTGAGGTCTCCCAGCCAGGCACTGGGAATGGGGGCACAGCCTGAGGTCTCCCGGCAAGGCACTGGGACTGGGGGCACAGCCTGAGGTCTCCCGGCCAGGCACTGGGAATGGGGGCACAGCCTGAGTTCTCCTGGCCTGGCACTGGGACTGGGGGCACAGCCTGAGGTCTACCGGCCTGGATCTGGGGCAGAGGGAACAGCCTGAGGTCTCCCGGCCTGGAGCTGGGGTAGGGGGCACAACATGAGGTCTCCTGGCCTGGCAATGGGACTGGGGGCACAGCCTGAGGTCTCCCGGCCAGGCACTGGGAATGGGTGCACACACTGAGTTCTCCCTGCCTGGCACTGGGACTGGGGGCTCAGCCTGAGGTCTACCGGCCTGGATCTGGGGCAGGGGGCACAGCCTGAGGTCTCCCAGCCAGGCACTGGAGCAGTGGGCACAGCCTGAGGTCTCCCGGCCTGCCACTGGGACTGGGGGCCCACCCTGAGGTCTCTCGGCCAGGCACTGGGACTGGGGGCACAGCCTGAGGTCTCCCGGCCTGGAGCTGGAGCAGAGGGCACAGCTTGAGGTCTCCCGGCCAGACACTGGGACTGGGGGCACAGCCCGAGGTCTCCCTGCCTGGCGCTGGGACTGGAGGCACAGCCTGAGGTCTCCCGGGGTCGCACTGGGGCAGGGGGCACAGCCTGGGGTCTCCTGGCCTGAAGCTGGGGGAGGGAGCACAGTCTGAGGTCTCCCAGCCAGGCACTGAGACTGGGGGCACAGCCTGAGGTCTCCCGGCCAGGCACTGGGACTGGGGGCACAGCCTGAGGTCTCCTGGCCTGGCACTGGGACTGGGGGCACAGCCTGAGGTCTCCCGGCCAGGCACTGTGACTGGGGGCACAGCCTGAGGTCTCCCAGCCTGGAGCTGGAGCAGGGGGCACAGCCTGAGGTCTCCCGGCCTAGAGCTGGGGCAGCGGGCACAGCCTGAGGACTCCTGGCCTGGCACTGGGACTAGGGGCAAAGCCTGAGGTCTCCCGGCCAGGCACTGGGACTCGGGGCACAAGCTGATGTCTCCTGGCCTGGCACTGGGACTGGGGGCACAGCCTGGGGTCTCCTGGACTGAAGCTGGGGGAGGGAGCACAGTCTGAGGTCTCCCAGCCAGGCACTGGGACTGGGGGCACAGCCTGAGGTCTCCTGGACTGGCACTGGGACCGGGGGCACAGCCTGAGGTCTCCCGGCCAGGCACTGGGAATGGGTGCACACCCTGAGTTCTCCCTGCCTGGCACTGGGACTGGGGGCACAGCCTGAGGTCTCCCGGCCTGGAGCTGGGGCAGGGGGCACAGCCTGAGGTCTCCCAGCCAGACACTGGGGCAGTGGGCACAGACTGAGGTCTCCCGGCCTGCCACTGGGACTGGGGGCCGAGCCTGAGGTCTCCCGGCCAGGCACTGGGACTGGGGGCACAGCCTGAGGTCTCCCGGCCTGGAGCTGGAGCAGGGGGCACAGCCTGAGGTCTCCCGGCCAGACACTGGGACTGGGGGCACAGCCCGAGGTCTCCCTGCCTGGCGCTGGGACTGGAGGCACAGCCTGAGGTCTCCCGGGGTGGCACTGGGGCAGGGGGCACAGCCTGGGGTCTCCTGGCCTGAAGCTGGGGGAGGGAGCACAGTCTGAGGTCTCCCAGCCAGGCACTGAGACTGGAGGCACAGCCTGAGGTCTCCCGGCCAGGCACTGGGAATGGGGGCACAGCCTGAGGTCTCCCGGCCAGGCACTGGGACTGGGGGCACAGCCTGAGGTCTCCTGGCCTGGAGCTGGGACTGGGGGCACAGCCTGAGGACTCCCGGCATGGAGCTGGGGCAGTGGGCACAGCCTGAGGTCTCCCGGCCAGGCACTGGGACTGGGGGCACAGCCTGAGGTCTCCTGGCCTGGCACTGGGACTGGGGGCACAGCCTGAGGTCTCCTGGCCAGGCACTGGGACTGGGGGCACAGCCTGAGGTCTCCCGGCCTGGAGCTGGGACTGGGGGCACAGCCTGAGGTCTCCGGGCCAGGCACTGAGACTGGGGGCACACCCTGAGGTCTCCTGGCCTAGATCTGGAGCAGGGGGCACAGCCTGAGGTCTCCCGGCCTAGAGCTGGGGCAGCGGGCACAGCCTGAGGTCTCCTGGCCTGGCACTGGGACTCGGGGCACAAGCTGAGGTCTCCTGGCCTGGCACTGGGACTGGGGGTAAAGCCTGAGGTCTCCCGCCCAGGCACTGGGACTCGGGGCACAAGCTGAGGTCTCCTGGCCTGGCACTGGGACTGGGGGCACAGCCTGGGGTCTCCTGGCCTGAAGCTGGGGGAGGGAGCACAGTCTGAGGTCTCCCAGCCAGGCACTGAGACTGGGGGCACAGCCTGAGGTCTCCCGGCCAGGCACTGGGAATGGGGGCACAGCCTGAGGTCTCCCGGCCTGGCACTGGGACTGGGGGCACAGCCAGAGGTCTCCTGACCTGGAGCTGGGACTGGGGGCACAGCCTGAGGTCTCCCGGCATGGAGCTGGGGCAGGGGGCACAGCCTGAGGTCTCCCGGCCAGGCACTGGGACTGGGGGCACAGCCTGAGGTCTCCTGGCCTGGCACTGGGACTGGGGGCACAGCCTGAGGTCTCCCGGCCAGGCACTGGGACTGGGGGCACAGCCTGAGGTCTCCCGGCCTGGAGCTGGGGCAGGGGGCACAGCCTGAGGTCTCCCGTCCAGACACTGGGACTGGGGGCACAGCCAGAGGTCTCCCTGCCTGGCGCTGGGACTGGGGGCACAGCCTGAGGTCTCCCGGGTGGCACTGGGGCAGGGGGCAAAGCCTGAGGTCTCCTGGCCTGAAGCTGGGGGAGGGATCACAGTCTGAGGTCTCCCAGCCAGGCACTGAGACTGGGGGCACAGCCTGAGGTCTCCCAGCCAGGCACTGGGAATGGGGGCACAGCCTGAGGTCTCCCGGCAAGGTACTGGGACTGGGGGCACAGCCTGAGGTCTCCCGGCCAGGCACTGGGAATGGGGGCACAGCCTGAGTTCTCCTGGCCTGGCACTGGGACTGGGGGCACAGCCTGAGGTCTACCGGCCTGGATCTGGGGCAGAGGGAACAGCCTGAGGTCTCCCGGCCTGGAGCTGGGGTAGGGGGCACAACATGAGGTCTCCTGGCCTGGCAATGGGACTGGGGGCACAGCCTGAGGTCTCCCGGCCAGGCACTGGGAATGGGTGCACACACTGAGTTCTCCCTGCCTGGCACTGGGACTGGGGGCTCAGCCTGAGGTCTACCGGCCTGGATCTGGGGCAGGGGGCACAGCCTGAGGTCTCCCAGCCAGGCACTGGAGCAGTGGGCACAGCCTGAGGTCTCCCGGCCTGCCACTGGGACTGGGGGCCCACCCTGAGGTCTCTCGGCCAGGCACTGGGACTGGGGGCACAGCCTGAGGTCTCCCGGCCTGGAGCTGGAGCAGAGGGCACAGCTTGAGGTCTCCCGGCCAGACACTGGGACTGGGGGCACAGCCCGAGGTCTCCCTGCCTGGCGCTGGGACTGGAGGCACAGCCTGAGGTCTCCCGGGGTCGCACTGGGGCAGGGGGCACAGCCTGGGGTCTCCTGGCCTGAAGCTGGGGGAGGGAGCACAGTCTGAGGTCTCCCAGCCAGGCACTGAGACTGGGGGCACAGCCTGAGGTCTCCCGGCCAGGCACTGGGACTGGGGGCACAGCCTGAGGTCTCCTGGCCTGGCACTGGGACTGGGGGCACAGCCTGAGGTCTCCCGGCCAGGCACTGTGACTGGGGGCACAGCCTGAGGTCTCCCAGCCTGGAGCTGGAGCAGGGGGCACAGCCTGAGGTCTCCCGGCCTAGAGCTGGGGCAGCGGGCACAGCCTGAGGACTCCTGGCCTGGCACTGGGACTAGGGGCAAAGCCTGAGGTCTCCCGGCCAGGCACTGGGACTCGGGGCACAAGCTGATGTCTCCTGGCCTGGCACTGGGACTGGGGGCACAGCCTGGGGTCTCCTGGACTGAAGCTGGGGGAGGGAGCACAGTCTGAGGTCTCCCAGCCAGGCACTGGGACTGGGGGCACAGCCTGAGGTCTCCTGGACTGGCACTGGGACCGGGGGCACAGCCTGAGGTCTCCCGGCCAGGCACTGGGAATGGGTGCACACCCTGAGTTCTCCCTGCCTGGCACTGGGACTGGGGGCACAGCCTGAGGTCTCCCGGCCTGGAGCTGGGGCAGGGGGCACAGCCTGAGGTCTCCCAGCCAGACACTGGGGCAGTGGGCACAGCCTGAGGTCTCCCGGCCTGCCACTGGGACTGGGGGCCGAGCCTGAGGTCTCCCGGCCAGGCACTGGGACTGGGGGCACAGCCTGAGGTCTCCCGGCCTGGAGCTGGAGCAGGGGGCATAGCCTGAGGTCTCCCGGCCAGACACTGGGACTGGGGGCACAGCCCGAGGTCTCCCTGCCTGGCGCTGGGACTGGAGGCACAGCCTGAGGTCTCCCGGGGTGGCACTGGGGCAGGGGGCACAGCCTGGGGTCTCCTGGCCTGAAGCTGGGGGAGGGAGCACAGTCTGAGGTCTCCCAGCCAGGCACTGAGACTGGAGGCACAGCCTGAGGTCTCCCGGCCAGGCACTGGGAATGGGGGCACAGCCTGAGGTCTCCCGGCCAGGCACTGGGACTGGGGGCACAGCCTGAGGTCTCCTGGCCTGGAGCTGGGACTGGGGGCACAGCCTGAGGACTCCCGGCATGGAGCTGGGGCAGTGGGCACAGCCTGAGGTCTCCCGGCCAGGCACTGGGACTGGGGGCACAGCCTGAGGTCTCCTGGCCTGGCACTGGGACTGGGGGCACAGCCTGAGGTCTCCTGGCCAGGCACTGGGACTGGGGGCACAGCCTGAGGTCTCCCGGCCTGGAGCTGGGGCAGGGGGCACAGCCTGAGGTCTCCCGGCCAGACACTGGGACTGGGGGCACAGCCAGAGGTCTCCCTGCCTGGCGCTGGGACTGGGGGCACAGCCTGAGGTCTCCGGGGTGGCACTGGGGCAGGGGGCACAGCCTGAGGTCTCCCGGTCAGGCACTGCAACTAGGGGCACAGCCTGAGGTCTCCCGGCCTGGCAGTGGGACTGGGGGCACAGCCTGAGGTCTCCTGGCCTGGAGCTGGGGCAGGGAGCACAGTCTGAGGTCTGCTGGCCAGGCAGCGGGACTGGGGGCACAGCCTGAGGTCCCCGGGCCTGGAGCTGTGGCAGGGGGCACAGCCTGAGGTCTCCTGGCCTGAAGCTGGGGGAGGGAGCACAGTCTGAGGTCTCCCAGCCAGGCACTGAGACTGGGGGCACAGCCTGAGGTCTCCCAGCCAGGCACTGGGAATGGTGGCACAGCCTGATGTCTCCCGGCCACGGACTTGGACTGGGGGCACAGCCTGAGGTCTCCTGGCCAGGCACTGGGACTGGGGAGACAGCCTGAGGTCTCCTGGCCTGGAGCTGGGGCCGGGGGCACAGCCTGAGGTCTCCTGGCCAGGCACCTGGGACTGGGGGCACAGCCTGAGGTCTCCTGGCCAGGCACTGGGACTGGGGGCACAGCCTGAGGTCTCCTGGCCAGGCACTGGGACTGGGGGCACAGCCTGAGGTCTCCCGGTCAGGCACTGCAACTAGGGGCACAGCCTGAGGTCTCCCGGCCTGGCAGTGGGACTGGGCGCACAGCCTGAGGTCTCCTGGCCTGGAGCTGGGGCAGGGAGCACAGTCTGAGGTCTCCTGGCCAGGCAGCGGGACTGGGGGCAAAGCCTGAGGTCTCCCGGCCTGGCACTGGGACTGGGGGCACAGCCTGAGGTCTCCTGGCCAGGCACTGGGACTGGGGGCACAGCCTGAGGTCTCCCGATCAGGCACTGCAACTAGGGGCACAGCCTGAGGTCTCCCGGCCTGGAG
This sequence comes from Myotis daubentonii, assembly GCF_963259705.1. Classification (NCBI taxonomy): domain Eukaryota; kingdom Metazoa; phylum Chordata; class Mammalia; order Chiroptera; family Vespertilionidae; genus Myotis; species Myotis daubentonii. The sequence continues at coordinate 122,008,176 of NC_081861.1, read as the reverse complement.
ATTGGGCAGGGGGCACAGCCTGAAGTCCCCTGGCCTGGAGCTGTGGCAGGGGGCACAGTCTGAAGTATCTCGGTCTGGAGCTGGGACTGGGGGCACAGCCTGAGGTCTCCCGGCCTGGATCTGGAGCAGGGGGCACAGCCTGAGGTCTCCCGGCCTAGAGCTGGGGCAGTGGGCACAGCCTGAGGTCTCCTGGCCTGGCACTGGGACTGGGGGCACAGCCTGAGGTCTCCCGGCCAGGCACTGGGACTCGGGGCACAACCTGAGGTCTCCTGGCCTGGCACTGGGACTGGGGGCACAGCCTGAGGTCTCCCGGCCTGGCACTGCGACTGGGGACACAGCCTGAGGTCTCCAGGCCTGGAGCTGGGGCAGGGAGCACAGTCTGAGGTCTACTGGCCAGGCAGCGGGACTGGGGGCACAGCCTGAGGTCTCCCGGCCAGGCACTGGGACTGGGGGCACAGCCTGAGGTCTCCAGGCCTGGGACTGGGACTGGGGGCACAGCCTGAGTTCTCCCGGCCTGGAGGTGGGGCAGGGGGCACAGCATGAGGTCTCCCAGCCAGGCACTGGGACTGGGGTCACAGCCTGATTTCTCCTGGCCTGGAACTAGGAGTGGGGACACAGCCTGAGTTCTCCTGGCCTGGCACTGGGACTGGGGGCCCACCCTGAGGTCTCTCGGCCAGGCACTGGGACTGGGGGCACAGCCTGAGGTCTCCCGGCCTGGAGCTGGAGCAGAGGGCACAGCTTGAGGTCTCCCGGCCAGACACTGGGACTGGGGGCACAGCCCGAGGTCTCCCTGCCTGGCGCTGGGACTGGAGGCACAGCCTGAGGTCTCCCGGGGTCGCACTGGGGCAGGGGGCACAGCCTGGGGTCTCCTGGCCTGAAGCTGGGGGAGGGAGCACAGTCTGAGGTCTCCCAGCCAGGCACTGAGACTGGGGGCACAGCCTGAGGTCTCCCGGCCAGGCACTGGGATTGGGGGCACAGCCTGAGGTCTCCTGGCCTGGCACTGGGACTGGGGGCACAGCCTGAGGTCTCCCGGCCAGGCACTGTGACTGGGGGCACAGCCTGAGGTCTCCCAGCCTGGAGCTGGAGCAGGGGGCACAGCCTGAGGTCTCCCGGCCTAGAGCTGGGGCAGCGGGCACAGCCTGAGGACTCCTGGCCTGGCACTGGGACTAGGGGCAAAGCCTGAGGTCTCCCGGCCAGGCACTGGGACTCGGGGCACAAGCTGATGTCTCCTGGCCTGGCACTGGGACTGGGGGCACAGCCTGGGGTCTCCTGGACTGAAGCTGGGGGAGGGAGCACAGTCTGAGGTCTCCCAGCCAGGCACTGGGACTGGGGGCACAGCCTGAGGTCTCCTGGACTGGCACTGGGACCGGGGGCACAGCCTGAGGTCTCCCGGCCAGGCACTGGGAATGGGTGCACACCCTGAGTTCTCCCTGCCTGGCACTGGGACTGGGGGCACAGCCTGAGGTCTCCCGGCCTGGAGCTGGGGCAGGGGGCACAGCCTGAGGTCTCCCAGCCAGACACTGGGGCAGTGGGCACAGCCTGAGGTCTCCCGGCCTGCCACTGGGACTGGGGGCCGAGCCTGAGGTCTCCCGGCCAGGCACTGGGACTGGGGGCACAGCCTGAGGTCTCCCGGCCTGGAGCTGGAGCAGGGGGCATAGCCTGAGGTCTCCCGGCCAGACACTGGGACTGGGGGCACAGCCCGAGGTCTCCCTGCCTGGCGCTGGGACTGGAGGCACAGCCTGAGGTCTCCCGGGGTGGCACTGGGGCAGGGGGCACAGCCTGGGGTCTCCTGGCCTGAAGCTGGGGGAGGGAGCACAGTCTGAGGTCTCCCAGCCAGGCACTGAGACTGGAGGCACAGCCTGAGGTCTCCCGGCCAGGCACTGGGAATGGGGGCACAGCCTGAGGTCTCCCGGCCAGGCACTGGGACTGGGGGCACAGCCTGAGGTCTCCTGGCCTGGAGCTGGGACTGGGGGCACAGCCTGAGGACTCCCGGCATGGAGCTGGGGCAGTGGGCACAGCCTGAGGTCTCCCGGCCAGGCACTGGGACTGGGGGCACAGCCTGAGGTCTCCTGGCCTGGCACTGGGACTGGGGGCACAGCCTGAGGTCTCCTGGCCAGGCACTGGGACTGGGGGCACAGCCTGAGGTCTCCCGGCCTGGAGCTGGGGCAGGGGGCACAGCCTGAGGTCTCCCGGCCAGACACTGGGACTGGGGGCACAGCCAGAGGTCTCCCTGCCTGGCGCTGGGACTGGGGGCACAGCCTGAGGTCTCCGGGGTGGCACTGGGGCAGGGGGCACAGCCTGAGGTCTCCCGGTCAGGCACTGCAACTAGGGGCACAGCCTGAGGTCTCCCGGCCTGGCAGTGGGACTGGGGGCACAGCCTGAGGTCTCCTGGCCTGGAGCTGGGGCAGGGAGCACAGTCTGAGGTCTGCTGGCCAGGCAGCGGGACTGGGGGCACAGCCTGAGGTCCCCGGGCCTGGAGCTGTGGCAGGGGGCACAGCCTGAGGTCTCCTGGCCTGAAGCTGGGGGAGGGAGCACAGTCTGAGGTCTCCCAGCCAGGCACTGAGACTGGGGGCACAGCCTGAGGTCTCCCAGCCAGGCACTGGGAATGGTGGCACAGCCTGATGTCTCCCGGCCACGGACTTGGACTGGGGGCACAGCCTGAGGTCTCCTGGCCAGGCACTGGGACTGGGGAGACAGCCTGAGGTCTCCTGGCCTGGAGCTGGGGCCGGGGGCACAGCCTGAGGTCTCCTGGCCAGGCACCTGGGACTGGGGGCACAGCCTGAGGTCTCCTGGCCAGGCACTGGGACTGGGGGCACAGCCTGAGGTCTCCTGGCCAGGCACTGGGACTGGGGGCACAGCCTGAGGTCTCCCGGTCAGGCACTGCAACTAGGGGCACAGCCTGAGGTCTCCCGGCCTGGCAGTGGGACTGGGCGCACAGCCTGAGGTCTCCTGGCCTGGAGCTGGGGCAGGGAGCACAGTCTGAGGTCTCCTGGCCAGGCACTGGGACTGGGGGCACAGCCTGAGGTCTCCCGATCAGGCACTGCAACTAGGGGCACAGCCTGAGGTCTCCCGGCCTGGAGATTGGGCAGGGGGCACAGCCTGAAGTCCCCTGGCCTGGAGCTGTGGCAGGGGGCACAGTCTGAAGTATCTCGGTCTGGAGCTGGGACTGGGGGCACAGCCTGAGGTCTCCCGGCCTGGATCTGGAGCAGGGGGCACAGCCTGAGGTCTCCCGGCCTAGAGCTGGGGCAGTGGGCACAGCCTGAGGTCTCCTGGCCTGGCACTGGGACTGGGGGCACAGCCTGAGGTCTCCCGGCCAGGCACTGGGACTCGGGGCACAACCTGAGGTCTCCTGGCCTGGCACTGGGACTGGGGGCACAGCCTGAGGTCTCCCGGCCTGGCACTGCGACTGGGGACACAGCCTGAGGTCTCCAGGCCTGGAGCTGGGGCAGGGAGCACAGTCTGAGGTCTACTGGCCAGGCAGCGGGACTGGGGGCACAGCCTGAGGTCTCCCGGCCAGGCACTGGGACTGGGGGCACAGCCTGAGGTCTCCAGGCCTGGGACTGGGACTGGGGGCACAGCCTGAGTTCTCCCGGCCTGGAGGTGGGGCAGGGGGCACAGCATGAGGTCTCCCAGCCAGGCACTGGGACTGGGGTCACAGCCTGATTTCTCCTGGCCTGGAACTAGGAGTGGGGACACAGCCTGAGTTCTCCTGGCCTGGCACTGGGACTGGGGGCACAGCCTGAGGTCTCCCGGCCAGGCACTGGGACTGGGGGCACAGCCTGAGGTCTCCCGGCCTGGAGCTGGGGCAGCGGGCACAGCCTGAGGTCTCCTGGCCTGGCACTGGGACTGGGGGCAAAGCCTGAGGTCTCCCGGCCAGGCACTGGGACTCGGGGCACAAGCTGAGGTCTCCTCTCCTGGCACTGGGACTGGGGGCAAAGCCTGGGGTCTCCTGGACTGAAGCTGGGGGAGGGAGCACAGTCTGAGGTCTCCCAGCCAGGCACTGAGACTGGGGGCACAGCCTGAGGTGTCCCGGCCAGGCACTGGGACTGGGGGCACAGCCTGAGGTCTCCTGACCTGGAGCTCGTGCAGGGGGCACAGCCTGAGGTCTCCCGGCCAGGCACTGGGACTGGGGGCACAGCCTGAGGTCTCCTGGCCTGGCACTGGGACTGGGGGCACAGCCTGAGGTCTCCCGGCCAGGCACTGGGACTGGGGGCACAGCCTGAGGTCTCCCGGCCTGGATCTGGAGCAGGGGGCACAGCCTGAGGTCTCCCGTCCAGACACTGGGACTGGGGGCACAGCCAGAGGTCTCCCTGCCTGGCGCTGGGACTGGGGGCACAGTCTGAGGTCTCCCGGGTGGCACTGGGGCAGGGGGCACAGCCTGAGGTCTCCTGGCCTGAAGCTGGGGGAGGGAGCACAGTCTGAGGTCTCCCAGCCAGGCACTGAGACTGGGGGCACAGCCTGAGGTCTCCCAGCCAGGCACTGGGAATGGGGGCACAGCCTGAGGTCTCCCGGCAAGGCACTGGGACTGGGGGCACAGCCTGAGGTCTCCCGGCCAGGCACTGGGAATGGGGGAACAGCCTGAGTACACCTGGCCTGGCACTGGGACTGGGGGCACTGCCTGAGGTCTACCGGTCTGGATCTGGGGCAGGGGGCACAGCCTGAGGTCTCCCGGCCTGGAGCTGGGGTAGGGGGCACAGCCTGAGGTCTCCTGGCCTGGCACTGGGACTGGGGGCACAGCCTGAGGTCTCCCGGCCAGGCACTGGGAATGGGTGCACACCCTGAGTTCTCGCTGCCTGGCACTGGGACTGGGGGCACAGCCTGAGGTCTCCCGGCCTGGAGCTGGGGCAGGGGGCACAGCCTGAGGTCTCCCAGCCAGGCACTGGGGCAGTGGGCACAGCCTGAGGTCTCCCGGCCTGCCACTGGGACTGGGGGCCCAGCCTGAGGTCTCCCGGCCAGGCACTGGGACTGGGGGCACAGCCTGAGGTCTCCCGGCCTGGAGCTGGAGCAGGGGGCACAGCCTGAGGTCTCCCGGCCAGACACTGGGACTGGGTGCACAGCCCGAGGTCTCCCTGCCTGGCGCTGGGACTGGAGGCACAGCCTGAGGTCTCCCGGGGTGGCACTGGGGCAGGGAACACAGCCTGGGGTCTCCTGGCCTGAAGCTGGGGGAGGGAGCACAGTCTGAGGTCTCCCAGCCAGGCACTGAGACTGGAGGCACAGCCTGAGGTCTCCCGGCCAGGCACTGGGACTGGGGGCACAGCCTGAGGTCTCCTGACCAGGCACTGGGACTGGGGGCACAGCCTGAGGTCTCCTGGCCTGGAGCTGGGACAGGGGGCACAGCCTGAGGTCTCCTGGCCTGGCACTGGGAATGGGGGCACAGCCTGATGTCTCCCGGCCAGGCACTGGGACTGGGGGCACAGCCTGAGGTCTCCCAGCCAGGCACTGGGAATGGGGGCACAGCCTGATGTCTCCCGGCCAGGCACTGGGACTGGGGGCACAGCCTGACGTCTCCTGGCCAGGCACTGGGACTGGGGGCACAGCCTGAGGTCTCCCGGCCTGGAGATTGGGCAGGGGGCACAGCCTGAGGTCCCCTGGCCTGGAGCTGTGGCAGGGGGCACAGTCTGAAGTCTCTCGGTCTGGAGCTGGGACTGGGGGCACAGCCTGAGGTCTCCCGGCCTGGAGCTGGGACAGGGGGCACAGCCTGAGGTCTCCTGGCCTGGCACTGGGACTGGGGGCACAGCCTGAGGTCTCCCGGCCAGGCACTGGGACTGGTGGCACAGCCTGAGGTCTCCCGGCCTGGATCTGGAGCAGGGGGCACAGCCTGAGGTCTCCCGGCCTAGAGCTGGGGCAGCGGGCACAGCCTGAGGTCTCCTGGCCTGGCACTGGGACTGGGGGCACAGCCTGAGGTCTCCCGGCCAGGCACTGGGACTCTGGGCACAACCTGAGGTCTCCTGGCCTGGCACTGGGACTGGGGGCACAGCCTGAGGTCTCCCGGCCTGGCACTGGGACTGGGGACACAGCCTGAGGTCTCCCGGCCTGGAGCTGGGGCAGGGAGCACAGTCTGAGGTCTACTGGCCAGGCAGCGGGACTGGGGGCACAGCCTGAGGTCTCCTGGCCAGGCACTGGGACTGGGGGCACAGCCTGAGGTCTCCAGGCCTGGGACTGGGACTGGGGGCACAGCCTGAGGTCTCCCGGCCTGGAGCTGGGGCAGGGGGCACAGCATGAGGTCTCCCAGCCAGGCACTGGGACTGGGGGCACAGCCTGAGTTCTCCTGGCCTGGAACTAGGAGTGGGGGCACAGCCTGAGTTCTCCCGGCCTGGCACTGGGACTGCAGGAACAGCCTGAGGTCTCCTGGCCTGGAGCTGGGATAGGGGGCACAGCCTGAGGTCTCCTGGCCAGGCATTGGGACTGGGGGCACAGCCTGAGGTCTCCAGGCCAGGCATTGGGACTGGGGGCACAGCCTGAGGTCTCCTGGCCTGGAGCTCGGGGAGGGAGCACAGTCTGTGGTCTCCTGGCCTGTTACTAGGACTGGGGGCACAGCCTGAGTTCTCCCAGCCTGGCACTGGGACTGGGGGCACAGCCTGAGGTCTCACGGCCTGGCACTGGGACTGGGGGCACAGCCTGAGGTCTCCTGGTCTGGAGCTGGGGCTGGGGGCACAGCAAGAGGTCTCCTTGTCTGGAGCTGGGGCTGGGGGCACAGCCTGAGGTCTCCTGGCCTGGAGCTGGGGGAGGGGGCACAGCCTGAGTTTTCTGGAATGGCAATGGGCCTGGGGACACAGCCTGAGGTCTCCAAGCCTGGCACTGCCACTGGGGGCACAGCCTGAGGTCTCCCGCCCTGCAGCTGGAGCAGGGGGCACAGCCTGAGGTCTCCAGGCCTGGAGCTGTGGCAGGGGGCACAGCCTGAGGTCTCCCGGCCTGGATCTGGAGCAGGGGGCACAGCCTGAGGTCTCCCGGCCTAGAGCTGGGGCAGCGGGCACAGCCTGAGGTCTCCTGGCCTGGCACTGGGACTGGGGGCACAGCCTGAGGTCTCCCGGCCAGGCACTGGGACTCTGGGCACAACCTGAGGTCTCCTGGCCTGGCACTGGGACTGGGGGCACAGCCTGAGGTCTCCCGGCCTGGCACTGGGACTGGGGACACAGCCTGAGGTCTCCCGGCCTGGAGCTGGGGCAGGGAGCACAGTCTGAGGTCTACTGGCCAGGCAGCGGGACTGGGGGCACAGCCTGAGGTCTCCTGGCCAGGCACTGGGACTGGGGGCACAGCCTGAGGTCTCCAGGCCTGGGACTGGGACTGGGGGCACAGCCTGAGGTCTCCCGGCCTGGAGCTGGGGCAGGGGGCACAGCATGAGGTCTCCCAGCCAGGCACTGGGACTGGGGGCACAGCCTGAGTTCTCCTGGCCTGGAACTAGGAGTGGGGGCACAGCCTGAGTTCTCCCGGCCTGGCACTGGGACTGCAGGAACAGCCTGAGGTCTCCTGGCCTGGAGCTGGGATAGGGGGCACAGCCTGAGGTCTCCTGGCCAGGCATTGGGACTGGGGGCACAGCCTGAGGTCTCCAGGCCAGGCATTGGGACTGGGGGCACAGCCTGAGGTCTCCTGGCCTGGAGCTCGGGGAGGGAGCACAGTCTGTGGTCTCCTGGCCTGTTACTAGGACTGGGGGCACAGCCTGAGTTCTCCCAGCCTGGCACTGGGACTGGGGGCACAGCCTGAGGTCTCACGGCCTGGCACTGGGACTGGGGGCACAGCCTGAGGTCTCCTGGCCTGGAGCTGGGGCTGGGGGCACAGCAAGAGGTCTCCTTGTCTGGAGCTGGGGCTGGGGGCACAGCCTGAGGTCTCCTGGCCTGGAGCTGGGGGAGGGGGCACAGCCTGAGTTTTCTGGAATGGCAATGGGCCTGGGGACACAGCCTGAGGTCTCCAAGCCTGGCACTGCCACTGGGGGCAGAGCCTGAGGTCTCCCGGCCTGCAGCTGGAGCAGGGGGCACAGCCTGAGGTCTCCTGGCCTGGAGCTGTGGCAGGGGGCACAGTCTGAGGTCTCTCGGTCTGGAGCTGGGGCAGGGGGCACAGCCTGAAGTCTCCTGGCCTGGAGCTGGGGCAGGGGGCACAGCCTGAGGTCTCCCGGCCAGACACTGGGACTGGGGGCACAGCCTGAGGTCTCCCTGCCTGGCGCTGGGACTGGGGGCACAGCCTGAGGTCTCCCGGGTGGCACTGGGTCCGGGTGCACAGCCTGAGGTCTCCCGGCCTGAAGCTGGGGGACGAGCACAGTCTGAGGTCTCCCAGCCAGGCACTGAGACTGGGGGCACAGCCTGAGGTCTCCCAGCCAGGCACTGGGAATGGGGGCACAGCCTGAAGTCTCCTGGCCTGGAGCTGGGGCAGGGTGCACAGCCTGAGGTCTCCCGGCCAGACACTGGGACTGGGGGCACAGCCAGAGGTCTCCCTGCCTGGCGCTGGGACTGGGGGCACAGCCTGAGGTCTCCCGGGTGGCACTGGGTCAGGGGGCACAGCCTGAGGTCTCCTGGCCTGAAGCAGGGGGACGAGCACAGTCTGAGGTCTCCCAGCCAGGCACTGAGACTGGGGGCACAGCCTGAGGTCTCCCAGCCAGGCACTGGGAATGGGGGCACAGCCTGATGTCTCCCGGCCAGGCACTGGGACTGGGGGCACAGCCTGAGGTCTCCTGGCCAGGCACTGGGACTGGGGGCACAGCCTGAGGTCTCCTGGCCTGGAGCTGGGGCCGGGGGCACAGCATGAGTTTTCCCAGTCAGGCACTGGGACTGGGGGCACAGCCTGAGATCTCCAGGCCTGGAAATAGGAGTGGGGGCACAGCCTGAGTTCTCCCGGCCTGGCACTGGGACTGCAGGAACAGCCTGAGGTCTCCTGGCCTGGAGCTGGGATAGGGGGCACAGCCTGAGGTCTCCTGGCCAGGCATTGGGACTGGGGTCACAGCCTGAGGTCTCCAGGCCAGGCATTGGGACTCAGGGCACAGCCTGAGGTCTCCTGGCCTGGAGCTCGGGGAGGGAGCACAGCCTGAGGTCTCACGGCCTGGCACTGGGACTGGGGGCACAGCCTGAGGTCTCCTGGCCTGGAGCTGGGGCTGGGGGCACAGCAAGAGGTCTCCTTGTCTGGAGCTGGGACTGGGGGCACAGCCTGAGGTCTCCTGGCCTGGAGCTGGGGCAGGGAGCACAGTCTGAGGTCTCCTGGCCAGGCAGCGGGACTGGGGGCAAAGCCTGAGGTCTCCCGGCCTGGCACTGGGACTGGGGGCACAGCCTGAGGTCTCCCGGCCTGGGGCTTGGGCAGGGGGCACAGCCTGAGGTCTCCTGGCCTGATGCTGGGGGAGGGAGCACAGTCTGAGGTCTCCCAGCCAGGCACTGAGACTGGGGGCACAGCCTGAGGTCTCCCAGCCAGGCACTGGGAATGGGGGCACAGCCTGATGTCTCCCGGCCAGGCACTGGTACTGGGGGCACAGCCTGAGGTCTCCTGGCCAGGCACTGGGACTAGGGGCACAGCCTGAGGTCTCCTGGCCTGGAGCTGGTGCCGGGGGCACAGCCTGAGGTCTCCTGGCCAGGCACCTGGGACTGGGGGCACAGCCTGAGGTCTCCTGGCCAGGCACTGGGACTGGGGGCACAGCCTGAGGTCTCCTGGCCAGGCACTGGGACTGGGGGCACAGCCTGAGGTCTCCCGGTCAGGCACTGCAACTAGGGGCACAGCCTGAGGTCTCCCGGCCTGGCAGTGGGACTGGGGGCACAGCCTGAGGTCTCCTGACCTTGAGCTGGGGCAGGGAGCACAGTCTGAGGTCTCCTGGCCAGGCAGCGGGACTGGGGGCAAAGCCTGAGGTCTCCCGGCCTGGCACTGGGACTGGGGGCACAGCCTAAGGTCTCCCGGCCTGGAGATTGGGCAGGGGGCACAGCCTGAGGTCCCCTGGCCTGGAGCTGTGGCAGGGGGCACAGTCTGAAGTCTCTCGGTCTGGATCTGGGACTGGGGGCACAGCCTGAGGTCTCCCGGCCTGGAGCTGGGACAGGGGGCACAGCCTGAGGTCTCCTGGCCTGGCACTGGGACTGGGGGCACAGCCTGAGGTCTCCCGGCCAGGCACTGGGACTGGGGGCACAGCCTGAGGTCTCCCGGCCTGGATCTGGAGCAGGGGGCACAGCCTGAGGTCTCCCGGCCTAGAGCTGGGGCAGCGGGCACAGCCTGAGGTCTCCTGGCCTGGCACTGGGACTGGGGGCACAGCCTGAGGTCTCCCGGCCAGGCACTGGGACTCTGGGCACAACCTGAGGTCTCCTGGCCTGGCACTGGGACTGGGGGCACAGCCTGAGGTCTCCCGGCCTGGCACTGGGACTGGGGACACAGCCTGAGGTCTTCCGGCCTGGAGATGGGGCAGGGAGCACAGTCTGAGGTCTACTGGCCAGGCAGCGGGACTGGGGGCACAGCCTGAGTTCTCCCAGCCTGGCACTGGGACTGGGGGCACAGCCTGAGGTCTCACGGCCTGGCACTGGGACTGGGGGCACAGCCTGAGGTCTCCTGGCCTGGAGCTGGGGCTGGGGGCACAGCAAGAGGTCTCCTTGTCTGGAGCTGGGGCTGGGGGCACAGCCTGAGGTCTCCTGGCCTGGAGCTGGGGGAGGGGGCACAGTCTCAGGTCTCCCGGCCTGGAGCTGGGGCAGGGGGCACAGCCTGAGTTTGCTGGCCTGGCAATGGGCCTGGGGACACAGCCTGAGGTCTCCAAGCCTGGCACTGCCACTGGGGGCACAGCCTGAGGTCTCCCGGCCTGGAGCTGGAGCAGGGGGCACAGCCTGAGGTCTCCTGGCCTGGAGCTGTGGCAGGGGGCACAGTCTGAGGTCTCTCGGTCTGGAGCTGAGGCAGGGGGCACAGCCTGAAGTCTCCCGGCCTGGAGCTGGGGCAGGGGGCACAGCCTGAGGTCTCCCGGCCAGACACTGGGACTGGGGGCACAGCCAGAGGTCTCCCTGCCTGGCGCTGGGACTGGGAGCACACCCTGAGGTCTCCCGGGTGGCACTGGGTCAGGGGGCACAGCCTGAGGTCTCCTGGCCTGAAGCTGGGGGAGGGAGCACAGTCTGAGGTCGCCCAGCCAGGCACTGAGACTGGGGGCACAGCCTGAGGTCTCCCAGCCAGGCACTGGGAATGGGGGCACAGCCTGATGTCTCCCGGCCAGGCACTGGGACTGGGGGCACAGCCTGAGGTCTCCTGGCCAGGCACTGGGACTGGGGGCACAGCCTGAGGTCTCCTGGCCTGGAGCTGGGGCCGGGGGCACAGCCTGAGGTCTCCTGGCCAGGCACTGGGACTGGGGACACAGCCTTAGTTCTCCTGGCAAGGCACTGGGACTGGGGGCACAGCCTGAGGTCTCCTGGCCAGGCACTGGGACTGGGGGCACAGCCTGAGGTCTCCCGGCCTAGAGCTGGGGCAACGGGCACAGCCTGAGGTCTCCTGGCCTGGCACTGGAACTGGGGGCACAGCCTGAGGTCTCCCGGCCAGGCACTGGGACTGGGGGCACAGCCTGAGGTCTCCCGGCCTGGATCTGGAGCAGGGGGCACAGCCTGAGGTCTCCCGACCTAGAGCTGGGGCAGCGGGCACAGCCTGAGGTCTCCTGGCCTGGCACTGGGACTGGGGGCACAGCCTGAGGTCTCCCGGCCAGGCACTGGGACTCTGGGCACAACCTGAGGTCTCGTGGCCTGGCACTGGGACTGGGGGCACAGCCTGAGGTCTCCGGGCCTGGCACTGGGACTGGGGACACAGCCTGAGGTCTCCCGGCCTGGAGCTGGGGCAGGGAGCACAGTCTGAGTTCTACTGGCCAGGCAGCGGGACTGGGGGCACAGCCTGAGTTCTCCCAGCCTGGCACTGGGACTGGGGGCACAGCCTGAGGTCTCACGGCCTGGCACTGGGACTGGGGGCACAGCCTGAGGTCTCCTGGCCTGGAGCTTGGGCTGGGGGCACAGCAAGAGGTCTCCTTGTCTGGAGCTGGGGCTGGGGGCACAGCCTGAGGTCTCCTGGCCTGGAGCTGGGGGAGGGGGCACAGTCTCAGGTCTCCCGGCCTGGAGCTGGGGCAGGGGGCAAAGCCTGAGTTTGCTGGCCTGGCAATGGGCCTGGGGACACAGCCTGAGGTCTCCAAGCCTGGCACTGCCACTGGGGGCACAGCCTGAGGTCTCCCGGCCTGGAGCTGGAGCAGGGGGCACAGCCTGAGGTCTCCTGGCCTGGAGCTGTGGCAGGGGGCACAGTCTGAGGTCTCTCGGTCTGGAGCTGGGGCAGGGGGCACAGCCTGAAGTCTCCCGGCCTGGAGCTGGGGCAGGGGGCACAGCCTGAGGTCTCCCGGCCAGACACTGGGACTGGGGGCACAGCGAGAGGTCTCCCTGCCTGGCGCTGGGACTGGGGGCACACCCTGAGGTCTCCCGGGTGGCACTGGGTCAGGGGGCACAGCCTGAGGTCTCCTGGCCTGAAGCTGGGGGAGGGAGCACAGTCTGAGGTCGCCCAGCCAGGCACTGAGACTGGGGGCACAGCCTGAGGTCTCCCAGCCAGGCACTGGGAATGGGGGCACAGCCTGATGTCTCCCGGCCAGGCACTGGGCCTGGGGGCACAGCCTGAGGTCTCCTGGCCAGGCACTGGGACTGGGGGCACAGCCTGAGGTCTCCTGGCCTGGAGCTGGGGCCGGGGGCACAGCCTGAGGTCTCCTGGCCAGGCACTGGGACTGGGGGCACAGCCTGAGTTCTCCTGGCAAGGCACTGGGACTGGGGGCACAGCCTTAGTTCTCCTGGCAAGGCACTGGGACTGGGGGCACAGCCTGAGGTCTCCTGGCCAGGCACTGGGACTGGGGGCACAGCCTGAGGTCTCCTGGCCAGGCACTGGGACTGGGGGCACAGCCTGAGGTCTCCCGGCCTAGAGCTGGGGCAACGGGCACAGCCTGAGGTCTCCTGGCCTGGCACTGGGACTGGGGGCACAGCCTGAGGTCTCCCGGCCAGGCACTGGGACTGGGGGCACAGCCTGAGGTCTCTCGGCCTGGATCTGGAGCAGGGGGCACAGCCTGAGGTCTCCCGGCCTAGAGCTGGGGCAGCGGGCACAGCCTGAGGTCTCCTGGCCTGGCACTGGGACTGGGGGCACAGCCTGAGGTCTCCCGGCCAGGCACTGGGACTCGGGGCACAACCTGAGGTCTCCTGGCCTGGCACTGGGACTGGGGGCACAGCTTGAGGTCTCCCGGCCTGGCACTGGGACTGGGGACACAGCCTGAGGTCTCCCGCCTGGAGCTGGGGCAGGGAGCACAGTCTGAGGTCTACTGGCCGGGCAGCGGGACTGGGGGCACAGCCTGAGGTCTCCAGGCCTGGGACTGGCACTGGGGGCACAGCCTGAGGTCTCCCGGCCTGGAGCTGGGTCAGGGGGCACAGCATGAGGTCTCACGGTCTGGCACTGGGACTGGGGGCACAGCCTGAGGTCTCCTGGCTTGTTACTAGGACTGGGGGCACAGCCTGAGTTCTCCCAGCCTGGCACTGGGACTGGGGGCACAGCCTGAGGTCTCACGGTCTGGCACTGGGACTGGGGGCACAGCCTGAGGTCTCCTGGCCTGGAGCTGGGGCTGGGGGCACAGCAAGAGGTCTCCTTGTCTGGAGCTGGGGCTGGGGGCACAGCCTGAGGTCTCCTGGCCTGGAGCTGGGGGAGGGGGCACAGTCTCAGGTCTCCCGGCCTGGAGCTGGGGCAGGGGGCACAGCCTGAGTTTGCTGGCCTGGCAATGGGCCTGGGGACACAGCCTGAGGTCTCCAAGCCTGGCACTGCCACTGGGGGCACAGCCTGAGGTCTCCCGGCCTGGAGCTGGAGCAGGGGGCACAGCCTGAGGTCTCCTGGCCTGGAGCTGTGGCAGGGGGCACAGTCTGAGGTCTCTCGGTCTGGAGCTGTTGCAGGGGGCACAGCCTGAAGTCTCCCGGCCTGGAGCTGGGGCAGGGGGCACAGCCTGAGGTCTCCCGGCCAGACACTGGGACTGGGGGCACAGCCAGAGGTCTCCCTGCCTGGCGCTGGGACTGGGGGCACACCCTGAGGTCTCCCGGGTGGCACTGGGTCAGGGGGCACAGCCTGAGGTCTCCTGGCCTGAAGCTGGGGGAGGGAGCACAGTCTGAGGTCGCCCAGCCAGGCACTGAGACTGGGGGCACAGCCTGAGGTCTCCCAGCTAGGCACTGGGAATGGGGGCACAGCCTGATGTCTCCCGGCCAGGCACTGGGACTGGGGGCACAGCCTGAGGTCTCCTGGCCAGGCACTGGGACTGGGGGCACAGCCTGAGGTCTCCTGGCCTGGAGCTGGGGCCGGGGGCACAGCCTGAGGTCTCCTGGCCAGGCACTGGGACTGGGGGCACAGCCTGAGTTCTCCTGGCAAGGCACTGGGACTGGGGGCACAGCCTGAGGTCTCCTGGCCAGGCACTGGGACTGGGGGCACAGCCTGAGGTCTCCCGGCCTAGAGCTGGGGCAACGGGCACAGCCTGAGGTCTCCTGGCCTGGCACTGGGACTGGGGGCACAGCCTGAGGTCTCCCGGCCAGGCACTGGGACTGGGGGCAGAGCCTGAGGTCTCTCGGCCTGGATCTGGAGCAGGGGGCACAGCCTGAGGTCTCCCGGCCTAGAGCTGGGGCAGCGGGCACAGCCTGAGGTCTCCTGGCCTTGCACTGGGACTGGGGGCACAGCCTGAGGTCTCCCGGCCTAGAGCTGGGGCAACGGGCACAGCCTGAGGTCTCCTGGCCTGGCACTGGGACTGGGGGCACAGCCTGAGGTCTCCCGGCCAGGCACTGGGACTGGGGGCAGAGCCTGAGGTCTCTCGGCCTGGATCTGGAGCAGGGGGCACAGCCTGAGGTCTCCCGGCCTAGAGCTGGGGCAGCGGGCACAGCCTGAGGTCTCCCGGCCAGGCACTGGGACTCGGGGCACAACCTGAGGTCTCCTGGCCTGGCACTGGGACTGGGGGCACAGCTTGAGGTCTCCCGGCCTGGCACTGGGACTGGGGACACAGCCTGAGGTCTCCCGCCTGGAGCTGGGGCAGGGAGCACAGTCTGAGGTCTACTGGCCAGGCAGCGGGACTGGGGGCACAGCCTGAGGTCTCCCGGCCAGGCACTGGGACTGGGGGCAAAGCCTGAGGTCTCCAGGCCTGGGACTGGGACTGGGGGCACAGCCTGAGGTCTCCCGGCCTGGAGCTGGGTCAGGGGGCACAGCATGAGGTCTCCCAGCCAGGCACTGGGACTGGGGGCACAGCCTGAGTTCTCCTGGCCTGGAACTAGGAGTGGGGGCACAGCCTGAGGTCTCCTGGCCTGGAGCTCGGGGAGGGAGCACAGGCTGAGGTCTCCTGGCCTGTTACTAGGACTGGGGGCACAGCCTGAGTTCTCCCAGCCTGGCACTGGGACTGGGGGCACAGCCTGAGGTCTCACGGTCTGGCACTGGGACTGGGGGCACAGCCTGAGGTCTCCTGGCCTGGAGCTGGGGCTGGGGGCACAGCAAGAGGTCTCCTTGTCTGGAGCTGGGGCTGGGGGCACAGCCTGAGGTCTCCTGGCCTGTAGCTGGGGGAGGGGGCACAGTCTCAGGTCTCCCGGCCTGGAGCTGGGGCAGGGGGCACAGCCTGAGTTTCCTGGCCTGGCAATGGGCCTGGGGACACAGCCTGAGGTCTCCAGGCCTGGCACTGCCACTAGGGGCACAGCCTGAAGTCTCCCGGCCTGGCACTGGGAATGGGGGCACAGCCTGAGGTCTCCTGGCAAGGCACTGGGACTGGGGACACAGCCTGAGTTCGTCTGGCCTGGAGCTGGGGCAGGGGGCACACCCTGAGGTCTCCTGGCCTGGCAATTGGACTGGGGACACAGCCCGAGGTCTCCCGGCCTGGCACTGGGACTGGGGGCACAGCCTGAGGTCTCCAGGCCAGGCATTGGGACTGGGGGCACAGCCTGAGTTCGTCTGGCCTGGAGCTGGGGCAGGGCGCACAGCCTGAGGTCTCCTGGCCTGGCAATGGGACTGGGGACACAGCCCGAGGTCTCCCGGCCTGGCACTGCCACTGGGGGCACAGCCTGAGGTCTCCTGGCCTGGAACTGGAGCTGGGGGCACAGCCTGAGGTCTCTTGGCCTGGAGTTGTGGCAGGGGGCACAGTCTGAGGTCTCTCGTCTGGAGCTGGGGCAGGGGGCACAGTCTGAGGTCTCTCGGTCTGGAGCTGGGACTGGGGGCACAGCCTGAGGTCTCCCGGCCTGGCACTGGACTGGGGGCACAGCCTGACGTCTCCTGGCCTGGAGCTGGGGCTGGGGGCACAGCCTGAGGTCTCCTTGTCTGGAGCTGGGGCTGGGGGCACAGCCTGAGGTCTCCTTGTCTGGAGCTGGGGCTGGGGGCACAGCCAGAGGTCTCCTGGCCTGGAGCTGGTGGAGGGGCACAGTCTGAGGTCTCCTGGTCTGGAGCTGGGGCTGGGGGCACAGCCTGAGGTCTCCTTGTCTGGAGCTGGGGCTGGGGGCACAGCCAGAGGTCTCCTGGCCTGGAGCTGGTGGAGGGGCACAGCCTGAGGTCTCCTGGCCTGGCACTGGGACTGGGGACACAGCCTGAGGTCTCCTGGCCTGGCCTTGCCACTGGGGGCACAGCCTGAGGTCTCCCGGCCTGGAGCTGGAGCAGGGGGCACAGCCTGAGGTCTCCCGGCCTGGAGCTGTGGCAGGGGGCACAGCCTGAGGTCTCTCGGTCTGGAGCTGGGGCAGGGGGCACAGTCTGAGGTCTCCTGGTCTGGAGCTGGGGCAGGGGGCACAGTCTGAGGTCTCCTGGTCTGGAGCTGGAGCAAGGGGTGCAGTCTGAGGTCTCCCGGCCTGGAGCTGGGGCAGGGAGCACAACCTGAGGTCTCCTGGCCTGGCACTGGGACTGGGGGCACAGCCTGTGGTCTCCCGGCCTGGAGCTCGGGGAGGGAGCACAGGCTGAGGTCTCCTGGCCTGTTACTAGGACTGGGGGCACAGCCTGAGTTCTCCCAGCCTGCAACTGGGACTGGGGGCACAGCCTGAGGTCTCATGGTCTGGCACTGGGACTGGGGGCACAGCCTGAGGTCTCCTGGCCTGGAGCTGGGGCTGGGGGCACAGCAAGAGGTCTCCTTGTCTGGAGCTGGGGCTGGGGGCACAGCCTGAGGTCTCCTGGCCTGTAGCTGGGGGAGGGGGCAGAGTCTCAGGTCTCCCGGCCTGGAGCTGGGGCAGGGGGCACAGCCTGAGTTTCCTGGCCTGGCAATGGGCCTGGGGACACAGCCTGAGGTCTCCAGGCCTGGCACTGCCACTGGGGGCACAGCCTGAAGTCTCCCGGCCTGGCACTGGGAATGGGGGCACAGCCTGAGGTCTCCTGGCCAGGCACTGGGACTGGGGGCACAGCCTGAGTTCGTCTGGCCTGGAGCTGGGGCAGGGGGCACAGCCTGAGGTCTCCTGGCCTGGCAATGGGACTGGGGACACAGCCCGAGGTCTCCCGGCCTGGCACTGGGACTGGGGGCACAGCCTGAGGTCTCCTGGCCTGGCAATGGGACTGGGGACACAGCCCGAGGTCTCCCGGCCTGGCACTGGGACTGGGGGCACAGCCTGAGGTCTCCAGGCCAGGCATTGGGACTGGGGGCACAGCCTGAGTTCGTCTGGCCTGGAGCTGGGGCAGGGCGCACAGCCTGAGGTCTCCTGGCCTGGCAATGGGACTGGGGACACAGCCCGAGGTCTCCCGGCCTGGCACTGCCACTGGGGGCACAGCCTGAGGTCTCCTGGCCTGGAACTGGAGCTGGGGGCACAGCCTGAGGTCTCTTGGCCTGGAGTTGTGGCAGGGGGCACAGTCTGAGGTCTCTCGTCTGGAGCTGGGGCAGGGGGCACAGTCAGAGGTCTCTCGGTCTGGAGCTGGGACTGGGGGCACAGCCTGAGGTCTCCCGGCCTGGCACTGGACTGGGGGCACAGCCTGACGTCTCCTGGCCTGGAGCTGGGGCAGGGGGCACAGCCTGAGGTCTCCTGGCCTAAAGCTGGGGGAGTGAGCACAGTTTGAGGTCTCCCAGCCAGGCACTTAGACTGGGGGCACAACCTGATATCTCCCGGGCATGCACTGTGAATGGGGGCACAACCTGAGTTCTCCCAGCCTGGCACTGGGACTGGGGGCACAGCCTGAGGTCTACCGGCCTGGATCTGGGGCAGGGGGAACAGCTTGAGGTCTCTCGGCCTGGAGCTGGGGTAGGGGGAACAGCCTGAGGTCTCCCGGCCTGGAGATGGGGAAGGGGGCACAGCCCGAGGTCTCCAGGCCTGGCACTGGGGCAGGGGGCACAGCCTGAGTTCTCCTGGCCAGGCACTGGCCCTGGGGGCACAGCCTGAGGTCTCCTGGCCAGGCACTGGGACTGGGGGCACAGCCTGAGGTCTCCCGGCCAAGCACTGGGGACTGGGGGCACAGGCTGAGGTTTCCGGCCTGGCATTGGGACTGGGGGCACAGCCAGAGGTCTCCAGGGTGGGAGATGGGGCAGGGAGCACAGTCTGAGGTCTCCTGGCCAGTCAGCGGGACTGGGGGCACACCCTGAGGTCTCCCGGCCAGGCACTCGGACTGGGGGCACAGCATGAGGTCTCCCGGACAGGGACTGGAACTGGGGGCACAGCCTGAGGTCTCCTGGCCTGGCACTGGACTGGGGGCACAGCCTGAGGTCTCCTGGCCTTGAGCTGGGGCTGGGGGCACAGCCTGAGGTCTCCTTGTCTGGAGCTGGGGCTGGGGGCACAGCCAGAGGTCTCCTGGCCTGGAGCTGGTGGAGGGGCACAGTCTGAGGTCTCCCGGCCTGGAGCTGGGGCAGGGGGCACAGCCTGAGGTCTCCTGGCCTGGCACTGGGACTGGGGACACAGCCTGAGGTCTCCTGGCCTGGCACTGCCACTGGGGGCACAGCCTGAGGTCTCCCGGCCTGGAGCTGTGGCAGGGGGCACAGCCTGCGGTCTCTCGGTCTGGAGCTGGGGCAGGGGGCACAGTCTGAGGTCTCCTGGTCTGGAGCTGGGGCAGGGGGCACAGTCTGAGGTCTCCTGGTCTGGAGCTGGAGCAAGGGGTACAGTCTGAGGTCTCCCGGCCTGGAGCTGGGGCAGGGAGCACAACCTGAGGTCTCCTGGCCTGGCACTGGGACTGGGGGCACAGCCTGTGGTCTCCCGGCCTGGCACTGGAACTGGGGACACAGCCTGAGGTCTACCGGCCTGTTACTGGGACTGGGGGCACAGCCTGAGGTCTCCTGGCCTGGCCTTGCCACTGGGGGCACAGCCTGAGGTCTCCCGGCCTGGAGCTGGAGCAGGGGGCACAGCCTGAGGTCTCCCGGCCTGGAGCTGTGGCAGGGGGCACAGCCTGAGGTCTCTCGGTCTGGAGCTGGGGCAGGGGGCACAGTCTGAGGTCTCCTGGTCTGGAGCTGGGGCAGGGGGCACAGTCTGAGGTCTCCTGGTCTGGAGCTGGAGCAAGGGGTGCAGTCTGAGGTCTCCCGGCCTGGAGCTGGGGCAGGGAGCACAACCTGAGGTCTCCTGGCCTGGCACTGGGACTGGGGGCACAGCCTGTGGTCTCCCGGCCTGGAGCTCGGGGAGGGAGCACAGGCTGAGGTCTCCTGGCCTGTTACTAGGACTGGGGGCACAGCCTGAGTTCTCCCAGCCTGCAACTGGGACTGGGGGCACAGCCTGAGGTCTCATGGTCTGGCACTGGGACTGGGGGCACAGCCTGAGGTCTCCTGGCCTGGAGCTGGGGCTGGGGGCACAGCAAGAGGTCTCCTTGTCTGGAGCTGGGGCTGGGGGCACAGCCTGAGGTCTCCTGGCCTGTAGCTGGGGGAGGGGGCAGAGTCTCAGGTCTCCCGGCCTGGAGCTGGGGCAGGGGGCACAGCCTGAGTTTCCTGGCCTGGCAATGGGCCTGGGGACACAGCCTGAGGTCTCCAGGCCTGGCACTGCCACTGGGGGCACAGCCTGAAGTCTCCCGGCCTGGCACTGGGAATGGGGGCACAGCCTGAGGTCTCCTGGCCAGGCACTGGGACTGGGGGCACAGCCTGAGTTCGTCTGGCCTGGAGCTGGGGCAGGGGGCACAGCCTGAGGTCTCCTGGCCTGGCAATGGGACTGGGGACACAGCCCGAGGTCTCCCGGCCTGGCACTGG
Source organism: Myotis daubentonii (assembly GCF_963259705.1). Classification (NCBI taxonomy): domain Eukaryota; kingdom Metazoa; phylum Chordata; class Mammalia; order Chiroptera; family Vespertilionidae; genus Myotis; species Myotis daubentonii. The sequence continues at coordinate 121,988,117 of NC_081861.1, read as the reverse complement.
GACTGGGGGCACAGCCTGAGGTCTCCTGGCCTGGCAATGGGACTGGGGACACAGCCCGAGGTCTCCCGGCCTGGCACTGGGACTGGGGGCACAGCCTGAGGTCTCCAGGCCAGGCATTGGGACTGGGGGCACAGCCTGAGTTCGTCTGGCCTGGAGCTGGGGCAGGGCGCACAGCCTGAGGTCTCCTGGCCTGGCAATGGGACTGGGGACACAGCCCGAGGTCTCCCGGCCTGGCACTGCCACTGGGGGCACAGCCTGAGGTCTCCTGGCCTGGAACTGGAGCTGGGGGCACAGCCTGAGGTCTCTTGGCCTGGAGTTGTGGCAGGGGGCACAGTCTGAGGTCTCTCGTCTGGAGCTGGGGCAGGGGGCACAGTCAGAGGTCTCTCGGTCTGGAGCTGGGACTGGGGGCACAGCCTGAGGTCTCCCGGCCTGGCACTGGACTGGGGGCACAGCCTGACGTCTCCTGGCCTGGAGCTGGGGCAGGGGGCACAGCCTGAGGTCTCCTGGCCTAAAGCTGGGGGAGTGAGCACAGTTTGAGGTCTCCCAGCCAGGCACTTAGACTGGGGGCACAACCTGATATCTCCCGGGCATGCACTGTGAATGGGGGCACAACCTGAGTTCTCCCAGCCTGGCACTGGGACTGGGGGCACAGCCTGAGGTCTACCGGCCTGGATCTGGGGCAGGGGGAACAGCTTGAGGTCTCTCGGCCTGGAGCTGGGGTAGGGGGAACAGCCTGAGGTCTCCCGGCCTGGAGATGGGGAAGGGGGCACAGCCCGAGGTCTCCAGGCCTGGCACTGGGGCAGGGGGCACAGCCTGAGTTCTCCTGGCCAGGCACTGGCCCTGGGGGCACAGCCTGAGGTCTCCTGGCCAGGCACTGGGACTGGGGGCACAGCCTGAGGTCTCCCGGCCAAGCACTGGGGACTGGGGGCACAGGCTGAGGTTTCCGGCCTGGCATTGGGACTGGGGGCACAGCCAGAGGTCTCCAGGGTGGGAGATGGGGCAGGGAGCACAGTCTGAGGTCTCCTGGCCAGTCAGCGGGACTGGGGGCACACCCTGAGGTCTCCCGGCCAGGCACTCGGACTGGGGGCACAGCATGAGGTCTCCCGGACAGGGACTGGAACTGGGGGCACAGCCTGAGGTCTCCTGGCCTGGCACTGGACTGGGGGCACAGCCTGAGGTCTCCTGGCCTTGAGCTGGGGCTGGGGGCACAGCCTGAGGTCTCCTTGTCTGGAGCTGGGGCTGGGGGCACAGCCAGAGGTCTCCTGGCCTGGAGCTGGTGGAGGGGCACAGTCTGAGGTCTCCCGGCCTGGAGCTGGGGCAGGGGGCACAGCCTGAGGTCTCCTGGCCTGGCACTGGGACTGGGGACACAGCCTGAGGTCTCCTGGCCTGGCACTGCCACTGGGGGCACAGCCTGAGGTCTCCCGGCCTGGAGCTGGAGCAGGGGGCACAGCCTGAGGTCTCCCGGCCTGGAGCTGTGGCAGGGGGCACAGCCTGCGGTCTCTCGGTCTGGAGCTGGGGCAGGGGGCACAGTCTGAGGTCTCCTGGTCTGGAGCTGGGGCAGGGGGCACAGTCTGAGGTCTCCTGGTCTGGAGCTGGAGCAAGGGGTACAGTCTGAGGTCTCCCGGCCTGGAGCTGGGGCAGGGAGCACAACCTGAGGTCTCCTGGCCTGGCACTGGGACTGGGGGCACAGCCTGTGGTCTCCCGGCCTGGCACTGGAACTGGGGACACAGCCTGAGGTCTACCGGCCTGTTACTGGGACTGGGGGCACAGCCTGAGGTCTCCTGGCCAGAAGCTTGAGCAGGGGGCACAGCCTGAGGTCTCCCGGCCAGGCACTGGGGACTGGGGGCACAGGCTGAGGTTTCCGGCCTGGCACTGGGACTGGGGGCACAGTCTGAGGTCTCCAGGCCTGGAGCTGGGGCAGGGGGCACAGCCTGAGGTCTCCCGGGTGGCACTGGGGCATGGGGCACAGCCTGAGGTCTCCTGGCCTGAAGCTGGGGGAGGGAGCACATTCTGAGGTCTCCCAGCCAGGCACTGAGACTGGGGGCACATCCTGAGGTCTCCCGGCCAGGCACTGGGACTGGGGGCACAGCCTGAGGTCTCCCAGCGTGGAGCTGGGACAGGGGGCACAGCCTGAGGTCTCCCGGCCAGGCATTGGGACTGGGGGCACAGCCTGAGGTCTCCCGGCCAGGCATTGGGAATGGGGGCACAGCCTGAGGTCTCCAGTCCAGGCATTGGGACTGGGGGCACAGCCTGAGGTCTCCCAGCCTGGCACTGGGACTGGGGGCACAGCCTGACGTCTCCTGGCCTGGAGCTGGGCGAGGGGGCTCAGTTTGAGGTCTCCCGGCCTGGAGCTGGTGCAGCGGGCACAGTCTGAGGTCTCCTTGTCTGGAGCTGTGCAGGGGGCACAGTCTGAGGTCTCCTGGTCTGGAGCTGGGGCAGGGGGCACAGTCTGAGGTCTTACGGCCTGGAGCCGGGGCAGGGGGCGCAGTCTGAGTTCTCCCTGTCTGGAGCTGGGGCAGGGGGCTCAGGCTGAGTTCTCCCTGTCTGGAGCTGGGGCAGGGGGCACAGCCTGAGGTCTCCTTGCCAGGCACTGGGAATGGGGGCACAGCCTGAGGTCTCCCAGTCAGGCACTGCGACTGGGGGCACAGCCTGAGGTGTCCCGGTCTGGCACTGGGACTGGGGGCACAGCCTGAGGTCTCGCGACTTGGAGCTGGGGTAGGAGGAACAGCCTGAGGTCTCCCGGCCTGGATGTGGTGAAGGGGGCACAGTCTGAGGTCTCCCGGCCTGGAGCTGGAGCAGGGGCACAGCCTGAGGTCTCCAGGCCTGACACTGGGACTGGGGGCACAGCCTGAGGTATCCTGGCCAGGCACTGGGACTGGGTGAACAGCCTGAGGTCTCCCGGCCTGGCACCGGGACTGGGGACATAGCCTAAGGTCTCCCGGCCTGGAGCTGGGGCAGGGAGCACAGTCTGAGGTCTACTGGCCAGGCAGCGGGACTGGGGGCACAGCCTGAGGTCTCCCGGCCAGGCACTGGGACTGGGGGCACAGCCTGAGGTCTCTAGGCCTGGGACTGGGACTGGGGCCACAGCCTGAGGTCACCCGGCCTGGAGCTGGGGCAGGGGGCACAGCATGAGGTCTCCCAGCCAGGCACTGGGACTGGGGGCACAGCCTGAGTTCTCCTGGACTGGAACTAGGAGTGGGGGCACAGCCTGAGTTCTCCCGGCCTGGCACTGGGACTGCAGGAACAGCCTGAGGTCTCCTGGCCAGGCACTGGGACTGGGGGCACAGCCTGAGTTCGTCTGGCCTGGAGCTGGGGCAGGGGGCACAGCCTGAGGTCTCCTGGCCTGGCAATGGGACTGGGGACACAGCCCGAGGTCTCCCGGCCTGGCACTGGGACCGGGGGCACAGCCTGAGGTCTCCTGGCCTGGCAATGGGACTGGGGACACAGCCCGAGGTCTCCCGGCCTGGCACTGGGACTGGGGGCACAGCCTGAGGTCTCCAGGCCAGGCATTGGGACTGGGGGCACAGCCTGAGTTCGTCTGGCCTGGAGCTGGGGCAGGGCGCACAGCCTGAGGTCTCCTGGCCTGGCAATGGGACTGGGGACACAGCCCGAGGTCTCCCGGCCTGGCACTGCCACTGGGGGCACAGCCTGAGGTCTCCTGGCCTGGAACTGGAGCTGGGGGCACAGCCTGAGGTCTCTTGGCCTGGAGTTGTGGCAGGGGGCACAGTCTGAGGTCTCTCGTCTGGAGCTGGGGCAGGGGGCACAGTCAGAGGTCTCTCGGTCTGGAGCTGGGACTGGGGGCACAGCCTGAGGTCTCCCGGCCTGGAGCTGGGGCAGGGGGCACAGCCTGAGGTCTCCTGGCCTAAAGCTGGGGGAGTGAGCACAGTTTGAGGTCTCCCAGCCAGGCACTTAGACTGGGGGCACAACCTGATATCTCCCGGGCATGCACTGTGAATGGGGGCACAACCTGAGTTCTCCCAGCCTGGCACTGGGACTGGGGGCACAGCCTGAGGTCTACCGGCCTGGATCTGGGGCAGGGGGAACAGCTTGAGGTCTCTCGGCCTGGAGCTGGGGTAGGGGGAACAGCCTGAGGTCTCCCGGCCTGGAGATGGGGAAGGGGGCACAGCCCGAGGTCTCCAGGCCTGGCACTGGGGCAGGGGGCACAGCCTGAGTTCTCCTGGCCAGGCACTGGCCCTGGGGGCACAGCCTGAGGTCTCCTGGCCAGGCACTGGGACTGGGGGCACAGCCTGAGGTCTCCCGGCCAAGCACTGGGGACTGGGGGCACAGGCTGAGGTTTCCGGCCTGGCATTGGGACTGGGGGCACAGCCAGAGGTCTCCAGGGTGGGAGATGGGGCAGGGAGCACAGTCTGAGGTCTCCTGGCCAGTCAGCGGGACTGGGGGCACACCCTGAGGTCTCCCGGCCAGGCACTCGGACTGGGGGCACAGCATGAGGTCTCCCGGACAGGGACTGGAACTGGGGGCACAGCCTGAGGTCTCCTGGCCTGGCACTGGACTGGGGGCACAGCCTGAGGTCTCCTGGCCTTGAGCTGGGGCTGGGGGCACAGCCTGAGGTCTCCTTGTCTGGAGCTGGGGCTGGGGGCACAGCCAGAGGTCTCCTGGCCTGGAGCTGGTGGAGGGGCACAGTCTGAGGTCTCCCGGCCTGGAGCTGGGGCAGGGGGCACAGCCTGAGGTCTCCTGGCCTGGCACTGGGACAGGGGACACAGCCTGAGGTCTCCTGGCCTGGCACTGCCACTGGGGGCACAGCCTGAGGTCTCCCGGCCTGGAGCTGGAGCAGGGGGCACAGCCTGAGGTCTCCCGGCCTGGAGCTGTGGCAGGGGGCACAGCCTGCGGTCTCTCGGTCTGGAGCTGGGGCAGGGGGCACAGTCTGAGGTCTCCTGGTCTGGAGCTGGGGCAGGGGGCACAGTCTGAGGTCTCCTGGTCTGGAGCTGGAGCAAGGGGTACAGTCTGAGGTCTCCCGGCCTGGAGCTGGGGCAGGGAGCACAACCTGAGGTCTCCTGGCCTGGCACTGGGACTGGGGGCACAGCCTGTGGTCTCCCGGCCTGGCACTGGAACTGGGGACACAGCCTGAGGTCTACCGGCCTGTTACTGGGACTGGGGGCACAGCCTGAGGTCTCCTGGCCAGAAGCTTGAGCAGGGGGCACAGCCTGAGGTCTCCCGGCCAGGCACTGGGGACTGGGGGCACAGGCTGAGGTTTCCGGCCTGGCACTGGGACTGGGGGCACAGTCTGAGGTCTCCAGGCCTGGAGCTGGGGCAGGGGGCACAGCCTGAGGTCTCCCGGGTGGCACTGGGGCATGGGGCACAGCCTGAGGTCTCCTGGCCTGAAGCTGGGGGAGGGAGCACATTCTGAGGTCTCCCAGCCAGGCACTGAGACTGGGGGCACATCCTGAGGTCTCCCGGCCAGGCACTGGGACTGGGGGCACAGCCTGAGGTCTCCCAGCGTGGAGCTGGGACAGGGGGCACAGCCTGAGGTCTCCCGGCCAGGCATTGGGACTGGGGGCACAGCCTGAGGTCTCCCGGCCAGGCATTGGGAATGGGGGCACAGCCTGAGGTCTCCAGTCCAGGCATTGGGACTGGGGGCACAGCCTGAGGTCTCCCAGCCTGGCACTGGGACTGGGGGCACAGCCTGACGTCTCCTGGCCTGGAGCTGGGCGAGGGGGCTCAGTTTGAGGTCTCCCGGCCTGGAGCTGGTGCAGCGGGCACAGTCTGAGGTCTCCTTGTCTGGAGCTGTGCAGGGGGCACAGTCTGAGGTCTCCTGGTCTGGAGCTGGGGCAGGGGGCACAGTCTGAGGTCTTACGGCCTGGAGCCGGGGCAGGGGGCGCAGTCTGAGTTCTCCCTGTCTGGAGCTGGGGCAGGGGGCTCAGGCTGAGTTCTCCCTGTCTGGAGCTGGGGCAGGGGGCACAGCCTGAGGTCTCCTTGCCAGGCACTGGGAATGGGGGCACAGCCTGAGGTCTCCCAGTCAGGCACTGCGACTGGGGGCACAGCCTGAGGTGTCCCGGTCTGGCACTGGGACTGGGGGCACAGCCTGAGGTCTCGCGACTTGGAGCTGGGGTAGGAGGAACAGCCTGAGGTCTCCCGGCCTGGATGTGGTGAAGGGGGCACAGTCTGAGGTCTCCCGGCCTGGAGCTGGAGCAGGGGCACAGCCTGAGGTCTCCAGGCCTGACACTGGGACTGGGGGCACAGCCTGAGGTATCCTGGCCAGGCACTGGGACTGGGTGAACAGCCTGAGGTCTCCCGGCCTGGCACCGGGACTGGGGACATAGCCTAAGGTCTCCCGGCCTGGAGCTGGGGCAGGGAGCACAGTCTGAGGTCTACTGGCCAGGCAGCGGGACTGGGGGCACAGCCTGAGGTCTCCCGGCCAGGCACTGGGACTGGGGGCACAGCCTGAGGTCTCTAGGCCTGGGACTGGGACTGGGGCCACAGCCTGAGGTCACCCGGCCTGGAGCTGGGGCAGGGGGCACAGCATGAGGTCTCCCAGCCAGGCACTGGGACTGGGGGCACAGCCTGAGTTCTCCTGGACTGGAACTAGGAGTGGGGGCACAGCCTGAGTTCTCCCGGCCTGGCACTGGGACTGCAGGAACAGCCTGAGGTCTCCCGGCCTGGAGCTGGGACAGGGGGCACAGGCTGAGGTCTCCCGGCCAGGCATTGGGACTGGGGGCACAGCCTGAGGTCTTCTGGCCTGGAGCTGGGGGAGGGAGCACAGTCTGAGGTCTCCTGGCCTGTTACTAGGACTGGGGGCACAGCCTGAGTTCTCCCAGCCTGGCACTGGGACTGGGGGCACAGCCTGAGGTCTCCAGGCCAGGCATTGGGACTGGGGGCACAGCCTGAGTTCGTCTGGCCTGGAGCTGGGGCAGGGGGCACAGCCTGAGGTCTCCTGGCCTGGCAATGGGACAGGGGACACAGCCCGAGGTCTCCCGGCCTGGCACTGCCACTGGGGGCACAGCCTGAGGTCTCCTGGCCTGGAACTGGAGCTGGGGGCACAGCCTGAGGTCTCTTGGCCTGGAGTTGTGGCAGGGGGCACAGTCTGAGGTCTCTCGTCTTGAGCTGGGGCAGGGGGCACATTCTGAGGTCTATCGGTCTGGAGCTGGGACTGGGGGCACAGCCTGAGGTCTCCCGGCCTGGCACTGGACTGGGGGCACAGCCTGACGTCTCCTGGCCTGGAGCTGGGGCAGAGGGCACAGTCTGAGGTCTCCTGGCCTAAAGCTGGGGGAGTGAGCACAGTCTGAGGTCTCCCAGCCAGGCACTTAGACTGGGGGCACAACCTGATATCTCCCGGGCATGCACTGTGAATGGGGGCACAACCTGAGTTCTCCCAGCCTGGCACTGGGACTGGGGGCACAGCCTGAGGTCTACCGGCCTGGATCTGGGGCAGGGGGAACAGCCTGAGGTCTCTCGGCCTGGAGCTGGGGTAGGGGGAACAGCCTGAGGTCTCCCGGCCTGGAGCTGGGGAAGGGGGCACAGCCTGAGGTCTCCAGGCCTGGCACTGGGGCAGGGGGCACAGACTGAGTTCTCCTGGCCAGGCAATGGGGCTGGGGGCACAGCCTGAGGTCTCCTGGCCAGGCACTGGGACTGGGGGCACAGCCTGAGGTCTCCCGGCCAGGCACTGGGGACTGGGGGCACAGGCTGAGGTTTCCGGCCTGGCATTGGGACTGGGGGCACAGCCTGAGGTCTCCAGGGTTGGAGATGGGGCAGGGAGCACAGTCTGAGGTCTCCTGGCCAGTCAGCGGGACGGGGGGCACACCCTGAGGTCTCCCGGCCAGGCACTCGGACTGGGGGCACAGCATGAGGTCTCCCGGACAGGGACTGGAACTGGGGGCACAGCCTGAGGTCTCCTGGCCTGGCACTGGACTGGGGGCACAGCCTGAGGTCTCCTGGCCTGGAGCTGGGGCTGGGGGCACAGCCTGAGGTCTCCTTGTCTGGAGCTGGGGCTGGGGGCAAAGCCTGAGGTCTCCTGGCCTGGAGCTGGTGGAGGGGCACAGTCTGAGGTCTCCCGGCCTGGAGCTGGGGCAGGGGGCACAGCCTGAGGTCTCCTGGCCTGGCACTGCCACTGGGGGCACAGCCTGAGGTCTCCTGGCCTGGCACTGCCACTGGGGGCACAGCCTGAGGTCTCCCGGCCTGGAGCTGGAGCAGGGGGCACAGCCTGAGGTCTCCCGGCCTGGAGCTGTGGCAGGGGGCACAGCCTGAGGTCTCTCGGTCTGGAGCTGGGGCAGGGGGCACAGTCTGAGGTCTCCTGGTCTGGAGCTGGGGCAGGGGGCACAGTCTGAGGTCTCCTGGTCTGGAGCTGGAGCAAGGGGTACAGTCTGAGGTCTTCCGGCCTGGAGCTGGGGCAGGGAGCACAACCTGAGGTCTCCTGGCCTGGCACTGGGACTGGGGGCACAGCCTGTGGTCTCCCGGCCTGGCACTGGAACTGGGGACACAGCCTGAGGTCTACCGGCCTGTTACTGGGACTGGGGGCACAGCCTGAGGTCTCCTGGCCAGAAGCTTGAGCAGGGGGCACAGCCTGAGGTCTCCCGGCCAGGCACTGGGGACTGGGGGCACAGGCTGAGGTTTCCGGCCTGGCACTGGGACTGGGGGCACAGCCTGAGGTCTCCAGGCCTGGAGCTGGGGCAGGGGGCACAGCCTGAGGTCTCCCGGCCAGGCACTGGGACTGGGGGCACAGCCTGAGGTCTCCCGGCCAGGCATTGGGACTGGGGGCACAGCCTGAGGTCTCCCGGCCAGGCATTGGGAATGGGGGCACAGCCTGAGGTCTCCAGTCCAGGCATTGGAACTGGGGGCACAGCCTGAGGTCTCCCAGCCTGGCACTGGGACTGGGGGCACAGCCTGACGTCTCCTGGCCTGGAGCTGGGGCTGGGGGCACAGCCTGAGTTCTCCTTTTCTGGAGCTGGGGCTGGGGGCACAACCTGAGTTCTCCTGCCCTGGAGCTGGGGAAGGGGGCACAGTCTGAGGTCTCCAGTTCTTGAGCTGGGGCACGGGGCACAGCCTGAGGTCTCCTGGCCTGGCACTGCCACTGGGGGCACAGCCTGAGGTCTCCCGGCCTGGAGCCGGAGCAGGGGGCACAGCCTGAGGTCTCCAGGCCTGGAGCTGTGGCAGGGGGCACAGTCTGAGGTCTCCTGGTCTGGAGCTGGGGCAGGGGGCACAGTCTGAGGTCTTCCGGCCTGGAGCTGGGGCAGGGGGCTCAGTCTGAGTTCTCCCTGTCTGGAGCTGGGGCAGGGGGCTCAGGCTGAGTTCTCCCTGTCTGGAGCTGGGGCAGGGGGCACAGCCTGAGGTCTCACGGCCTGGCACTGGGACTGGGGGCACAGCCTGAGGTCTCCTGGCCTGGAGCTGGGGCTGGGGGCACAGCTTGAGGTCTCCCGGCCTGGCACTGGGACTGGGGACACAGCCTGAGGTCTCCCGGCCTGGAGCTGGGGCAGGGAGCACAGTCTGAGGTCTACTGGCCAGGCAGCGGGACTGGGGGCACAGCCTGAGGTCTCCAGGCCTGGGACAGGGACTGGGGGCACAGCCTGAGGTCTCCCGGCCTGGAGTTGGGTCAGGAGGCACAGCATGAGGTCTCCCAGCCAGGCACTGGGACTGGGGGCACAGCCTGAGTTCTCCTGGCCTGGAACTAGGAGTGGGGGCACAGCCTGAGTTCTCCCGGCCTGGCACTGGGACTGCAGGAACAGCCTGAGGTCTCCTGGCCTGGAGCTCGGGGAGGGAGCACAGTCTGAGGTCTCCTGGCCTGTTACTAGGACTGGGGGCACAGCCTGAGTTCTCCCAGCCTGGCACTGGGACTGGGGGCACAGCCTGAGGTCTCACGGCCTGGCACTGGGACTGGGGGCACAGCCTGAGGTCTCCTGGCCTGGAGCTGGGGCTGGGGGCACAGCAAGAGGTCTCCTTGTCTGGAGCTGGGGCTGGGGGCACAGCCTGAGGTCTCCTGGCCTGTAGCTGGGGGAGGGGGCACAGTCTCAGGTCTCCCGGCCTGGAGCTGGGGCAGGGGGCACAGCCTGAGTTTCCTGGCCTGGCAATGGGCCTGGGGACACAGCCTGAGGTCTCCAGGCCTGGCACTGCCACTGGGGGCACAGCCTGAGGTCTCCCGGCCTGCAGCTGGAGCAGGGGGCACAGCCTGAGGTCTCCTGGCCTGGAGCTGTGGCAGGGGGCACAGTCTGAGGTCTCTCGGTCTGGAGCTGGGGCAGGGGGCACAGCCTGAGTTCTTCCGGCCTGGAGCTGGGGCAGGGGGCACAGCCTGAGGTCTCCCGGCCAGACACTGGGACTGGGGGCACAGCCAGAGGTCTCCCTGCCTGGCGCTGGGACTGGGGGCACAGCCTGAGGTCTCCCGGGTGGCACTGGGTCAGGGGGCACAGCCTGAGGTCTCCTGGCCTGAAGCTGTGGGAGGGAGCACAGTCTGAGGTCTCCCAGCCAGGCACTGAGACTGGGGGCACAGCCTGAGGTCTCCCAGCCAGGCACTGGGAATGGGTGCACAGCCTGAAGTCTCCCGGCCAGGCACTGGGAATGGGGGCACAGCCTGAGGTCTCCTGGCCAGGCACTGGGACTGGGGGCACAGCCTGAGTTCGTCTGGCCTGGAGCTGGGGCCGGGGGCACAGCCTGAGGTCTCCTGGCCTGGCAATGGGACTGGGGACACAGCCCGAGGTCTCCCGGCCTGGCACTCGGACTGGGGGCACATCCTGAGGTCTCCAGGCCAGGCATTGGGACTGGGGGCACAGCCTGAGTTCGTCTGGCCTGGAGCTGGGGCAGGGGTCACAGCCTGAGGTCTCCTGGCCTGGCAATGGGACTGGGGACACAGCCCGAGGTCTCCCGGCCTGGCACTGCCACTGGGGGCACAGCCTGAGGTCTCCTGGCCTGGAACTGGAGCTGGGGGCACAGCCTGAGGTCTCTTGGCCTGGAGTTGTGGCAGGGGGCACAGTCTGAGGTCTCTCGTCTGGAGCTGGGGCAGGGGGCACAGTCTGAGGTCTCTCGGTCTGGAGCTGGGACTGGGGGCACAGCCTGAGGTCTCCCGGCCTGGCACTGGACTGGGGGCACAGCCTGACGTCTCCTGGCCTGGAGCTGGGGCAGGGGGCACAGTCTGAGGTCTCCTGGCCTAAAGCTGGGGGAGTGAGCACAGTTTGAGGTCTCCCAGCCAGGCACTTAGACTGGGGGCACAACCTGATATCTCACGGGCATGCACTGTGAATGGGGGCACAACCTGAGTTCTCCCAGCCTGGCACTGGGACTGGGGGCACAGCCTGAGGTCTACCGGCCTGGATCTGGGGCAGGGGGAACAGCCTGAGGTCTCTCGGCCTGGAGCTGGGGTAGGGGGAACAGCCTGAGGTCTCCCGGCCTGGAGCTGGGGACGGGGGCTCAGCCTGAGGTCTCCAGGCCTGGCACTGGGGCAGGGGGCACAGCCTGAGTTCTCCTGGCCAGGCACTGGGGCTGGGGGCACAGCCTGAGGTCTCCTGGCCAGGCACTGGGACTGGGGGCACAGCCTGAGGTCTCCCGGCCAGGCACTGGGGACTGGGGGCACAGGCTGAGGTTTCCGGCCTGGCATTGGGACTGGGGGCACAGCCAGAGGTCTCCAGGGTTGGAGATGGAGCAGGGAGCACAGTCTGAGGTCTCCTGGCCAGTCAGCGGGACTGGGGGCACACCCTGAGGTCTCCCGGCCAGGCACTCGGACTGGGGGCACAGCCTGAGGTATCCTGGCCTGGAGCTGGGGCTGGGGGCACAGCCTGAGGTCTCCTTGTCTGGAGCTGGGGCTGGGGGCACAGCCTGAGGTCTCCTGGCCTGGAGCTGGTGGAGGGGCACAGTCTGAGGTCTCCCACCCAGGCACTGGGACTGCGGGAACAGCCTGAGGTCTCCCGGGCTGGCACTGGGACTGGGGGCAAAGCCTGAGTTCTCCCGGCCTGGCACTGGGACTGCAGGAACAGCCTGAGGTCTCCCGGCCTGGAGCTGGGACAGGGGGCACAGGCTGAGGTCTCCCGGCCAGGCATTGGGACTGGGGGCACAGCCTGAGGTCTCCTGGCCAGCATTGGGACTGGGGGCACAGCCTGAGGTCTCCAGGCCAGGCATTGGGACTGGGAGCACAGCCTGAGGTCTTCTGGCCTGGAGCTGGGGGAGGGAGCACAGTCTGAGGTCTCCTGGCCTGTTACTAGGACTGGGGGCACAGCCTGAGTTCTCCCAGCCTGGCACTGGGACTGGGGGCACAGCCTGAGGTCTCCAGGCCAGGCATTGGGACTGGGGGCACAGCCTGAGTTCGTCTGGCCTGGAGCTGGGGCAGGGGGCACAGCCTGAGGTCTCCTGGCCTGGCAATGGGACAGGGGACACAGACCGAGGTCTCCCGGCCTGGCACTGCCACTGGGGGCACAGCCTGAGGTCTCCTGGCCTGGAACTGGAGCTGGGGGCACAGCCTGAGGTCTCTTGGCCTGGAGTTGTGGCAGGGGGCACAGTCTGAGGTCTCTCGTCTGGAGCTGGGGCAGGGGGCACAGTCTGAGGTCTCTCGGTCTGGAGCTGGGAGTGGGGGCACAGCCTGAGGTCTCCCGGCCTGGCACTGGACTGGGGGCACAGCCTGACGTCTCCTGGCCTGGAGCTGGGGCAGGGGGCACAGTCTGAGGTCTCCTGGCCTAAAGCTGGGGGAGTGAGCACAGTCTGAGGTCTCCCAGCCAGGCACTTAGACTGGGGGCACAACCTGATATCTCCCCGGCATGCACTGTGAATGGGGGCACAACCTGAGTTCTCCCAGCCTGGCACTGGGACTGGGGGCACAGCCTGAGGTCTACCGGCCTGGATCTGGGGCAGGGGGAACAGCCTGAGGTCTCTCGGCCTGGAGCTGGGGTCGGGGGAACAGCCTGAGGTCTCCCGGCCTGGAGCTGGGGAAGGGGGCACAGCCTGAGGTCTCCAGGCCTGGCACTGGGGCAGGGGGCACAGACTGAGTTCTCCTGGCCAGGCACTGGGGCTGGGGGCACAGCCTGAGGTCTCCTGGCCAGGCACTGGGACTGGGGGCACAGCCTGAGGTCTCCCGGCCAGGCACTGGGGACTGGGGGCACAGGCTGAGGTTTCCGGCCTGGCATTGGGACTGGGGGCACAGCCTGAGGTCTCCAGGGTTGGAGATGGGGCAGGGAGCACATTCTGAGGTCTCCTGGCCAGTCAGCGGGACGGGGGGCACACCCTGAGGTCTCCCGGCCAGGCACTCGGACTGGGGGCACAGCATGAGGTCTCCCGGACAGGGACTGGAACTGGGGGCACAGCCTGAGGTCTCCTGGCCTGGCACTGGACTGGGGGCACAGCCTGAGGTCTCCTGGCCTGGAGCTGGGGCTGGGGGCACAGCCTGAGGTCTCCTTGTCTGGAGCTGGGGCTGGGGGCAAAGCCTGAGGTCTCCTGGCCTGGAGCTGGTGGAGGGGCACAGTCTGAGGTCTCCCGGCCTGGAACTGAGGCAGGGGGCACAGCCTGAGGTCTCCTGGCCTGGCACTGGGACTGGGGACACAGCCTGAGGTCTCCTGGCCTGGCACTGCCACTGGGGGCACAGCCTGAGGTCTCCCGGCCTGGAGCTGGAGCAGGGGGCACAGCCTGAGGTCTCCCGGCCTGGAGCTGTGGCAGGGGGCACAGCCTGAGGTCTCTCGGTCTGGTGCTGGGGCAGGGGGCACAGTCTGAGGTCTCCTGGTCTGGAGCTGGGGCAGGGGGCACAGTCTGAGGTCTCCTGGTCTGGAGCTGGAGCAAGGGGTACAGTCTGAGGTCTTCCGGCCTGGAGCTGGGGCAGGGAGCACAACCTGAGGTCTCCTGGCCTGGCACTGGGACTGGGGGCACAGCCTGTGGTCTCCCGGCCTGGCACTGGAACTGGGGACACAGCCTGAGGTCTACCGGCCTGTTACTGGGACTGGGGGCACAGCCTGAGGTCTCCTGGCCAGAAGCTTGAGCAGGGGGCACAGCCTGAGGTCTCCCGGCCAGGCACTGGGGACTGGGGGCACAGGCTGAGGTTTCCGGCCTGGCACTGGGACTGGGGGCACAGCCTGAGGTCTCCAGGCCTGGAGCTGGGACTGGGGGCACAGCCTGAGGTCTCCCGGCCAGGCATTGGGACTGGGGGCACAGCCTCAGGTCTCCCGGCCAGGCATTGGGAATGGGGGCACAGCCTGAGGTCTCCAGTCCAGGCATTGGAACTGGGGGCACAGCCTGAGGTCTCCCAGCCTGGCACTGGGACTGGGGGCACAGCCTGACGTCTCCTGGCCTGGAGCTGGGGCTGGGGGCACAGCCTGAGTTCTCCTTTTCTGGAGCTGGGGCTGGGGGCACAACCTGAGTTCTCCTGCCCTGGAGCTGGGGAAGGGGGCACAGTCTGAGGTCTCCAGTTCTTGAGCTGGGGCACGGGGCACAGCCTGAGGTCTCCTGGCCTGGCACTGCCACTGGGGGCACAGCCTGAGGTCTCCCGGCCTGGAGCCGGAGCAGGGGGCACAGCCTGAGGTCTCCAGGCCTGGAGCTGTGGCAGGGGGCACAGTCTGAGGTCTCCTGGTCTGGAGCTGGGGCAGGGGGCACAGTCTGAGGTCTTCCGGCCTGGAGCTGGGGCAGGGGGCTCAGTCTGAGTTCTCCCTGTCTGGAGCTGGGGCAGGGGGCTCAGGCTGAGTTCTCCCTGTCTGGAGCTGGGGCAGGGGGCACAGCCTGAGGTCTCCAGGCCAGGCATTGGGACTGGGGGCACAGCCTGAGTTCGTCTGGCCTGGAGCTGGGGCAGGGGTCACAGCCTGAGGTCTCCTGGCCTGGCAATGGGACTGGGGACACAGCCCGAGGTCTCCCGGCCTGGCACTGCCACTGGGGGCACAGCCTGAGGTCTCCTGGCCTGGAACTGGAGCTGGGGGCACAGCCTGAGGTCTCTTGGCCTGGAGTTGTGGCAGGGGGCACAGTCTGAGGTCTCTCGTCTGGAGCTGGGGCAGGGGGCACAGTCTGAGGTCTCTCGGTCTGGAGCTGGGACTGGGGGCACAGCCTGAGGTCTCCCGGCCTGGCACTGGACTGGGGGCACAGCCTGACGTCTCCTGGCCTGGAGCTGGGGCAGGGGGCACAGTCTGAGGTCTCCTGGCCTAAAGCTGGGGGAGTGAGCACAGTTTGAGGTCTCCCAGCCAGGCACTTAGACTGGGGGCACAACCTGATATCTCACGGGCATGCACTGTGAATGGGGGCACAACCTGAGTTCTCCCAGCCTGGCACTGGGACTGGGGGCACAGCCTGAGGTCTACCGGCCTGGATCTGGGGCAGGGGGAACAGCCTGAGGTCTCTCGGCCTGGAGCTGGGGTAGGGGGAACAGCCTGAGGTCTCCCGGCCTGGAGCTGGGGAAGGGGGCACAGCCTGAGTTCTCCTGGCCAGGCACTGGCCCTGGGGGCACAGCCTGAGGTCTCCTGGCCAGGCACTGGGACTGGGGGCACAGCCTGAGGTCTCCCGGCCAGGCACTGGGGACTGGGGGCACAGGCTGAGGTTTCCGGCCTGGCATTGGGACTGGGGGCACAGCCAGAGGTCTCCAGGGTTGGAGATGGAGCAGGGAGCACAGTCTGAGGTCTCCTGGCCAGTCAGCGGGACTGGGGGCACACCCTGAGGTCTCCCGGCCAGGCACTCGGACTGGGGGCACAGCCTGAGGTATCCTGGCCTGGAGCTGGGGCTGGGGGCACAGCCTGAGGTCTCCTTGTCTGGAGCTGGGGCTGGGGGCACAGCCTGAGGTCTCCTGGCCTGGAGCTGGTGGAGGGGCACAGTCTGAGGTCTCCCACCCAGGCACTGGGACTGCGGGAACAGCCTGAGGTCTCCCGGGCTGGCACTGGGACTGGGGGCAAAGCCTGTGGTCTCCTGGCCTGGAGCTGGGGCTGGGGGCACAGCCTGAGGTCTCCTTGTCTGGAGCTGGGGCGGGGGCCCAGCCTGAGTTCTCCTGGCCTGGAGATGGCGGAGGGGGCAGAGTCTGAGGTCTCCCGGCCTGGAGCTGGGGCAGGGGGCACAGCCTGAGGTCTCTTGGCCTGGCACTGGGACTGGGGACACAGCCCGAGGTCTCCCGGCCTGGCACTGCCACTGGGGGCGCAGCCTGAGGTCTCCCGGCCTGGAGCTGTGGCAGGGGGCACAGTCTGAGGTCTCCCGGCCTGGAGCTGGAGCAGGGGCACAGCCTGAGGTCTCCAGGCCTGACACTGGGACTGGGGGCACAGCCTGAGGTATCCTGGCCAGGCACTGGGACTGGGTGAACAGCCTGAGGTCTCCCGGCCTGGCACCGGGACTGGGGACATAGCCTAAGGTCTCCCGGCCTGGAGCTGGGGCAGGGAGCACAGTCTGAGGTCTACTGGCCAGGCAGCGGGACTGGGGGCACAGCCTGAGGTCTCCCGGCCAGGCACTGGGACTGGGGGCACAGCCTGAGGTCTCTAGGCCTGGGACTGGGACTGGGGCCACAGCCTGAGGTCACCCGGCCTGGAGCTGGGGCAGGGGGCACAGCATGAGGTCTCCCAGCCAGGCACTGGGACTGGGGGCACAGCCTGAGTTCTCCTGGACTGGAACTAGGAGTGGGGGCACAGCCTGAGTTCTCCCGGCCTGGCACTGGGACTGCAGGAACAGCCTGAGGTCTCCCGGCCTGGAGCTGGGACAGGGGGCACAGGCTGAGGTCTCCCGGCCAGGCATTGGGACTGGGGGCACAGCCTGAGGTCTCCTGGCCAGCATTGGGACTGGGGGCACAGCCTGAGGTCTCCAGGCCAGGCATTGGGACTGGGAGCACAGCCTGAAGTCTTCTGGCCTGGAGCTGGGGGAGGGAGCACAGTCTGAGGTCTCCTGGCCTGTTACTAGGACTGGGGGCACAGCCTGAGTTCTCCCAGCCTGGCACTGGGACTGGGGGCACAGCCTGAGGTCTCCAGGCCAGGCATTGGGACTGGGGGCACAGCCTGAGTTCGTCTGGCCTGGAGCTGGGGCAGGGGGCACAGCCTGAGGTCTCCTGGAATGGCAATGGGACAGGGGACACAGACCGAGGTCTCCCGGCCTGGCACTGCCACTGGGGGCACAGCCTGAGGTCTCCTGGCCTGGAACTGGAGCTGGGGGCACAGCCTGAGGTCTCTTGGCCTGGAGTTGTGGCAGGGGGCACAATCTGAGGTCTCTCGTCTGGAGCTGGGGCAGGGGGCACAGTCTGAGGTCTCTCGGTCTGGAGCTGGGACTGGGGGCACAGCCTGAGGTCTCCCGGCCTGGCACTGGACTGGGGGCACAGCCTGACGTCTCCTGGCCTGGAGCTGGGGCAGGGGGCACAGTCTGAGGTCTCCTGGCCTAAAGCTGGGGGAGTGAGCACAGTCTGAGGTCTCCCAGCCAGGCACTTAGACTGGGGGCACAACCTGATATCTCCCGGGCATGCACTGTGAATGGGGGCACAACCTGAGTTCTCCCAGCCTGGCACTGGGACTGGGGGCACAGCCTGAGGTCTACCGGCCTGGATCTGGGGCAGGGGGAACAGCCTGAGGTCTCTCGGCCTGGAGCTGGGGTAGGGGGAACAGCCTGAGGTCTCCCGGCCTGGAGCTGGGGAAGGGGGCACAGCCTGAGGTCTCCAGGCCTGGCACTGGGGCAGGGGGCACAGGCTGAGGTCTTACGGCCTGGAGCCGGGGCAGGGGGCGCAGTCTGAGTTCTCCCTGTCTGGAGCTGGGGCAGGGGGCTCAGGCTGAGTTCTCCCTGTCTGGAGCTGGGGCAGGGGGCACAGCCTGAGGTCTCCTTGCCAGGCACTGGGAATGGGGGCACAGCCTGAGGTCTCCCAGTCAGGCACTGCGACTGGGGGCACAGCCTGAGGTGTCCCGGTCTGGCACTGGGACTGGGGGCACAGCCTGAGGTCTCGCGACTTGGAGCTGGGGTAGGAGGAACAGCCTGAGGTCTCCCGGCCTGGATGTGGTGAAGGGGGCACAGTCTGAGGTCTCCCGGCCTGGAGCTGGAGCAGGGGCACAGCCTGAGGTCTCCAGGCCTGACACTGGGACTGGGGGCACAGCCTGAGGTATCCTGGCCAGGCACTGGGACTGGGTGAACAGCCTGAGGTCTCCCGGCCTGGCACCGGGACTGGGGACATAGCCTAAGGTCTCCCGGCCTGGAGCTGGGGCAGGGAGCACAGTCTGAGGTCTACTGGCCAGGCAGCGGGACTGGGGGCACAGCCTGAGGTCTCCCGGCCAGGCACTGGGACTGGGGGCACAGCCTGAGGTCTCTAGGCCTGGGACTGGGACTGGGGCCACAGCCTGAGGTCACCCGGCCTGGAGCTGGGGCAGGGGGCACAGCATGAGGTCTCCCAGCCAGGCACTGGGACTGGGGGCACAGCCTGAGTTCTCCTGGACTGGAACTAGGAGTGGGGGCACAGCCTGAGTTCTCCCGGCCTGGCACTGGGACTGCAGGAACAGCCTGAGGTCTCCTGGCCAGGCACTGGGACTGGGGGCACAGCCCGAGGTCTCCCGGCCTGGCACTGGGACTGGGGGCACAGCCTGAGGTCTCCTGGCCTGGCAATGGGACTGGGGACACAGCCCGAGGTCTCCCGGCCTGGCACTGGGACTGGGGGCACAGCCTGAGGTCTCCTGGCCTGGCAATGGGACTGGGGACACAGCCCGAGGTCTCCCGGCCTGGCACTGGGACTGGGGGCACAGCCTGAGGTCTCCAGGCCAGGCATTGGGACTGGGGGCACAGCCTGAGTTCGTCTGGCCTGGAGCTGGGGCAGGGCGCACAGCCTGAGGTCTCCTGGCCTGGCAATGGGACTGGGGACACAGCCCGAGGTCTCCCGGCCTGGCACTGCCACTGGGGGCACAGCCTGAGGTCTCCTGGCCTGGAACTGGAGCTGGGGGCACAGCCTGAGGTCTCTTGGCCTGGAGTTGTGGCAGGGGGCACAGTCTGAGGTCTCTCGTCTGGAGCTGGGGCAGGGGGCACAGTCAGAGGTCTCTCGGTCTGGAGCTGGGACTGGGGGCACAGCCTGAGGTCTCCCGGCCTGGCACTGGACTGGGGGCACAGCCTGACGTCTCCTGGCCTGGAGCTGGGGCAGGGGGCACAGCCTGAGGTCTCCTGGCCTAAAGCTGGGGGAGTGAGCACAGTTTGAGGTCTCCCAGCCAGGCACTTAGACTGGGGGCACAACCTGATATCTCCCGGGCATGCACTGTGAATGGGGGCACAACCTGAGTTCTCCCAGCCTGGCACTGGGACTGGGGGCACAGCCTGAGGTCTACCGGCCTGGATCTGGGGCAGGGGGAACAGCTTGAGGTCTCCCGGCCTGGAGATGGGGAAGGGGGCACAGCCCGAGGTCTCCAGGCCTGGCACTGGGGCAGGGGGCACAGCCTGAGTTCTCCTGGCCAGGCACTGGCCCTGGGGGCACAGCCTGAGGTCTCCTGGCCAGGCACTGGGACTGGGGGCACAGCCTGAGGTCTCCCGGCCAAGCACTGGGGACTGGGGGCACAGGCTGAGGTTTCCGGCCTGGCATTGGGACTGGGGGCACAGCCAGAGGTCTCCAGGGTGGGAGATGGGGCAGGGAGCACAGTCTGAGGTCTCCTGGCCAGTCAGCGGGACTGGGGGCACACCCTGAGGTCTCCCGGCCAGGCACTCGGACTGGGGGCACAGCATGAGGTCTCCCGGACAGGGACTGGAACTGGGGGCACAGCCTGAGGTCTCCTGGCCTGGCACTGGACTGGGGGCACAGCCTGAGGTCTCCTGGCCTTGAGCTGGGGCTGGGGGCACAGCCTGAGGTCTCCTTGTCTGGAGCTGGGGCTGGGGGCACAGCCAGAGGTCTCCTGGCCTGGAGCTGGTGGAGGGGCACAGTCTGAGGTCTCCCGGCCTGGAGCTGGGGCAGGGGGCACAGCCTGAGGTCTCCTGGCCTGGCACTGGGACAGGGGACACAGCCTGAGGTCTCCTGGCCTGGCACTGCCACTGGGGGCACAGCCTGAGGTCTCCCGGCCTGGAGCTGGAGCAGGGGGCACAGCCTGAGGTCTCCCGGCCTGGAGCTGTGGCAGGGGGCACAGCCTGCGGTCTCTCGGTCTGGAGCTGGGGCAGGGGGCACAGTCTGAGGTCTCCTGGTCTGGAGCTGGGGCAGGGGGCACAGTCTGAGGTCTCCTGGTCTGGAGCTGGAGCAAGGGGTACAGTCTGAGGTCTCCCGGCCTGGAGCTGGGGCAGGGAGCACAACCTGAGGTCTCCTGGCCTGGCACTGGGACTGGGGGCACAGCCTGTGGTCTCCCGGCCTGGCACTGGAACTGGGGACACAGCCTGAGGTCTACCGGCCTGTTACTGGGACTGGGGGCACAGCCTGAGGTCTCCTGGCCAGAAGCTTGAGCAGGGGGCACAGCCTGAGGTCTCCCGGCCAGGCACTGGGGACTGGGGGCACAGGCTGAGGTTTCCGGCCTGGCACTGGGACTGGGGGCACAGTCTGAGGTCTCCAGGCCTGGAGCTGGGGCAGGGGGCACAGCCTGAGGTCTCCCGGGTGGCACTGGGGCATGGGGCACAGCCTGAGGTCTCCTGGCCTGAAGCTGGGGGAGGGAGCACATTCTGAGGTCTCCCAGCCAGGCACTGAGACTGGGGGCACATCCTGAGGTCTCCCGGCCAGGCACTGGGACTGGGGGCACAGCCTGAGGTCTCCCAGCGTGGAGCTGGGACAGGGGGCACAGCCTGAGGTCTCCCGGCCAGGCATTGGGACTGGGGGCACAGCCTGAGGTCTCCCGGCCAGGCATTGGGAATGGGGGCACAGCCTGAGGTCTCCAGTCCAGGCATTGGGACTGGGGGCACAGCCTGAGGTCTCCCAGCCTGGCACTGGGACTGGGGGCACAGCCTGACGTCTCCTGGCCTGGAGCTGGGCGAGGGGGCTCAGTTTGAGGTCTCCCGGCCTGGAGCTGGTGCAGCGGGCACAGTCTGAGGTCTCCTTGTCTGGAGCTGTGCAGGGGGCACAGTCTGAGGTCTCCTGGTCTGGAGCTGGGGCAGGGGGCACAGTCTGAGGTCTTACGGCCTGGAGCCGGGGCAGGGGGCGCAGTCTGAGTTCTCCCTGTCTGGAGCTGGGGCAGGGGGCTCAGGCTGAGTTCTCCCTGTCTGGAGCTGGGGCAGGGGGCACAGCCTGAGGTCTCCTTGCCAGGCACTGGGAATGGGGGCACAGCCTGAGGTCTCCCAGTCAGGCACTGCGACTGGGGGCACAGCCTGAGGTGTCCCGGTCTGGCACTGGGACTGGGGGCACAGCCTGAGGTCTCGCGACTTGGAGCTGGGGTAGGAGGAACAGCCTGAGGTCTCCCGGCCTGGATGTGGTGAAGGGGGCACAGTCTGAGGTCTCCCGGCCTGGAGCTGGAGCAGGGGCACAGCCTGAGGTCTCCAGGCCTGACACTGGGACTGGGGGCACAGCCTGAGGTATCCTGGCCAGGCACTGGGACTGGGTGAACAGCCTGAGGTCTCCCGGCCTGGCACCGGGACTGGGGACATAGCCTAAGGTCTCCCGGCCTGGAGCTGGGGCAGGGAGCACAGTCTGAGGTCTACTGGCCAGGCAGCGGGACTGGGGGCACAGCCTGAGGTCTCCCGGCCAGGCACTGGGACTGGGGGCACAGCCTGAGGTCTCTAGGCCTGGGACTGGGACTGGGGCCACAGCCTGAGGTCACCCGGCCTGGAGCTGGGGCAGGGGGCACAGCATGAGGTCTCCCAGCCAGGCACTGGGACTGGGGGCACAGCCTGAGTTCTCCTGGACTGGAACTAGGAGTGGGGGCACAGCCTGAGTTCTCCCGGCCTGGCACTGGGACTGCAGGAACAGCCTGAGGTCTCCCGGCCTGGAGCTGGGACAGGGGGCACAGGCTGAGGTCTCCCGGCCAGGCATTGGGACTGGGGGCACAGCCTGAGGTCTTCTGGCCTGGAGCTGGGGGAGGGAGCACAGTCTGAGGTCTCCTGGCCTGTTACTAGGACTGGGGGCACAGCCTGAGTTCTCCCAGCCTGGCACTGGGACTGGGGGCACAGCCTGAGGTCTCCAGGCCAGGCATTGGGACTGGGGGCACAGCCTGAGTTCGTCTGGCCTGGAGCTGGGGCAGGGGGCACAGCCTGAGGTCTCCTGGCCTGGCAATGGGACAGGGGACACAGCCCGAGGTCTCCCGGCCTGGCACTGCCACTGGGGGCACAGCCTGAGGTCTCCTGGCCTGGAACTGGAGCTGGGGGCACAGCCTGAGGTCTCTTGGCCTGGAGTTGTGGCAGGGGGCACAGTCTGAGGTCTCTCGTCTTGAGCTGGGGCAGGGGGCACATTCTGAGGTCTATCGGTCTGGAGCTGGGACTGGGGGCACAGCCTGAGGTCTCCCGGCCTGGCACTGGACTGGGGGCACAGCCTGACGTCTCCTGGCCTGGAGCTGGGGCAGAGGGCACAGTCTGAGGTCTCCTGGCCTAAAGCTGGGGGAGTGAGCACAGTCTGAGGTCTCCCAGCCAGGCACTTAGACTGGGGGCACAACCTGATATCTCCCGGGCATGCACTGTGAATGGGGGCACAACCTGAGTTCTCCCAGCCTGGCACTGGGACTGGGGGCACAGCCTGAGGTCTACCGGCCTGGATCTGGGGCAGGGGGAACAGCCTGAGGTCTCTCGGCCTGGAGCTGGGGTAGGGGGAACAGCCTGAGGTCTCCCGGCCTGGAGCTGGGGAAGGGGGCACAGCCTGAGGTCTCCAGGCCTGGCACTGGGGCAGGGGGCACAGACTGAGTTCTCCTGGCCAGGCAATGGGGCTGGGGGCACAGCCTGAGGTCTCCTGGCCAGGCACTGGGACTGGGGGCACAGCCTGAGGTCTCCCGGCCAGGCACTGGGGACTGGGGGCACAGGCTGAGGTTTCCGGCCTGGCATTGGGACTGGGGGCACAGCCTGAGGTCTCCAGGGTTGGAGATGGGGCAGGGAGCACAGTCTGAGGTCTCCTGGCCAGTCAGCGGGACGGGGGGCACACCCTGAGGTCTCCCGGCCAGGCACTCGGACTGGGGGCACAGCATGAGGTCTCCCGGACAGGGACTGGAACTGGGGGCACAGCCTGAGGTCTCCTGGCCTGGCACTGGACTGGGGGCACAGCCTGAGGTCTCCTGGCCTGGAGCTGGGGCTGGGGGCACAGCCTGAGGTCTCCTTGTCTGGAGCTGGGGCTGGGGGCAAAGCCTGAGGTCTCCTGGCCTGGAGCTGGTGGAGGGGCACAGTCTGAGGTCTCCCGGCCTGGAGCTGGGGCAGGGGGCACAGCCTGAGGTCTCCTGGCCTGGCACTGGGACTGGGGACACAGCCTGAGGTCTCCTGGCCTGGCACTGCCACTGGGGGCACAGCCTGAGGTCTCCCGGCCTGGAGCTGGAGCAGGGGGCACAGCCTGAGGTCTCCCGGCCTGGAGCTGTGGCAGGGGGCACAGCCTGAGGTCTCTCGGTCTGGAGCTGGGGCAGGGGGCACAGTCTGAGGTCTCCTGGTCTGGAGCTGGGGCAGGGGGCACAGTCTGAGGTCTCCTGGTCTGGAGCTGGAGCAAGGGGTACAGTCTGAGGTCTTCCGGCCTGGAGCTGGGGCAGGGAGCACAACCTGAGGTCTCCTGGCCTGGCACTGGGACTGGGGGCACAGCCTGTGGTCTCCCGGCCTGGCACTGGAACTGGGGACACAGCCTGAGGTCTACCGGCCTGTTACTGGGACTGGGGGCACAGCCTGAGGTCTCCTGGCCAGAAGCTTGAGCAGGGGGCACAGCCTGAGGTCTCCCGGCCAGGCACTGGGGACTGGGGGCACAGGCTGAGGTTTCCGGCCTGGCACTGGGACTGGGGGCACAGCCTGAGGTCTCCAGGCCTGGAGCTGGGGCAGGGGGCACAGCCTGAGGTCTCCCGGCCAGGCACTGGGACTGGGGGCACAGCCTGAGGTCTCCCGGCCAGGCATTGGGACTGGGGGCACAGCCTGAGGTCTCCCGGCCAGGCATTGGGAATGGGGGCACAGCCTGAGGTCTCCAGTCCAGGCATTGGAACTGGGGGCACAGCCTGAGGTCTCCCAGCCTGGCACTGGGACTGGGGGCACAGCCTGACGTCTCCTGGCCTGGAGCTGGGGCTGGGGGCACAGCCTGAGTTCTCCTTTTCTGGAGCTGGGGCTGGGGGCACAACCTGAGTTCTCCTGCCCTGGAGCTGGGGAAGGGGGCACAGTCTGAGGTCTCCAGTTCTTGAGCTGGGGCACGGGGCACAGCCTGAGGTCTCCTGGCCTGGCACTGCCACTGGGGGCACAGCCTGAGGTCTCCCGGCCTGGAGCCGGAGCAGGGGGCACAGCCTGAGGTCTCCAGGCCTGGAGCTGTGGCAGGGGGCACAGTCTGAGGTTTCCTGGTCTGGAGCTGGGGCAGGGGGCACAGTCTGAGGTCTTCCGGCCTGGAGCTGGGGCAGGGGGCTCAGTCTGAGTTCTCCCTGTCTGGAGCTGGGGCAGGGGGCTCAGGCTGAGTTCTCCCTGTCTGGAGCTGGGGCAGGGGGCACAGCCTGAGGTCTCACGGCCTGGCACTGGGACTGGGGGCACAGCCTGAGGTCTCCTGGCCTGGAGCTGGGGCTGGGGGCACAGCTTGAGGTCTCCCGGCCTGGCACTGGGACTGGGGACACAGCCTGAGGTCTCCCGGCCTGGAGCTGGGGCAGGGAGCACAGTCTGAGGTCTACTGGCCAGGCAGCGGGACTGGGGGCACAGCCTGAGGTCTCCAGGCCTGGGACTGGGACTGGGGGCACAGCCTGAGGTCTCCCGGCCTGGAGTTGGGTCAGGAGGCACAGCATGAGGTCTCCCAGCCAGGCACTGGGACTGGGGGCACAGCCTGAGTTCTCTTGGCCTGGAACTAGGAGTGGGGGCACAGCCTGAGTTCTCCCGGCCTGGCACTGGGACTGCAGGAACAGCCTGAGGTCTCCTGGCCTGGAGCTCGGGGAGGGAGCACAGTCTGAGGTCTCCTGGCCTGTTACTAGGACTGGGGGCACAGCCTGAGTTCTCCCAGCCTGGCACTGGGACTGGGGGTACAGCCTGAGGTCTCACGGCCTGGCACTGGGACTGGGGGCACAGCCTGAGGTCTCCTGGCCTGGAGCTGGGGCTGGGGGCACAGCAAGAGGTCTCCTTGTCTGGAGCTGGGGCTGGGGGCACAGCCTGAGGTCTCCTGGCCTGTAGCTGGGGGAGGGGGCACAGTCTTAGGTCTCCCGGCCTGGAGCTGGGGCAGGGGGCACAGCCTGAGTTTCCTGGCCTGGCAATGGGCCTGGGGACACAGCCTGAGGTCTCCAGGCCTGGCACTGCCACTGGGGGCACAGCCTGAGGTCTCCCGGCCTGCAGCTGGAGCAGGGGGCACAGCCTGAGGTCTCCTGGCCTGGAGCTGTGGCAGGGGGCACAGTCTGAGGTCTCTCGGTCTGGAGCTGGGGCAGGGGGGACAGCCTGAGTTCTTCCGGCCTGGAGCTGGGGCAGGGGGCACAGCCTGAGGTCTCCCGGCCAGACACTGGGACTGGGGGCACAGCCAGAGGTCTCCCTGCCTGGCGCTGGGACTGGGGGCACAGCCTGAGGTCTCCCGGGTGGCACTGGGTCAGGGGGCACAGCCTGAGGTCTCCTGGCCTGAAGCTGTGGGAGGGAGCACAGTCTGAGGTCTCCCAGCCAGGCACTGAGACTGGGGGCACAGCCTGAGGTCTCCCAGCCAGGCACTGGGAATGGGTGCACAGCCTGAAGTCTCCCGGCCAGGCACTGGGAATGGGGGCACAGCCTGAGGTCTCCTGGCCAGGCACTGGGACTGGGGGCACAGCCTGAGTTCGTCTGGCCTGGAGCTGGGGCCGGGGGCACAGCCTGAGGTCTCCTGGCCTGGCAATGGGACTGGGGACACAGCCCGAGGTCTCCCGGCCTGGCACTCGGACTGGGGGCACATCCTGAGGTCTCCAGGCCAGGCATTGGGACTGGGGGCACAGCCTGAGTTCGTCTGGCCTGGAGCTGGGGCAGGGGTCACAGCCTGAGGTCTCCTGGCCTGGCAATGGGACTGGGGACACAGCCCGAGGTCTCCCGGCCTGGCACTGCCACTGGGGGCACAGCCTGAGGTCTCCTGGCCTGGAACTGGAGCTGGGGGCACAGCCTGAGGTCTCTTGGCCTGGAGTTGTGGCAGGGGGCACAGTCTGAGGTCTCTCGTCTGGAGCTGGGGCAGGGGGCACAGTCTGAGGTCTCTCGGTCTGGAGCTGGGACTGGGGGCACAGCCTGAGGTCTCCCGGCCTGGCACTGGACTGGGGGCACAGCCTGACGTCTCCTGGCCTGGAGCTGGGGCAGGGGGCACAGTCTGAGGTCTCCTGGCCTAAAGCTGGGGGAGTGAGCACAGTTTGAGGTCTCCCAGCCAGGCACTTAGACTGGGGGCACAACCTGATATCTCACGGGCATGCACTGTGAATGGGGGCACAACCTGAGTTCTCCCAGCCTGGCACTGGGACTGGGGGCACAGCCTGAGGTCTACCGGCCTGGATCTGGGGCAGGGGGAACAGCCTGAGGTCTCTCGGCCTGGAGCTGGGGTAGGGGGAACAGCCTGAGGTCTCCCGGCCTGGAGCTGGGGACGGGGGCACAGCCTGAGGTCTCCAGGCCTGGCACTGGGGCAGGGGGCACAGCCTGAGTTCTCCTGGCCAGGCACTGGGGCTGGGGGCACAGCCTGAGGTCTCCTGGCCAGGCACTGGGACTGGGGGCACAGCCTGAGGTCTCCCGGCCAGGCACTGGGGACTGGGGGCACAGGCTGAGGTTTCCGGCCTGGCATTGGGACTGGGGGCACAGCCAGAGGTCTCCAGGGTTGGAGATGGAGCAGGGAGCACAGTCTGAGGTCTCCTGGCCAGTCAGCGGGACTGGGGGCACACCCTGAGGTCTCCCGGCCAGGCACTCGGACTGGGGGCACAGCCTGAGGTATCCTGGCCTGGAGCTGGGGCTGGGGGCACAGCCTGAGGTCTCCTTGTCTGGAGCTGGGGCTGGGGGCACAGCCTGAGGTCTCCTGGCCTGGAGCTGGTGGAGGGGCACAGTCTGAGGTCTCCCACCCAGGCACTGGGACTGCGGGAACAGCCTGAGGTCTCCCGGGCTGGCACTGGGACTGGGGGCAAAGCCTGTGGTCTCCTGGCCTGGAGCTGGGGCTGGGGGCACAGCCTGAGGTCTCCTTGTCTGGAGCTGGGGCGGGGGCCCAGCCTGAGTTCTCCTGGCCTGGAGATGGCGGAGGGGGCAGAGTCTGAGGTCTCCCGGCCTGGAGCTGGGGCAGGGGGCACAGCCTGAGGTCTCTTGGCCTGGCACTGGGACTGGGGACACAGCCCGAGGTTTCCCGGCCTGGCACTGCCACTGGGGGCGCAGCCTGAGGTCTCCCGGCCTGGAGCTGTGGCAGGGGGCACAGTCTGAGGTCTCCCGGCCTGGAGCTGGAGCAGGGGCACAGCCTGAGGTCTCCAGGCCTGACACTGGGACTGGGGGCACAGCCTGAGGTATCCTGGCCAGGCACTGGGACTGGGTGAACAGCCTGAGGTCTCCCGGCCTGGCACCGGGACTGGGGACATAGCCTAAGGTCTCCCGGCCTGGAGCTGGGGCAGGGAGCACAGTCTGAGGTCTACTGGCCAGGCAGCGGGACTGGGGGCACAGCCTGAGGTCTCCCGGCCAGGCACTGGGACTGGGGGCACAGCCTGAGGTCTCTAGGCCTGGGACTGGGACTGGGGCCACAGCCTGAGGTCACCCGGCCTGGAGCTGGGGCAGGGGGCACAGCATGAGGTCTCCCAGCCAGGCACTGGGACTGGGGGCACAGCCTGAGTTCTCCTGGACTGGAACTAGGAGTGGGGGCACAGCCTGAGTTCTCCCGGCCTGGCACTGGGACTGCAGGAACAGCCTGAGGTCTCCCGGCCTGGAGCTGGGACAGGGGGCACAGGCTGAGGTCTCCCGGCCAGGCATTGGGACTGGGGGCACAGCCTGAGGTCTCCTGGCCAGCATTGGGACTGGGGGCACAGCCTGAGGTCTCCAGGCCAGGCATTGGGACTGGGAGCACAGCCTGAGGTCTTCTGGCCTGGAGCTGGGGGAGGGAGCACAGTCTGAGGTCTCCTGGCCTGTTACTAGGACTGGGGGCACAGCCTGAGTTCTCCCAGCCTGGCACTGGGACTGGGGGCACAGCCTGAGGTCTCCAGGCCAGGCATTGGGACTGGGGGCACAGCCTGAGTTCGTCTGGCCTGGAGCTGGGGCAGGGGGCACAGCCTGAGGTCTCCTGGCCTGGCAATGGGACAGGGGACACAGACCGAGGTCTCCCGGCCTGGCACTGCCACTGGGGGCACAGCCTGAGGTCTCCTGGCCTGGAACTGGAGCTGGGGGCACAGCCTGAGGTCTCTTGGCCTGGAGTTGTGGCAGGGGGCACAGTCTGAGGTCTCTCGTCTGGAGCTGGGGCAGGGGGCACAGTCTGAGGTCTCTCGGTCTGGAGCTGGGACTGGGGGCACAGCCTGAGGTCTCCCGGCCTGGCACTGGACTGGGGGCACAGCCTGACGTCTCCTGGCCTGGAGCTGGGGCAGGGGGCACAGTCTGAGGTCTCCTGGCCTAAAGCTGGGGGAGTGAGCACAGTCTGAGGTCTCCCAGCCAGGCACTTAGACTGGGGGCACAACCTGATATCTCCCGGGCATGCACTGTGAATGGGGGCACAACCTGAGTTCTCCCAGCCTGGCACTGGGACTGGGGGCACAGCCTGAGGTCTACCGGCCTGGATCTGGGGCAGGGGGAACAGCCTGAGGTCTCTCGGCCTGGAGCTGGGGTCGGGGGAACAGCCTGAGGTCTCCCGGCCTGGAGCTGGGGAAGGGGGCACAGCCTGAGGTCTCCAGGCCTGGCACTGGGGCAGGGGGCACAGACTGAGTTCTCCTGGCCAGGCACTGGGGCTGGGGGCACAGCCTGAGGTCTCCTGGCCAGGCACTGGGACTGGGGGCACAGCCTGAGGTCTCCCGGCCAGGCACTGGGGACTGGGGGCACAGGCTGAGGTTTCCGGCCTGGCATTGGGACTGGGGGCACAGCCTGAGGTCTCCAGGGTTGGAGATGGGGCAGGGAGC
Source organism: Myotis daubentonii (assembly GCF_963259705.1). Classification (NCBI taxonomy): domain Eukaryota; kingdom Metazoa; phylum Chordata; class Mammalia; order Chiroptera; family Vespertilionidae; genus Myotis; species Myotis daubentonii. Next base: position 121,959,204 of record NC_081861.1, on the reverse strand, counting down.
ACATTCTGAGGTCTCCTGGCCAGTCAGCGGGACGGGGGGCACACCCTGAGGTCTCCCGGCCAGGCACTCGGACTGGGGGCACAGCCTGAGGTCTCCTGGCCTGGCACTGGACTGGGGGCACAGCCTGAGGTCTCCTGGCCTGGAGCTGGGGCTGGGGGCACAGCCTGAGGTCTCCTTGTCTGGAGCTGGGGCTGGGGGCAAAGCCTGAGGTCTCCTGGCCTGGAGCTGGTGGAGGGGCACAGTCTGAGGTCTCCCGGCCTGGAACTGAGGCAGGGGGCACAGCCTGAGGTCTCCTGGCCTGGCACTGGGACTGGGGACACAGCCTGAGGTCTCCTGGCCTGGCACTGCCACTGGGGGCACAGCCTGAGGTCTCCCGGCCTGGAGCTGGAGCAGGGGGCACAGCCTGAGGTCTCCCGGCCTGGAGCTGTGGCAGGGGGCACAGCCTGAGGTCTCTCGGTCTGGTGCTGGGGCAGGGGGCACAGTCTGAGGTCTCCTGGTCTGGAGCTGGGGCAGGGGGCACAGTCTGAGGTCTCCTGGTCTGGAGCTGGAGCAAGGGGTACAGTCTGAGGTCTTCCGGCCTGGAGCTGGGGCAGGGAGCACAACCTGAGGTCTCCTGGCCTGGCACTGGGACTGGGGGCACAGCCTGTGGTCTCCCGGCCTGGCACTGGAACTGGGGACACAGCCTGAGGTCTACCGGCCTGTTACTGGGACTGGGGGCACAGCCTGAGGTCTCCTGGCCAGAAGCTTGAGCAGGGGGCACAGCCTGAGGTCTCCCGGCCAGGCACTGGGGACTGGGGGCACAGGCTGAGGTTTCCGGCCTGGCACTGGGACTGGGGGCACAGCCTGAGGTCTCCAGGCCTGGAGCTGGGACTGGGGGCACAGCCTGAGGTCTCCCGGCCAGGCATTGGGACTGGGGGCACAGCCTCAGGTCTCCCGGCCAGGCATTGGGAATGGGGGCACAGCCTGAGGTCTCCAGTCCAGGCATTGGAACTGGGGGCACAGCCTGAGGTCTCCCAGCCTGGCACTGGGACTGGGGGCACAGCCTGACGTCTCCTGGCCTGGAGCTGGGGCTGGGGGCACAGCCTGAGTTCTCCTTTTCTGGAGCTGGGGCTGGGGGCACAACCTGAGTTCTCCTGCCCTGGAGCTGGGGAAGGGGGCACAGTCTGAGGTCTCCAGTTCTTGAGCTGGGGCACGGGGCACAGCCTGAGGTCTCCTGGCCTGGCACTGCCACTGGGGGCACAGCCTGAGGTCTCCCGGCCTGGAGCCGGAGCAGGGGGCACAGCCTGAGGTCTCCAGGCCTGGAGCTGTGGCAGGGGGCACAGTCTGAGGTCTCCTGGTCTGGAGCTGGGGCAGGGGGCACAGTCTGAGGTCTTCCGGCCTGGAGCTGGGGCAGGGGGCTCAGTCTGAGTTCTCCCTGTCTGGAGCTGGGGCAGGGGGCTCAGGCTGAGTTCTCCCTGTCTGGAGCTGGGGCAGGGGGCACAGCCTGAGGTCTCCAGGCCAGGCATTGGGACTGGGGGCACAGCCTGAGTTCGTCTGGCCTGGAGCTGGGGCAGGGGTCACAGCCTGAGGTCTCCTGGCCTGGCAATGGGACTGGGGACACAGCCCGAGGTCTCCCGGCCTGGCACTGCCACTGGGGGCACAGCCTGAGGTCTCCTGGCCTGGAACTGGAGCTGGGGGCACAGCCTGAGGTCTCTTGGCCTGGAGTTGTGGCAGGGGGCACAGTCTGAGGTCTCTCGTCTGGAGCTGGGGCAGGGGGCACAGTCTGAGGTCTCTCGGTCTGGAGCTGGGACTGGGGGCACAGCCTGAGGTCTCCCGGCCTGGCACTGGACTGGGGGCACAGCCTGACGTCTCCTGGCCTGGAGCTGGGGCAGGGGGCACAGTCTGAGGTCTCCTGGCCTAAAGCTGGGGGAGTGAGCACAGTTTGAGGTCTCCCAGCCAGGCACTTAGACTGGGGGCACAACCTGATATCTCCCGGGCATGCACTGTGAATGGGGGCACAACCTGAGTTCTCCCAGCCTGGCACTGGGACTGGGGGCACAGCCTGAGGTCTACCGGCCTGGATCTGGGGCAGGGGGAACAGCCTGAGGTCTCTCGGCCTGGAGCTGGGGTAGGGGGAACAGCCTGAGGTCTCCCGGCCTGGAGCTGGGGAAGGGGGCACAGCCTGAGTTCTCCTGGCCAGGCACTGGCCCTGGGGGCACAGCCTGAGGTCTCCTGGCCAGGCACTGGGACTGGGGGCACAGCCTGAGGTCTCCCGGCCAGGCACTGGGGACTGGGGGCACAGGCTGAGGTTTCCGGCCTGGCATTGGGACTGGGGGCACAGCCAGAGGTCTCCAGGGTTGGAGATGGAGCAGGGAGCACAGCCTGAGGTCTCCTGGCCAGTCAGCGGGACTGGGGGCACACCCTGAGGTCTCCCGGCCAGGCACTCGGACTGGGGGCACAGCCTGAGGTATCCTGGCCTGGAGCTGGGGCTGGGGGCACAGCCTGAGGTCTCCTTGTCTGGAGCTGGGGCTGGGGGCACAGCCTGAGGTCTCCTGGCCTGGAGCTGGTGGAGGGGCACAGTCTGAGGTCTCCCACCCAGGCACTGGGACTGCGGGAACAGCCTGAGGTCTCCCGGGCTGGCACTGGGACTGGGGGCAAAGCCTGTGGTCTCCTGGCCTGGAGCTGGGGCTGGGGGCACAGCCTGAGGTCTCCTTGTCTGGAGCTGGGGCGGGGGCCCAGCCTGAGTTCTCCTGGCCTGGAGATGGCGGAGGGGGCAGAGTCTGAGGTCTCTCGGCCTGGAGCTGGGGCAGGGGGCACAGCCTGAGGTCTCTTGGCCTGGCACTGGGACTGGGGACACAGCCCGAGGTCTCCCGGCCTGGCACTGCCACTGGGGGCGCAGCCTGAGGTCTCCCGGCCTGGAGCTGTGGCAGGGGGCACAGTCTGAGGTCTCCCGGCCTGGAGCTGGAGCAGGGGCACAGCCTGAGGTCTCCAGGCCTGACACTGGGACTGGGGGCACAGCCTGAGGTATCCTGGCCAGGCACTGGGACTGGGTGAACAGCCTGAGGTCTCCCGGCCTGGCACCGGGACTGGGGACATAGCCTAAGGTCTCCCGGCCTGGAGCTGGGGCAGGGAGCACAGTCTGAGGTCTACTGGCCAGGCAGCGGGACTGGGGGCACAGCCTGAGGTCTCCCGGCCAGGCACTGGGACTGGGGGCACAGCCTGAGGTCTCTAGGCCTGGGACTGGGACTGGGGCCACAGCCTGAGGTCACCCGGCCTGGAGCTGGGGCAGGGGGCACAGCATGAGGTCTCCCAGCCAGGCACTGGGACTGGGGGCACAGCCTGAGTTCTCCTGGACTGGAACTAGGAGTGGGGGCACAGCCTGAGTTCTCCTGGACTGGAACTAGGAGTGGGGGCACAGCCTGAGTTCTCCCGGCCTGGCACTGGGACTGCAGGAACAGCCTGAGGTCTCCCGGCCTGGAGCTGGGACAGGGGGCACAGGCTGAGGTCTCCCGGCCAGGCATTGGGACTGGGGGCACAGCCTGAGGTCTCCTGGCCAGCATTGGGACTGGGGGCACAGCCTGAGGTCTCCAGGCCAGGCATTGGGACTGGGAGCACAGCCTGAAGTCTTCTGGCCTGGAGCTGGGGGAGGGAGCACAGTCTGAGGTCTCCTGGCCTGTTACTAGGACTGGGGGCACAGCCTGAGTTCTCCCAGCCTGGCACTGGGACTGGGGGCACAGCCTGAGGTCTCCAGGCCAGGCATTGGGACTGGGGGCACAGCCTGAGTTCGTCTGGCCTGGAGCTGGGGCAGGGGGCACAGCCTGAGGTCTCCTGGCCTGGCAATGGGACAGGGGACACAGACCGAGGTCTCCCGGCCTGGCACTGCCACTGGGGGCACAGCCTGAGGTCTCCTGGCCTGGAACTGGAGCTGGGGGCACAGCCTGAGGTCTCTTGGCCTGGAGTTGTGGCAGGGGGCACAATCTGAGGTCTCTCGTCTGGAGCTGGGGCAGGGGGCACAGTCTGAGGTCTCTCGGTCTGGAGCTGGGACTGGGGGCACAGCCTGAGGTCTCCCGGCCTGGCACTGGACTGGGGGCACAGCCTGACGTCTCCTGGCCTGGAGCTGGGGCAGGGGGCACAGTCTGAGGTCTCCTGGCCTAAAGCTGGGGGAGTGAGCACAGTCTGAGGTCTCCCAGCCAGGCACTTAGACTGGGGGCACAACCTGATATCTCCCGGGCATGCACTGTGAATGGGGGCACAACCTGAGTTCTCCCAGCCTGGCACTGGGACTGGGGGCACAGCCTGAGGTCTACCGGCCTGGATCTGGGGCAGGGGGAACAGCCTGAGGTCTCTCGGCCTGGAGCTGGGGTAGGGGGAACAGCCTGAGGTCTCCCGGCCTGGAGCTGGGGAAGGGGGCACAGCCTGAGGTCTCCAGGCCTGGCACTGGGGCAGGGGGCACAGACTGAGTTCTCCTGGCCAGGCACTGGGGCTGGGGGCACAGCCTGAGGTCTCCTGGCCAGGCACTGGGACTGGGGGCACAGCCTGAGGTCTCCCGGCCAGGCACTGGGGACTGGGGGCACAGGCTGAGGTTTCCGGCCTGGCATTGGGACTGGGGGCACAGCCTGAGGTCTCCAGGGTTGGAGATGGGGCAGGGAGCACATTCTGAGGTCTCCTGGCCAGTCAGCGGGACGGGGGGCACACCCTGAGGTCTCCCGGCCAGGCACTCGGACTGGGGGCACAGCATGAGGTCTCCCGGACAGGGACTGGAACTGGGGGCACAGCCTGAGGTCTCCTGGCCTGGCACTGGACTGGGGGCACAGCCTGAGGTCTCCTGGCCTGGAGCTGGGGCTGGGGGCACAGCCTGAGGTCTCCTTGTCTGGAGCTGGGGCTGGGGGCAAAGCCTGAGGTCTCCTGGCCTGGAGCTGGTGGAGGGGCACAGTCTGAGGTCTCCCGGCCTGGAGCTGAGGCAGGGGGCACAGCCTGAGGTCTCCTGGCCTGGCACTGGGACTGGGGAGACAGCCTGAGGTCTCCTGGCCTGGCACTGCCACTGGGGGCACAGCCTGAGGTCTCCCGGCCTGGAGCTGGAGCTGGGGGCACAGCCTGAGGTCTCCCGGCCTGGAGCTGTGGCAGGGGGCACAGCCTGAGGTCTCTCGGTCTGGAGCTGGGGCAGGGGGCACAGTCTGAGGTCTCCTGGTCTGGAGCTGGGGCAGGGGGCACAGTCTGAGGTCTCCTGGTCTGGAGCTGGAGCAAGGGGTACAGTCTGAGGTCTTCCGGCCTGGAGCTGGGGCAGGGAGCACAACCTGAGGTCTCCTGGCCTGGCACTGGGACTGGGGGCACAGCCTGTGGTCTCCCGGCCTGGCACTGGAACTGGGGACACAGCCTGAGGTCTACCGGCCTGTTACTGGGACTGGGGGCACAGCCTGAGGTCTCCTGGCCAGAAGCTTGAGCAGGGGGCACAGCCTGAGGTCTCCCGGCCAGGCACTGGGGACTGGGGGCACAGGCTGAGGTTTCCGGCCTGGCACTGGGACTGGGGGCACAGCCTGAGGTCTCCAGGCCTGGAGCTGGGACTGGGGGCACAGCCTGAGGTCTCCCGGCCAGGCATTGGGACTGGGGGCACAGCCTGAGGTCTCCCGGCCAGGCATTGGGAATGGGGGCACAGCCTGAGGTCTCCAGTCCAGGCATTGGAACTGGGGGCACAGCCTGAGGTCTCCCAGCCTGGCACTGGGACTGGGGGCACAGCCTGACGTCTCCTGGCCTGGAGCTGGGGCTGGGGGCACAGCCTGAGTTCTCCTTTTCTGGAGATGGGGCTGGGGGCACAACCTGAGTTCTCCTGCCCTGGAGCTGGGGAAGGGGGCACAGTCTGAGGTCTCCAGTTCTTGAGCTGGGGCACGGGGCACAGCCTGAGGTCTCCTGGCCTGGCACTGCCACTGGGGGCACAGCCTGAGGTCTCCAGGCCTGGAGCTGGGGCAGGGGGCACAGCCTGAGGTCTCCCGGCCAGGCACTGGGACTGGGGGCACAGCCTGAGGTCTCCCGGCCAGGCATTGGGACTGGGGGCACAGCCTGAGGTCTCCCGGCCAGGCATTGGGAATGGGGGCACAGCCTGAGGTCTCCAGTCCAGGCATTGGAACTGGGGGCACAGCCTGAGGTCTCCCAGCCTGGCACTGGGACTGGGGGCACAGCCTGACGTCTCCTGGCCTGGAGCTGGGGCTGGGGGCACAGCCTGAGTTCTCCTTTTCTGGAGCTGGGGCTGGGGGCACAACCTGAGTTCTCCTGCCCTGGAGCTGGGGAAGGGGGCACTGTCTGAGGTCTCCAGTTCTTGAGCTGGGGCACGGGGCACAGCCTGAGGTCTCCTGGCCTGGCACTGCCACTGGGGGCACAGCCTGAGGTCTCCCGGCCTGGAGCCGGAGCAGGGGCCACAGCCTGAGGTCTCCAGGCCTGGAGCTGTGGCAGGGGGCACAGTCTGAGGTCTCCTGGTCTGGAGCTGGGGCAGGGGGCACAGTCTGAGGTCTTCCGGCCTGGAGCTGGGGCAGGGGGCTCAGTCTGAGTTCTCCCTGTCTGGAGCTGGGGCAGGGGGCTCAGGCTGAGTTCTCCCTGTCTGGAGCTGGGGCAGGGGGCACAGCCTGAGGTCTCCAGGCCAGGCATTGGGACTGGGGGCACAGCCTGAGTTCGTCTGGCCTGGAGCTGGGGCAGGGGTCACAGCCTGAGGTCTCCTGGCCTGGCAATGGGACTGGGGACACAGCCCGAGGTCTCCCGGCCTGGCACTGCCACTGGGGGCACAGCCTGAGGTCTCCTGGCCTGGAACTGGAGCTGGGGGCACAGCCTGAGGTCTCTTGGCCTGGAGTTGTGGCAGGGGGCACAGTCTGAGGTCTCTCGTCTGGAGCTGGGGCAGGGGGCACAGTCTGAGGTCTCTCGGTCTGGAGCTGGGACTGGGGGCACAGCCTGAGGTCTCCCGGCCTGGCACTGGACTGGGGGCACAGCCTGACGTCTCCTGGCCTGGAGCTGGGGCAGGGGGCACAGTCTGAGGTCTCCTGGCCTAAAGCTGGGGGAGTGAGCACAGTTTGAGGTCTCCCAGCCAGGCACTTAGACTGGGGGCACAACCTGATATCTCACGGGCATGCACTGTGAATGGGGGCACAACCTGAGTTCTCCCAGCCTGGCACTGGGACTGGGGGCACAGCCTGAGGTCTACCGGCCTGGATCTGGGGCAGGGGGAACAGCCTGAGGTCTCTCGGCCTGGAGCTGAGGTAGGGGGAACAGCCTGAGGTCTCCCGGCCTGGAGCTGGGGCTGGGGGCACAGCCTGAGGTCTCCTTGTCTGGAGCTGGGGCGGGGGCCCAGCCTGAGTTCTCCTGGCCTGGAGATGGCGGAGGGGGCAGAGTCTGAGGTCTCCCGGCCTGGAGCTGGGGCAGGGGGCACAGCCTGAGGTCTCTTGGCCTGGCACTGGGACTGGGGACACAGCCCGAGGTCTCCCGGCCTGGCACTGCCACTGGGGGCGCAGCCTGAGGTCTCCCGGCCTGGAGCTGTGGCAGGGGGCACAGTCTGAGGTCTCCCGGCCTGGAGCTGGAGCAGGGGCACAGCCTGAGGTCTCCAGGCCTGACACTGGGACTGGGGGCACAGCCTGAGGTATCCTGGCCAGGCACTGGGACTGGGTGAACAGCCTGAGGTCTCCCGGCCTGGCACCGGGACTGGGGACATAGCCTAAGGTCTCCCGGCCTGGAGCTGGGGCAGGGAGCACAGTCTGAGGTCTACTGGCCAGGCAGCGGGACTGGGGGCACAGCCTGAGGTCTCCCGGCCAGGCACTGGGACTGGGGGCACAGCCTGAGGTCTCTAGGCCTGGGACTGGGACTGGGGCCACAGCCTGAGGTCACCCGGCCTGGAGCTGGGGCAGGGGGCACAGCATGAGGTCTCCCAGCCAGGCACTGGGACTGGGGGCACAGCCTGAGTTCTCCTGGACTGGAACTAGGAGTGGGGGCACAGCCTGAGTTCTCCCGGCCTGGCACTGGGACTGCAGGAACAGCCTGAGGTCTCCCGGCCTGGAGCTGGGACAGGGGGCACAGGCTGAGGTCTCCCGGCCAGGCATTGGGACTGGGGGCACAGCCTGAGGTCTCCTGGCCAGCATTGGGACTGGGGGCACAGCCTGAGGTCTCCAGGCCAGGCATTGGGACTGGGAGCACAGCCTGAGGTCTTCTGGCCTGGAGCTGGGGGAGGGAGCACAGTCTGAGGTCTCCTGGCCTGTTACTAGGACTGGGGGCACAGCCTGAGTTCTCCCAGCCTGGCACTGGGACTGGGGGCACAGCCTGAGGTCTCCAGGCCAGGCATTGGGACTGGGGGCACAGCCTGAGTTCGTCTGGCCTGGAGCTGGGGCAGGGGGCACAGCCTGAGGTCTCCTGGCCTGGCAATGGGACAGGGGACACAGACCGAGGTCTCCCGGCCTGGCACTGCCACTGGGGGCACAGCCTGAGGTCTCCTGGCCTGGAACTGGAGCTGGGGGCACAGCCTGAGGTCTCTTGGCCTGGAGTTGTGGCAGGGGGCACAATCTGAGGTCTCTCGTCTGGAGCTGGGGCAGGGGGCACAGTCTGAGGTCTCTCGGTCTGGAGCTGGGACTGGGGGCACAGCCTGAGGTCTCCCGGCCTGGCACTGGACTGGGGGCACAGCCTGACGTCTCCTGGCCTGGAGCTGGGGCAGGGGGCACAGTCTGAGGTCTCCTGGCCTAAAGCTGGGGGAGTGAGCACAGTCTGAGGTCTCCCAGCCAGGCACTTAGACTGGGGGCACAACCTGATATCTCCCAGGCATGCACTGTGAATGGGGGCACAACCTGAGTTCTCCCAGCCTGGCACTGGGACTGGGGGCACAGCCTGAGGACTACCGGCCTGGATCTGGGGCAGGGGGAACAGCCTGAGGTCTCTCGGCCTGGAGCTGGGGTAGGGGGAACAGCCTGAGGTCTCCCGGCCTGGAGCTGGGGAAGGGGGCACAGCCTGAGGTCTCCAGGCCTGGCACTGGGGCAGGGGGCACAGACTGAGTTCTCCTGGCCAGGCACTGGGGCTGGGGGCACAGCCTGAGGTCTCCTGGCCAGGCACTGGGACTGGGGGCACAGCCTGAGGTCTCCCGGCCAGGCACTGGGGACTGGGGGCACAGGCTGAGGTTTCCGGCCTGGCATTGGGACTGGGGGCACAGCCTGAGGTCTCCAGGGTTGGAGATGGGGCAGGGAGCACATTCTGAGGTCTCCTGGCCAGTCAGCGGGACGGGGGGCACACCCTGAGGTCTCCCGGCCAGGCACTCGGACTGGGGGCACAGCATGAGGTCTCCCGGACAGGGACTGGAACTGGGGGCACAGCCTGAGGTCTCCTGGCCTGGCACTGGACTGGGGGCACAGCCTGAGGTCTCCTGGCCTGGAGCTGGGGCTGGGGGCACAGCCTGAGGTCTCCTTGTCTGGAGCTGGGGCTGGGGGCAAAGCCTGAGGTCTCCTGGCCTGGAGCTGGTGGAGGGGCACAGTCTGAGGTCTCCCGGCCTGGAGCTGAGGCAGGGGGCACAGCCTGAGGTCTCCTGGCCTGGCACTGGGACTGGGGAGACAGCCTGAGGTCTCCTGGCCTGGCACTGCCACTGGGGGCACAGCCTGAGGTCTCCCGGCCTGGAGCTGGAGCAGGGGGCACAGCCTGAGGTCTCCCGGCCTGGAGCTGTGGCAGGGGGCACAGCCTGAGGTCTCTCGGTCTGGAGCTGGGGCAGGGGGCACAGTCTGAGGTCTCCTGGTCTGGAGCTGGGGCAGGGGGCACAGTCTGAGGTCTCCTGGTCTGGAGCTGGAGCAAGGGGTACAGTCTGAGGTCTTCCGGCCTGGAGCTGGGGCAGGGAGCACAACCTGAGGTCTCCTGGCCTGGCACTGGGACTGGGGGCACAGCCTGTGGTCTCCCGGCCTGGCACTGGAACTGGGGACACAGCCTGAGGTCTACCGGCCTGTTACTGGGACTGGGGGCACAGCCTGAGGTCTCCTGGCCAGAAGCTTGAGCAGGGGGCACAGCCTGAGGTCTCCCGGCCAGGCACTGGGGACTGGGGGCACAGGCTGAGGTTTCCGGCCTGGCACTGGGACTGGGGGCACAGCCTGAGGTCTCCAGGCCTGGAGCTGGGACTGGGGGCACAGCCTGAGGTCTCCCGGCCAGGCATTGGGACTGGGGGCACAGCCTGAGGTCTCCCGGCCAGGCATTGGGAATGGGGGCACAGCCTGAGGTCTCCAGTCCAGGCATTGGAACTGGGGGCACAGCCTGAGGTCTCCCAGCCTGGCACTGGGACTGGGGGCACAGCCTGACGTCTCCTGGCCTGGAGCTGGGGCTGGGGGCACAGCCTGAGTTCTCCTTTTCTGGAGCTGGGGCTGGGGGCACAACCTGAGTTCTCCTGCCCTGGAGCTGGGGAAGGGGGCACAGTCTGAGGTCTCCAGTTCTTGAGCTGGGGCACGGGGCACAGCCTGAGGTCTCCTGGCCTGGCACTGCCACTGGGGGCACAGCCTGAGGTCTGCCGGCCAGGCATTGGGACTGGGGGCACAGCCTGAGGTCTCCCGGCCAGGCATTGGGAATGGGGGCACAGCCTGAGGTCTCCAGTCCAGGCATTGGAACTGGGGGCACAGCCTGAGGTCTCCCAGCCTGGCACTGGGACTGGGGGCACAGCCTGACGTCTCCTGGCCTGGAGCTGGGGCTGGGGGCACAGCCTGAGTTCTCCTTTTCTGGAGCTGGGGCTGGGGGCACAACCTGAGTTCTCCTGCCCTGGAGCTGGGGAAGGGGGCACTGTCTGAGGTCTCCAGTTCTTGAGCTGGGGCACGGGGCACAGCCTGAGGTCTCCTGGCCTGGCACTGCCACTGGGGGCACAGCCTGAGGTCTCCCGGCCTGGAGCTGGAGCAGGGGGCAGAGCCTGAGGTCTCCAGGCCTGGAGCTGTGGCAGGGGGCACAGTCTGAGGTCTCCTGGTCTGGAGCTGGGGCAGGGGGCACAGTCTGAGGTCTTCCGGCCTGGAGCTGGGGCAGGGGGCTCAGTCTGAGTTCTCCCTGTCTGGAGCTGGGGCAGGGGGCTCAGGCTGAGTTCTCCCTGTCTGGAGCTGGGGCAGGGGGCACAGCCTGAGGTCTCCAGGCCAGGCATTGGAACTGGGGGCACAGCCTGAGTTCGTCTGGCCTGGAGCTGGGGCAGGGGTCACAGCCTGAGGTCTCCTGGCCTGGCAATGGGACTGGGGACACAGCCCGAGGTCTCCCGGCCTGGCACTGCCACTGGGGGCACAGCCTGAGGTCTCCTGGCCTGGAACTGGAGCTGGGGGCACAGCCTGAGGTCTCTTGGCCTGGAGTTGTGGCAGGGGGCACAGTCTGAGGTCTCTCGTCTGGAGCTGGGGCAGGGGGCACAGTCTGAGGTCTCTCGGTCTGGAGCTGGGACTGGGGGCACAGCCTGAGGTCTCCCGGCCTGGCACTGGACTGGGGGCACAGCCTGACGTCTCCTGGCCTGGAGCTGGGGCAGGGGGCACAGTCTGAGGTCTCCTGGCCTAAAGCTGGGGGAGTGAGCACAGTTTGAGGTCTCCCAGCCAGGCACTTAGACTGGGGGCACAACCTGATATCTCCCGGGCATGCACTGTGAATGGGGGCACAACCTGAGTTCTCCCAGCCTGGCACTGGGACTGGGGGCACAGCCTGAGGTCTACCGGCCTGGATCTGGGGCAGGGGGAACAGCCTGAGGTCTCTCGGCCTGGAGCTGGGGTAGGGGGAACAGCCTGAGGTCTCCCGGCCTGGAGCTGGGGCTGGGGGCACAGCCTGAGGTCTCCTTGTCTGGAGCTGGGGCGGGGGCCCAGCCTGAGTTCTCCTGGCCTGGAGATGGCGGAGGGGGCAGAGTCTGAGGTCTCCCGGCCTGGAGCTGGGGCAGGGGGCACAGCCTGAGGTCTCTTGGCCTGGCACTGGGACTGGGGACACAGCCCGAGGTCTCCCGGCCTGGCACTGCCACTGGGGGCGCAGCCTGAGGTCTCCCGGCCTGGAGCTGTGGCAGGGGGCACAGTCTGAGGTCTCCCGGCCTGGAGCTGGAGCAGGGGCACAGCCTGAGGTCTCCAGGCCTGACACTGGGACTGGGGGCACAGCCTGAGGTATCCTGGCCAGGCACTGGGACTGGGTGAACAGCCTGAGGTCTCCCGGCCTGGCACCGGGACTGGGGACATAGCCTAAGGTCTCCCGGCCTGGAGCTGGGGCAGGGAGCACAGTCTGAGGTCTACTGGCCAGGCAGCGGGACTGGGGGCACAGCCTGAGGTCTCCCGGCCAGGCACTGGGACTGGGGGCACAGCCTGAGGTCTCTAGGCCTGGGACTGGGACTGGGGCCACAGCCTGAGGTCACCCGGCCTGGAGCTGGGGCAGGGGGCACAGCATGAGGTCTCCCAGCCAGGCACTGGGACTGGGGGCACAGCCTGAGTTCTCCTGGACTGGAACTAGGAGTGGGGGCACAGCCTGAGTTCTCCCGGCCTGGCACTGGGACTGCAGGAACAGCCTGAGGTCTCCCGGCCTGGAGCTGGGACAGGGGGCACAGGCTGAGGTCTCCCGGCCAGGCATTGGGACTGGGGGCACAGCCTGAGGTCTCCTGGCCAGCATTGGGACTGGGGGCACAGCCTGAGGTCTCCAGGCCAGGCATTGGGACTGGGAGCACAGCCTGAGGTCTTCTGGCCTGGAGCTGGGGGAGGGAGCACAGTCTGAGGTCTCCTGGCCTGTTACTAGGACTGGGGGCACAGCCTGAGTTCTCCCAGCCTGGCACTGGGACTGGGGGCACAGCCTGAGGTCTCCAGGCCAGGCATTGGGACTGGGGGCACAGCCTGAGTTCGTCTGGCCTGGAGCTGGGGCAGGGGGCACAGCCTGAGGTCTCCTGGCCTGGCAATGGGACAGGGGACACAGACCGAGGTCTCCCGGCCTGGCACTGCCACTGGGGGCACAGCCTGAGGTCTCCTGGCCTGGAACTGGAGCTGGGGGCACAGCCTGAGGTCTCTTGGCCTGGAGTTGTGGCAGGGGGCACAATCTGAGGTCTCTCGTCTGGAGCTGGGGCAGGGGGCACAGTCTGAGGTCTCTCGGTCTGGAGCTGGGACTGGGGGCACAGCCTGAGGTCTCCCGGCCTGGCACTGGACTGGGGGCACAGCCTGACGTCTCCTGGCCTGGAGCTGGGGCAGGGGGCACAGTCTGAGGTCTCCTGGCCTAAAGCTGGGGGAGTGAGCACAGTCTGAGGTCTCCCAGCCAGGCACTTAGACTGGGGGCACAACCTGATATCTCCCGGGCATGCACTGTGAATGGGGGCACAACCTGAGTTCTCCCAGCCTGGCACTGGGACTGGGGGCACAGCCTGAGGTCTACCGGCCTGGATCTGGGGCAGGGGGAACAGCCTGAGGTCTCTCGGCCTGGAGCTGGGGTAGGGGGAACAGCCTGAGGTCTCCCGGCCTGGAGCTGGGGAAGGGGGCACAGCCTGAGGTCTCCAGGCCTGGCACTGGGGCAGGGGGCACAGACTGAGTTCTCCTGGCCAGGCACTGGGGCTGGGGGCACAGCCTGAGGTCTCCTGGCCAGGCACTGGGACTGGGGGCACAGCCTGAGGTCTCCAGGCCTGGCACTGGGGCAGGGGGCACAGACTGAGTTCTCCTGGCCAGGCACTGGGGCTGGGGGCACAGCCTGAGGTCTCCTGGCCTGGCACTGGACTGGGGGCACAGCCTGAGGTCTCCTGGCCTGGAGCTGGGGCTGGGGGCACAGCCTGAGGTCTCCTTGTCTGGAGCTGGGGCTGGGGGCAAAGCCTGAGGTCTCCTGGCCTGGAGCTGGTGGAGGGGCACAGTCTGAGGTCTCCCGGCCTGGAGCTGAGGCAGGGGGCACAGCCTGAGGTCTCCTGGCCTGGCACTGGGACTGGGGAGACAGCCTGAGGTCTCCTGGCCTGGCACTGCCACTGGGGGCACAGCCTGAGGTCTCCCGGCCTGGAGCTGGAGCAGGGGGCACAGCCTGAGGTCTCCCGGCCTGGAGCTGTGGCAGGGGGCACAGCCTGAGGTCTCTCGGTCTGGAGCTGGGGCAGGGGGCACAGTCTGAGGTCTCCTGGTCTGGAGCTGGGGCAGGGGGCACAGTCTGAGGTCTCCTGGTCTGGAGCTGGAGCAAGGGGTACAGTCTGAGGTCTTCCGGCCTGGAGCTGGGGCAGGGAGCACAACCTGAGGTCTCCTGGCCTGGCACTGGGACTGGGGGCACAGCCTGTGGTCTCCCGGCCTGGCACTGGAACTGGGGACACAGCCTGAGGTCTACCGGCCTGTTACTGGGACTGGGGGCACAGCCTGAGGTCTCCTGGCCAGAAGCTTGAGCAGGGGGCACAGCCTGAGGTCTCCCGGCCAGGCACTGGGGACTGGGGGCACAGGCTGAGGTTTCCGGCCTGGCACTGGGACTGGGGGCACAGCCTGAGGTCTCCAGGCCTGGAGCTGGGACTGGGGGCACAGCCTGAGGTCTCCCGGCCAGGCATTGGGACTGGGGGCACAGCCTGAGGTCTCCCGGCCAGGCATTGGGAATGGGGGCACAGCCTGAGGTCTCCAGTCCAGGCATTGGAACTGGGGGCACAGCCTGAGGTCTCCCAGCCTGGCACTGGGACTGGGGGCACAGCCTGACGTCTCCTGGCCTGGAGCTGGGGCTGGGGGCACAGCCTGAGTTCTCCTTTTCTGGAGCTGGGGCTGGGGGCACAACCTGAGGTCTCTTGGCCTGGAGTTGTGGCAGGGGGCACAGTCTGAGGTCTCTCGTCTGGAGCTGGGGCAGGGGGCACAGTCTGAGGTCTCTCGGTCTGGAGCTGGGACTGGGGGCACAGCCTGAGGTCTCCCGGCCTGGCACTGGACTGGGGGCACAGCCTGACGTCTCCTGGCCTGGAGCTGGGGCAGGGGGCACAGTCTGAGGTCTCCTGGCCTAAAGCTGGGGGAGTGAGCACAGTTTGAGGTCTCCCAGCCAGGCACTTAGACTGGGGGCACAACCTGATATCTCACGGGCATGCACTGTGAATGGGGGCACAACCTGAGTTCTCCCAGCCTGGCACTGGGACTGGGGGCACAGCCTGAGGTCTACCGGCCTGGATCTGGGGCAGGGGGAACAGCCTGAGGTCTCTCGGCCTGGAGCTGGGGTAGGGGGAACAGCCTGAGGTCTCCCGGCCTGGAGCTGGGGCTGGGGGCACAGCCTGAGGTCTCCTTGTCTGGAGCTGGGGCGGGGGCCCAGCCTGAGTTCTCCTGGCCTGGAGATGGCGGAGGGGGCAGAGTCTGAGGTCTCCCGGCCTGGAGCTGGGGCAGGGGGCACAGCCTGAGGTCTCTTGGCCTGGCACTGGGACTGGGGACACAGCCCGAGGTCTCCCGGCCTGGCACTGCCACTGGGGGCGCAGCCTGAGGTCTCCCGGCCTGGAGCTGTGGCAGGGGGCACAGTCTGAGGTCTCCCGGCCTGGAGCTGGAGCAGGGGCACAGCCTGAGGTCTCCAGGCCTGACACTGGGACTGGGGGCACAGCCTGAGGTATCCTGGCCAGGCACTGGGACTGGGTGAACAGCCTGAGGTCTCCCGGCCTGGCACCGGGACTGGGGACATAGCCTAAGGTCTCCCGGCCTGGAGCTGGGGCAGGGAGCACAGTCTGAGGTCTACTGGCCAGGCAGCGGGACTGGGGGCACAGCCTGAGGTCTCCCGGCCAGGCACTGGGACTGGGGGCACAGCCTGAGGTCTCTAGGCCTGGGACTGGGACTGGGGCCACAGCCTGAGGTCACCCGGCCTGGAGCTGGGGCAGGGGGCACAGCATGAGGTCTCCCAGCCAGGCACTGGGACTGGGGGCACAGCCTGAGTTCTCCTGGACTGGAACTAGGAGTGGGGGCACAGCCTGAGTTCTCCCGGCCTGGCACTGGGACTGCAGGAACAGCCTGAGGTCTCCCGGCCTGGAGCTGGGACAGGGGGCACAGGCTGAGGTCTCCCGGCCAGGCATTGGGACTGGGGGCACAGCCTGAGGTCTCCTGGCCAGCATTGGGACTGGGGGCACAGCCTGAGGTCTCCAGGCCAGGCATTGGGACTGGGAGCACAGCCTGAGGTCTTCTGGCCTGGAGCTGGGGGAGGGAGCACAGTCTGAGGTCTCCTGGCCTGTTACTAGGACTGGGGGCACAGCCTGAGTTCTCCCAGCCTGGCACTGGGACTGGGGGCACAGCCTGAGGTCTCCAGGCCAGGCATTGGGACTGGGGGCACAGCCTGAGTTCGTCTGGCCTGGAGCTGGGGCAGGGGGCACAGCCTGAGGTCTCCTGGCCTGGCAATGGGACAGGGGACACAGACCGAGGTCTCCCGGCCTGGCACTGCCACTGGGGGCACAGCCTGAGGTCTCCTGGCCTGGAACTGGAGCTGGGGGCACAGCCTGAGGTCTCTTGGCCTGGAGTTGTGGCAGGGGGCACAATCTGAGGTCTCTCGTCTGGAGCTGGGGCAGGGGGCACAGTCTGAGGTCTCTCGGTCTGGAGCTGGGACTGGGGGCACAGCCTGAGGTCTCCCGGCCTGGCACTGGACTGGGGGCACAGCCTGACGTCTCCTGGCCTGGAGCTGGGGCAGGGGGCACAGTCTGAGGTCTCCTGGCCTAAAGCTGGGGGAGTGAGCACAGTCTGAGGTCTCCCAGCCAGGCACTTAGACTGGGGGCACAACCTGATATCTCCCGGGCATGCACTGTGAATGGGGGCACAACCTGAGTTCTCCCAGCCTGGCACTGGGACTGGGGGCACAGCCTGAGGTCTACCGGCCTGGATCTGGGGCAGGGGGAACAGCCTGAGGTCTCTCGGCCTGGAGCTGGGGTAGGGGGAACAGCCTGAGGTCTCCCGGCCTGGAGCTGGGGAAGGGGGCACAGCCTGAGGTCTCCAGGCCTGGCACTGGGGCAGGGGGCACAGACTGAGTTCTCCTGGCCAGGCACTGGGGCTGGGGGCACAGCCTGAGGTCTCCTGGCCAGGCACTGGGACTGGGGGCACAGCCTGAGGTCTCCCGGCCAGGCACTGGGGACTGGGGGCACAGGCTGAGGTTTCCGGCCTGGCATTGGGACTGGGGGCACAGCCTGAGGTCTCCAGGGTTGGAGATGGGGCAGGGAGCACATTCTGAGGTCTCCTGGCCAGTCAGCGGGACGGGGGGCACACCCTGAGGTCTCCCGGCCAGGCACTCGGACTGGGGGCACAGCATGAGGTCTCCCGGACAGGGACTGGAACTGGGGGCACAGCCTGAGGTCTCCTGGCCTGGCACTGGACTGGGGGCACAGCCTGAGGTCTCCTGGCCTGGAGCTGGGGCTGGGGGCACAGCCTGAGGTCTCCTTGTCTGGAGCTGGGGCTGGGGGCAAAGCCTGAGGTCTCCTGGCCTGGAGCTGGTGGAGGGGCACAGTCTGAGGTCTCCCGGCCTGGAGCTGAGGCAGGGGGCACAGCCTGAGGTCTCCTGGCCTGGCACTGGGACTGGGGAGACAGCCTGAGGTCTCCTGGCCTGGCACTGCCACTGGGGGCACAGCCTGAGGTCTCCCGGCCTGGAGCTGGAGCAGGGGGCACAGCCTGAGGTCTCCCGGCCTGGAGCTGTGGCAGGGGGCACAGCCTGAGGTCTCTCGGTCTGGAGCTGGGGCAGGGGGCACAGTCTGAGGTCTCCTGGTCTGGAGCTGGGGCAGGGGGCACAGTCTGAGGTCTCCTGGTCTGGAGCTGGAGCAAGGGGTACAGTCTGAGGTCTTCCGGCCTGGAGCTGGGGCAGGGAGCACAACCTGAGGTCTCCTGGCCTGGCACTGGGACTGGGGGCACAGCCTGTGGTCTCCCGGCCTGGCACTGGAACTGGGGACACAGCCTGAGGTCTACCGGCCTGTTACTGGGACTGGGGGCACAGCCTGAGGTCTCCTGGCCAGAAGCTTGAGCAGGGGGCACAGCCTGAGGTCTCCCGGCCAGGCACTGGGGACTGGGGGCACAGGCTGAGGTTTCCGGCCTGGCACTGGGACTGGGGGCACAGCCTGAGGTCTCCAGGCCTGGAGCTGGGACTGGGGGCACAGCCTGAGGTCTCCCGGCCAGGCATTGGGACTGGGGGCACAGCCTGAGGTCTCCCGGCCAGGCATTGGGAATGGGGGCACAGCCTGAGGTCTCCAGTCCAGGCATTGGAACTGGGGGCACAGCCTGAGGTCTCCCAGCCTGGCACTGGGACTGGGGGCACAGCCTGACGTCTCCTGGCCTGGAGCTGGGGCTGGGGGCACAGCCTGAGTTCTCCTTTTCTGGAGCTGGGGCTGGGGGCACAACCTGAGTTCTCCTGCCCTGGAGCTGGGGAAGGGGGCACAGTCTGAGGTCTCCAGTTCTTGAGCTGGGGCACGGGGCACAGCCTGAGGTCTCCTGGCCTGGCACTGCCACTGGGGGCACAGCCTGAGGTCTGCCGGCCAGGCATTGGGACTGGGGGCACAGCCTGAGGTCTCCCGGCCAGGCATTGGGAATGGGGGCACAGCCTGAGGTCTCCAGTCCAGGCATTGGAACTGGGGGCACAGCCTGAGGTCTCCCAGCCTGGCACTGGGACTGGGGGCACAGCCTGACGTCTCCTGGCCTGGAGCTGGGGCTGGGGGCACAGCCTGAGTTCTCCTTTTCTGGAGCTGGGGCTGGGGGCACAACCTGAGTTCTCCTGCCCTGGAGCTGGGGAAGGGGGCACTGTCTGAGGTCTCCAGTTCTTGAGCTGGGGCACGGGGCACAGCCTGAGGTCTCCTGGCCTGGCACTGCCACTGGGGGCACAGCCTGAGGTCTCCCGGCCTGGAGCTGGAGCAGGGGGCACAGCCTGAGGTCTCCAGGCCTGGAGCTGTGGCAGGGGGCACAGTCTGAGGTCTCCTGGTCTGGAGCTGGGGCAGGGGGCACAGTCTGAGGTCTTCCGGCCTGGAGCTGGGGCAGGGGGCTCAGTCTGAGTTCTCCCTGTCTGGAGCTGGGGCAGGGGGCTCAGGCTGAGTTCTCCCTGTCTGGAGCTGGGGCAGGGGGCACAGCCTGAGGTCTCCAGGCCAGGCATTGGGACTGGGGGCACAGCCTGAGTTCGTCTGGCCTGGAGCTGGGGCAGGGGTCACAGCCTGAGGTCTCCTGGCCTGGCAATGGGACTGGGGACACAGCCCGAGGTCTCCCGGCCTGGCACTGCCACTGGGGCACAGCCTGAGGTCTCCTGGCCTGGAACTGGAGCTGGGGGCACAGCCTGAGGTCTCTTGGCCTGGAGTTGTGGCAGGGGGCACAGTCTGAGGTCTCTCGTCTGGAGCTGGGGCAGGGGGCACAGTCTGAGGTCTCTCGGTCTGGAGCTGGGACTGGGGGCACAGCCTGAGGTCTCCCGGCCTGGCACTGGACTGGGGGCACAGCCTGACGTCTCCTGGCCTGGAGCTGGGGCAGGGGGCACAGTCTGAGGTCTCCTGGCCTAAAGCTGGGGGAGTGAGCACAGTTTGAGGTCTCCCAGCCAGGCACTTAGACTGGGGGCACAACCTGATATCTCACGGGCATGCACTGTGAATGGGGGCACAACCTGAGTTCTCCCAGCCTGGCACTGGGACTGGGGGCACAGCCTGAGGTCTACCGGCCTGGATCTGGGGCAGGGGGAACAGCCTGAGGTCTCTCGGCCTGGAGCTGGGGTAGGGGGAACAGCCTGAGGTCTCCCGGCCTGGAGCTGGGGAAGGGGGCACAGCCTGAGGTCTCCAGGCCTGGCACTGGGGCAGGGGGCACATCCTGAGTTCTCCTGGCCAGGCACTGGGGCTGGGGGCACAGCCTGAGGTCTCCTGGCCAGGCACTGGGACTGGGGGCACAGCCTGAGGTCTCCCGGCCAGGCACTGGGGACTGGGGGCACAGGCTGAGGTTTCCGGCCTGGCATTGGGACTGGGGGCACAGCCAGAGGTCTCCAGGGTTGGAGATGGAGCAGGGAGCACAGTCTGAGGTCTCCTGGCCAGTCAGCGGGACTGGGGGCACACCCTGAGGTCTCCCGGCCAGGCACTCGGACTGGGGGCACAGCCTGAGGTATCCTGGCCTGGAGCTGGGGCTGGGGGCACAGCCTGAGGTCTCCTTGTCTGGAGCTGGGGCTGGGGGCACAGCCTGAGGTCTCCTGGCCTGGAGATGGTGGAGGGGCACAGTCTGAGGTCTCCCACCCAGGCACTGGGACTGCGGGAACAGCCTGAGGTCTCCCGGGCTGGCACTGGGACTGGGGGCAAAGCCTGTGGTCTCCTGGCCTGGAGCTGGGGCTGGGGGCACAGCCTGAGGTCTCCTTGTCTGGAGCTGGGGCGGGGGCCCAGCCTGAGTTCTCCTGGCCTGGAGATGGCGGAGGGGGCAGAGTCTGAGGTCTCCCGGCCTGGAGCTGGGGCAGGGGGCACAGCCGGAGGTCTCTTGGCCTGGCACTGGGACTGGGGACACAGCCCGAGGTCTCCCGGCCTGGCACTGCCACTGGGGGCGCAGCCTGAGGTCTCCCGGCCTGGAGCTGTGGCAGGGGGCACAGTCTGAGGTCTCCCGGCCTGAAGCTGGAGCAGGGGGCACAGCCTGAGATCTCCCGGCCTGGAACTGGGGCAAGGGGTACAGCCTGAGGTCTTCCGGCCTGAAGCTGGGGGAGGGAGCACAGTCTGAGGTCTCCCAGCCAGGCACTGAGACTGGGGGCACAGCCTGAGGTCTCCCGGCCAGGCACTGGGAATGGGGGCACACCCTGAGTTCTCCCCGCCTGGCACTGGGACTGGGGGCACAGCCTGAGGTCTCCTGGCCTGGAGCTGGGGCTGGGGGCACAGCCTGAGGTCTCCCGGCCTGAAGCTGTCGGAGGGAGAACAGTCTGAGGTCTCCCGGCCTGAAGCTGTCGGAGGGGGCACAGCCTGAGGTCTCCAGGCCTGGCACTGGGACTGAGGGCACAGCCTGAGGTCTCCCGGCCAGGCACTGGGAATGGGGGCACACCCTGAGTTCTCCCGGCCTGGCACTGGGACTGGGGGCACAGCCTGAGGTCTCCTGGCCTGGAGCTGGGCGAGGGGGCTCAGTTTGAGGTCTCTCGGCTTGGAGCTGGGGCAGGGGGCACAGTCTGAGGTCTTCCGGCCTGGAGCTGGGCCAGGGGGCACAGTCTGAGGTCTTCCGGGTGGAGCTGGGGCAGGGGGCTCAGGCTGAGTTCTCACTGTCTGGAGCTGGGGCAGGGGGCACAGCCTGAGGTCTCCTGGCCAGGCACTGGGACTGGTGGCACAGCCTGAGGTCTCCCGGTCAGGCACTGGGACTGGGGGCACAGCCTGAGGTGTCCGGGCCTGGCACTGGGACTGGGGGCACAGCCTGAAGTCTCCCGTCTTGGAGCTGGGGAAGGGAGCACATTCTGAGTTCCCCTGGCCAGGCAGCGGGACTGGGGGCACAGCCTGAGGTCTCCCGGCCAGGCACTGGGACTCGGGGCACAGTCTGAGGTCTCCTGGCCAGGCAGCGGGACTGGGGGCACAGCCTGAGGTCTCCCGGCCAGGCACTGGGACTGGGGGCACAGCCTGAGGTCTCCCGGCCAGGCACTGGGACTCGGGGCACAGCCTGAGGTCTCCAGGCCAGGCACTGGAACTGGGGGCGCAGCCTGAGGTCTCCCGGCCAGGCACTGGTACTGGGGGCACAGCCTGAGGTCTCCCAGCCAGGCACTGGGACTGGGGGCACAGCCTGAGGTCTCCCACCCAGGCACTGGGACTGCGGGAACAGCCTGAGGTCTCCCGGCCTGGCACTGGGACTGGGGGCAAAGCCTGTGGTCTCCTGGCCTGGAGCTGGGGCTGGGGGCACAGCCTGAGGTCTCCTTGTCTGGAGCTGGGGCGGGGGCCCAGCCTGAGTTCTCCTGGCCTGGAGATGGCGGAGGGGGCAGAGTCTGAGGTCTCCCGGCCTGGAGCTGGGGCAGGGGGCACAGCCTGAGGTCTCTTGGCCTGGCACTGGGACTGGGGACACAGCCCGAGGTCTCCCGGCCTGGCACTGCCACTGGGGGCGCAGCCTGAGGTCTCCCGGCCTGGAGCTGTGGCAGGGGGCACAGTCTGAGGTCTCCCGGCCTGAAGCTGGAGCAGGGGGCACAGCCTGAGATCTGCCGGCCTGGAACTGGGGCAAGGGGTACAGCCTGAGGTCTTCCGGCCTGAAGCTGGGGGAGGGAGCACAGTCTGAGGTCTCCCAGCCAGGCACTGAGACTGGGGGCACAGCCTGAGGTCTCCCGGCCAGGCACTGGGAATGGGGGCACACCCTGAGTTCTCCCGGCCTGGCACTGGGACTGGGGGCACAGCCTGAGGTCTCCTGGCCTGGAGCTGGGGCTGGGGGCACAGCCTGAGGTCTCCCGGCCTGAAGCTGTCGGAGGGAGCACAGTCTGAGGTCTCCCGGCCTGAAGCTGTCGGAGGGGGCACAGCCTGAGGTCTCCAGGCCTGGCACTGGGACTGAGGGCACAGCCTGAGGTCTCCCGGCCAGGCACTGGGAATGGGGGCACACCCTGAGTTCTCCCGGCCTGGCACTGGGACTGGGGGCACAGCCTGAGGTCTCCTGGCCTGGAGCTGGGCGAGGGGGCTCAGTTTGAGGTCTCTCGGCTTGGAGCTGGGGCAGGGGGCACAGTCTGAGGTCTTCCGGCCTGGAGCTGGGCCAGGGGGCACAGTCTGAGGTCTTCCGGCTTGGAGCTGGGGCAGGGGGCTCAGGCTGAGTTCTCACTGTCTGGAGCTGGGGCAGGGGGCACAGCGTGAGGTCTGCTGGCCAGGCACTGGGACTGGTGGCACAGCCTGAGGTCTCCCGGTCAGGCACTGGGACTGGGGGCACAGCCTGAGGTGTCCCGGCCTGGCACTGGGACTGGGGGCACAGCCTGAAGTCTCCCATCTTGGAGCTGGGGAAGGGAGCACATTCTGAGTTCCCCTGGCCAGGCAGCGGGACTGGGGGCACAGCCTGAGGTCTCCCGGCCAGGCACTGGGACTCGGGGCACAGTCTGAGTTCTCCTGGCCAGGCAGCGGGACTGGGGGCACAGCCTGAGGTCTCCCGGCCAGGCACTGGGACTGGGGGCACAGCCTGAGGTCTCCCGGCCAGGCACTGGGACTCGGGGCACAGACTGAGGTCTCCAGGCCAGGCACTGGAACTGGGGGCGCAGCCTGAGGTCTCCCGGCCAGGCACTGGTACTGGGGGCACAGCCTGAGGTCTCCCAGCCAGGCACTGGGACTGGGGGCACAGCCTGAGGTCTCCCACCCAGGCACTGGGACTGTGGGAACAGCCTGAGGTCTCCCGGCCTGGCACTGGGACTGGGGGCAAAGCCTGTGGTCTCCTGGCCTGGAGCTGGGGCTGGGGGCACAGCCTGAGGTCTCCTTGTCTGGAGCTGGGGCTGGGGGCACAGCCTGAGTTCTCCTGGCCTGGAGATGGCGGAGGGGGCACAGTCTGAGGTCTCCCGGCCTGGAGCTGGGGCAGGGGGCACAGCCTGAGGTCTCTTGGCCTGGCACTGGGACTGGGGACACAGCCCGAGGTCTCCCGGCCTGGCACTGCCACTGGGGGCACAGCCTGAGGTCTCCCGGCCTGGAGCCGGAGCAGGGGGCACAGCCTGAGGTCTTCCGGCGTGGAGCTGTGGCAGGGGGCACAGTCTGAGGTCTCCCGGCCTGGAACTGGGGCAAGGGGTACAGCCTGAGGTCTTCCGGCCTGAAGCTGGGGGAGGGAGCACAGTCTGAGGTCTCCCAGCCAGGCACTGAGACTGGGGGCACAGCCTGAGGTCTCCCTGCCAGGCACTGGGAATGGGGGCACACCCTGAGTTCTCCTGGCCTGGCACTGGGACTGGGGGCACAGCCTGAGGTCTCCTGGCCTGGAGCTGGGGCTGGGGGCACAGCCTGAGGTCCCCCGGCCTGAAGCTGTCAGAGGGAGCACAGTCTGAGGTCTCCCGGCCAGGCACTGAGACTGGGGGCACAGCCTGAGGTCTCCAGGCCAGGCACTGGGACTGGGAGCACAGCCTGAGGTCTCCTGGCCTGGAGCTGGGCGAGGGGGCTCAGTTTGAGGTCTCCCGGCCTGGAGCTGAGGCAGGGGGCACAGTCTGAGGTCTTCCGACCTGGAGCTGGGGCAGGGGGCACAGTCTGAGGTCTTCCGGCCTGGAGCTGGGGCAGGGGGCTCATGCTGAGTTCTCCCTGTCTGGAGCTGGGGCAGGGGGCACAGCCTGAGGTCTCCTGGCCATGCACTGGGACTGGGGACACAGCCTGAGGTCTCCCGGTCAGGCACTGCGACTGGGGGCACAACCTGAGGTGTCCCGGCCTGGCACTGGGACTTAGGGCACAGCCTGAGGTCTCCCGGCCAGGCACTGGGAATGGGGGCACACCCTGAGTTCTCCCGGCCTGGCACTGGGACTGGGGGCACATCCTGAGGTCTCCCGGCCTGGAGCTGTGGCAGGGGGCACAGTCTGAGGTCTCTCGGTCTGGAGCTGGGGCAGGGGGCACAGCCTGATGTCTCCCGGCCTGGAGCTGTGGCAGAGGGCACCGTCTGAGGTCTCATTGTCTGGAGCTGGGGCAGGGGGCACAGTCTGAGGTCTCCCGGCCTGGAGCTGGGGCAGTGAGCACAACCTGAGGTCTCCTGGCCAGGCACTGGGAATGGGGGCACACCCTGAGTTCTCCCGGCCTGGCACTGGGACTTGGGGCACAGCCTGAGGTCTCCCGGCCGGGAGCTGGGGCAGGGGGCACAGCCTGAGGTCTCCCAGCCAGGCACTGGGACTGGGGGCACAGCCTGAGATCTCCCGGCCAGGCACTGGGACTGGGGGCACAGCCTGAGATCTCCCGGCCAGGCACTGGGACTGGGGGCACAGCCTGAGGTCTCCCGACCTGGCACTGGGACTGGGGGCACAGCCCGAGGTCTCCCGGGCTGGAGTTGGGGCAGGGGGCACAGCCTGAGGTCTCCCAGCCAGGCACTGGGACAGGGGGCACAGACTGAGGTCTCCCAGTCAGGCACTGTGACTGGGGGCACAGCCTGAGGTCTCCCACCCAGGCACTGGGACTGCGGGAACAGCCTGAGGTCTCCCGGCCTGGCACTGGGACTGGGGGCAAAGCCTGTGTTCTCCTGGCCTGGAGCTGGGGCTGGGGGCACAGCCTGAGGTCTCCTTGTCTGGAGCTGGGGCGGGGGCCCAGCCTGAGTTCTCCTGGCCTGGAGATGGCGGAGGGGGCAGAGTCTGAGGTCTCCCGGCCTGGAGCTGGGGCAGGGGGCACAGCCTGAGGTCTCTTGGCCTGGCACTGGGACTGGGGACACAGCCCGAGGTCTCCCGGCCTGGCACTGCCACTGGGGGCGCAGCCTGAGGTCTCCCGGCCTGGAGCTGTGGCAGGGGGCACAGTCTGAGGTCTCCCGGCCTGAAGCTGGAGCAGGGGGCACAGCCTGAGATCTCCCGGCCTGGAACTGGGGCAAGGGGTACAGCCTGAGGTCTTCCGGCCTGAAGCTGGGGGAGGGAGCACAGTCTGAGGTCTCCCAGCCAGGCACTGAGACTGGGGGCACAGCCTGAGGTCTCCCGGCCAGGCACTGGGAATGGGGGCACACCCTGAGTTCTCCCGGCCTGGCACTGGGACTGGGGGCACAGCCTGAGGTCTCCTGGCCTGGAGCTGGGGCTGGGGGCACAGCCTGAGGTCTCCCGGCCTGAAGCTGTCGGAGGGAGCACAGTCTGAGGTCTCCCGGCCTGAAGCTGTCGGAGGGGGCACAGCCTGAGGTCTCCAGGCCTGGCACTGGGACTGAGGGCACAGCCTGAGGTCTCCCGGCCAGGCACTGGGAATGGGGGCACACCCTGAGTTCTCCCGGCCTGGCACTGGGACTGGGGGCACAGCCTGAGGTCTCCTGGCCTGGAGCTGGGCGAGGGGGCTCAGTTTGAGGTCTCCCGGCTTGGAGCTGGGGCAGGGGGCACAGTCTGAGGTCTTCCGGCCTGGAGCTGGGCCAGGGGGCACAGTCTGAGGTCTTCCGGCCTGGAGCTGGGGCAGGGGGCTCAGGCTGAGGTCTCTTGGCCTGGCACTCGGACTGGGGACACAGCCCGAGGTCTCCCGGCCTGGCACTTCCACTGGGGGCGCAGCCTGAGGTCTCCCGGCCTGGAGCTGTGGCAGGGGGCACAGTCTGAGGTCTCCCGGCCTGACGCTGGAGCAGGGGGCACAGCCTGAGATCTCCCGGCCTGGAACTGGGGCAAGGGGTACAGCCTGAGGTCTTCCGGCCTGAAGCTGGGGGAGGGAGCACAGTCTGAGGTCTCCCAGCCAGGCACTGAGACTGGGGGCACAGCCTGAGGTCTCCCGGCCAGGCACTGGGAATGGGGGCACACCCTGAGTTCTCCCGGCCTGGCACTGGGACTGGGGGCACAGCCTGAGGTCTCCTGGCCTGGAGCTGGGGCTGGGGGCACAGCCTGAGGCCTCCCGGCCTGAAGCTGTCGGAGGGAGCACAGTCTGAGGTCTCCCGGCCTGAAGCTGTCGGAGGGGGCACAGCCTGAGGTCTCCAGGCCTGGCACTGGGACTGAGGGCACAGCCTGAGGTCTCCCGGCCAGGCACTGGGAATGGGGGCACACCCTGAGTTCTCCCGGCCTGGCACTGGGACTGGGGGCACAGCCTGAGGTCTCCTGGCCTGGAGCTGGGCGAGGGGGCTCAGTTTGAGGTCTCTCCGCTTGGAGCTGGGGCAGGGGGCACAGTCTGAGGTCTTCCGGCCTGGAGCTGGGCCAGGGGGCACAGTCTGAGGTCTTCCGGCTTGGAGCTGGGGCAGGGGGCTCAGGCTGAGTTCTCACTGTCTGGAGCTGGGGCAGGGGGCACAGCCTGAGGTCTCCTGGCCAGGCACTGGGACTGGTGGCACAGCCTGAGGTGTCCCGGCCTGGCACTGGGACTGGGGGCACAGCCTGAAGTCTCCCGTCCTGGAGCTGGGGAAGGGAGCACATTCTGAGTTCCCCTGGCCAGGCAGCGGGACTGGGGGCACAGCCTGAGGTCTCCCGGCCAGGCACTGGGACTCGGGGCACATTCTGAGTTCCCCTGGCCAGGCAGCGGGACTGGGGGCACAGCCTGAGGTCTCCCGGCCAGGCACTGGGACTGGGGGCACAGCCTGAGGTCTCCCGGCCAGGCACTGGGACTCGGGGCACAGCCTGAGGTCTCCAGGCCAGGCACTGGAACTGGGGGCGCAGCCTGAGGTCTCCCGGCCAGGCACTGGTACTGGAGGCACAGCCTGAGGTCTCCCAGCCAGGCACTGGGACTGGGGGCACAGCCTGAGGTCTCCCACCCAGGCACTGGGACTGCGGGAACAGCCTGAGGTCTCCCGGCCTGGCACTGGGACTGGGGGCAAAGCCTGTGGTCTCCTGGCCTGGAGATGGGGCTGGGGGCACAGCCTGAGGTCTCCTTGTCTGGAGCTGGGGCTGGGGGCACAGCCTGAGTTCTCCTGGCCTGGAGATGGCGGAGGGGGCACAGTCTGAGGTCTCCCGGCCTGGAGCTGGGGCAGGGGGCACAGCCTGAGGTCTCTTGGCCTGGCACTGGGACTGGGGACACAGCCTGAGGTCTCCCGGCCTGGCACTGCCACTGGGGGCACAGCCTGAGGTCTCCCGGCCTGGAGCCGGAGCAGGGGGCACAGCCTGAGGTCTTCCGGCGTGGAGCTGTGGCAGGGGGCACAGTCTGAGGTCTCCCGGCCTGGAACTGGGGCAAGGGGTACAGCCTGAGGTCTTCCGGCCTGAAGCTGGGGGAGGGAGCACAGTCTGAGGTCTCCCAGCCAGGCACTGAGACTGGGGGCACAGCCTGAGGTCTCCCGGCCAGGCACTGGGAATGGGGGCACACCCTGAGTTCTCCCGGCCTGGCACTGGGACTGGGGGCACAGCCTGAGGTCTCCTGGCCTGGAGCTGGGGCTGGGGGCACAGCCTGAGGTCTCCCGGCCTGAAGCTGTCGGAGGGAGCACAGTCTGAGGTCTCCCGTCCAGGCACTGAGACTGGGGGCACAGCCTGAGGTCTCCAGGCCAGGCACTGGGACTGGGAGCACAGCCTGAGGTCTCCTGGCCTGGAGCTGGGCGAGGGGGCTCAGTTTGAGGTCTCCCGGCCTGGAGCTGAGGCAGGGGGCACAGTCTGAGGTCTTCCGGCCTGGAGCTGGGGCAGGGGGCACAGTCTGAGGTCTTCCGGCCTGGAGCTGGGGCAGGGGGCTCATGCTGAGTTCTCCCTGTCTG
The DNA here is from genome assembly GCF_963259705.1 of Myotis daubentonii. Lineage (NCBI taxonomy): Eukaryota > Metazoa > Chordata > Mammalia > Chiroptera > Vespertilionidae > Myotis > Myotis daubentonii. Next base: position 121,931,188 of record NC_081861.1, on the reverse strand, counting down.
GAGCTGCGGCAGGGGGCACAGCCTGAGGTCTCCTGGCCATGCACTGGGACTGGGGACACAGCCTGAGGTCTCCCGGTCAGGCACTGCGACTGGGGGCACAGCCTGAGGTGTCCCGGCCTGGCACTGGGACTTAGGGCACAGCCTGAGGTCTCCCGGCCAGGCACTGGGAATGGGGGCACACCCTGAGTTCTCCCGGCCTGGCACTGGGACTGGGGGCACAGCCTGAGGTCTCCCGGCCTGGAGCTGTGGCAGGGGGCACAGTCTGAGGTCTCTCGGTCTGGAGCTGGGGCAGGGGGCACAGCCTGATGTCTCCCGGCCTGGAGCTGTGGCAGAGGGCACTGTCTGAGGTCTCATTGTCTGGAGCTGGGGCAGGGGGCACAGTCTGAGGTCTCCCGGCCTGGAGCTGGGGCAGTGAGCACAACCTGAGGTCTCCTGGCCAGGCACTGGGAATGGGGGCACACCCTGAGTTCTCCCGGCCTGGCACTGGGACTTGGGGCACAGCCTGAGGTCTCCCGGCTTGGAGCTGGGGCAGGGGGCACAGCCTGAGGTCTCCCAGCCAGGCACTGGGACTGGGGGCACAGCCTGAGATCTCCCGGCCAGGCACTGGGACTGGGGGCACAGCCTGAGATCTCCCGGCCAGGCACTGGGACTGGGGGCACAGCCTGAGGTCTCCCGACCTGGCACTGGGACTGGGGGCACAGCCCGAGGTCTCCCGGGCTGGAGCTGGGGCAGGGGGCACAGCCTGAGGTCTCCCAGCCAGGCACTTGGACAGGGGGCACAGACTGAGGTCTCCCAGTCAGGCACTGTGACTGGGGGCACAGCCTGAGGTCTCCCACCCAGGCACTGGGACTGCGGGAACAGCCTGAGGTCTCCCGGCCTGGCACTGGGACTGGGGGCAAAGCCTGTGGTCTCCTGGCCTGGAGCTGGGGCTGGGGGCACAGCCTGAGGTCTCCTTGTCTGGAGCTGGGGCGGGGGCCCAGCCTGAGTTCTCCTGGCCTGGAGATGGCGGAGGGGGCAGAGTCTGAGGTTTCCCGGCCTGGAGCTGGGGCAGGGGGCACAGCCTGAGGTCTCTTGGCCTGGCACTGGGACTGGGGACACAGCCCGAGGTCTCCCGGCCTGGCACTGCCACTGGGGGCGCAGCCTGAGGTCTCCCGGCCTGGAGCTGTGGCAGGGGGCACAGTCTGAGGTCTCCCGGCCTGAAGCTGGAGCAGGGGGCACAGCCTGAGATCTCCCGGCCTGGAACTGGGGCAAGGGGTACAGCCTGAGGTCTTCCGGCCTGAAGCTGGGGGAGGGAGCACATTCTGAGGTCTCCCAGCCAGGCACTGAGACTGGGGGCACAGCCTGAGGTCTCCCGGCCAGGCACTGGGAATGGGGGCACACCCTGAGTTCTCCCGGCCTGGCACTGGGACTGGGGGCACAGCCTGAGGTCTCCTGGCCTGGAGCTGGGGCTGGGGGCACAGCCTGAGGTCTCCCGGCCTGAAGCTGTCGGAGGGAGCACAGTCTGAGGTCTCCCGGCCTGAAGCTGTCGGAGGGGGCACAGCCTGAGGTCTCCAGGCCTGGCACTGGGACTGAGGGCACAGCCTGAGGTCTCCCGGCCAGGCACTGGGAATGGGGGCACACCCTGAGTTCTCCCGGCCTGGCACTGGGACTGGGGGCACAGCCTGAGGTCTCCTGGCCTGGAGCTGGGCGAGGGGGCTCAGTTTGAGGTCTCCCGGCTTGGAGCAGGGGCAGGGGGCACAGTCTGAGGTCTTCCGGCCTGGAGCTGGGCCAGGGGGCACAGTCTGAGGTCTTCCGGCCTGGAGCTGGGGCAGGGGGCTCAGGCTGAGTTCTCACTGTCTGGAGCTGGGGCAGGGGGCACAGCCTGAGGTCTCCTGGCCAGGCACTGGGACTGGGGGCACAGCCTGAGGTCTCCCGGTCAGGCACTGGGACTGGGGGCACAGCCTGAGGTGTCCCGGCCTGGCACTGGGACTGGGGGCACAGCCTGAAGTCTCCCGTCCTGGAGCTGGGGAAGGGAGCACAGTCTGAGTTCTCCTGGCCAGGCCGCGGGACTGGGGGCACAGCCTGAGCTCTCCCGGCCAGGCACTGGGACTGGGGGCACAGCCTGAGGTCTCCCGGCCAGGCACTGGGAATGGGGGCACAGTCTGAGTTCTCCTGGCCAGGCAGCGGGACTGGGGGCACAGCCTGAGGTCTCCCGGCCAGGCACTGGGACTGGGGGCACAGCCTGAGGTCTCCCGGCCAGGCACTGGGACTCGGGGCACAGCCTGAGGTCTCCAGGCCAGGCACTGGAACTGGGGGCGCAGCCTGAGGTCTCCCGGCCAGGCACTGGTACTGGGGGCACAGCCTGAGGTCTCCCAGCCAGGCACTGGGACTGGGGGCACAGCCTGAGGTCTCCCACCCAGGCACTGGGACTGCGGGAACAGCCTGAGGTCTCCCGGCCTGGCACTGGGACTGGGGGCAAAGCCTGTGGTCTCCTGGCCTGGAGCTGGGGCTGGGGGCACAGCCTGAGGTCTCCTTGTCTGGAGCTGGGGCTGGGGGCACAGCCTGAATTCTCCTGGCCTGGAGATGGCGGAGGGGGCACAGTCTGAGGTCTCCAGGCCTGGAGCTGGGGCAGGGGGCACAGCCTGAGGTCTCTTGGCCTGGCACTGGGACTGGGGACACAGCCCGAGGTCTTCCGGCCGGGCACTGCCACTGGGGGCACAGCCTGAGGTCTCCCGGCCTGGAGCCGGAGCAGGGGGCACAGCCTGAGGTCTTCCGGCGTGGAGCTGTGGCAGGGGGCACAGTCTGAGGTCTCCCGGCCTGGAACTGGGGCAAGGGGTACAGCCTGAGGTCTCCCGGCCTGAAGCTGTCGGAGGGAGCACAGTCTGAGGTCTCCCGGCCAGGCACTGAGACTGGGGGCACAGCCTGAGGTCTCCCGGCCAGGCACTGGGAATGGGGGCACACCCTGAGTTCTCCCATCCTAGCACTGGGAATGGGGGCACAGCCTGAGGTCTCCTGGCCTGGAGCTGGGGCTGGGGGCACAGCCTGAGGTCTCCCGGCCTGAAGCTGTCGGAGGGAGCACAGTCTGAGGTCTCCCGGCCAGGCACTGAGACTGGGGGCACAGCCTGAGGTCTCCAGGCCAGGCACTGGGACTGGGAGCACAGCCTGAGGTCTCCTGGCCTGGAACTGGGCGAGGGGGCTTAGTTTGAGGTCTCCCGGCCTGGAGCTGGGGCAGGGGGCACAGTCTGAGGTCTTCCGGCCTGGAGATGGGGCAGGGGGCACAGTCTGAGGTCTTCCGGCCTGGAGCTGGGGCAGGGGGCTCAGGCTGAGTTCTCCCTGTCTGGAGCTGGGGCAGGGGGCACAGCCTGAGGTCTCCTGGCCATGCACTGGGACTGGGGACACAGCCTGAGTTCTCCCGGTCAGGCACTGCGACTGGGGGCACAGCCTGAGGTGTCCCGGCCTGGCACTGGGACTGAGGGCACAGCCTGAGGTCTCCCGGCCAGGCACTGGGAATGGGGGCACACCCTGAGTTCTCCCGGCCTGGCACTGGGACTGGGGGCACAGCCTGAGGTCTCCCGGCCTGGAGCTGTGGCAGGGGGCACAGTCTGAGGTCTCTCGGTCTGGAGCTGGGGCAGGGGGCACAGCCTGATGTCTCCCGGCCTTGAGCTGTGGCAGAGGGCACAGTCTGAGGTCTCATTGTCTGGAGCTGGGGCAGGGGGCACAGTCTAAGGTCTCCCGGCCTGGAGCTGGGGCAGTGAGCACAACCTGAGGTCTCCTGGCCAGGCACTGGGAATGGGGGCACACCCTGAGTTCTCCCGGCCTGGCACTGGGACTTGGGGCACAGCCTGAGGTCTCCTGGCCTGGAGCTGGGCGAGGGGGCTCAGTTTGAGGTCTCCCAGCCTGGAGCTGGTGCAGGGGGCACAGTCTGAGGTCTCCTTGTCTGGAGCTGTGCAGGGGGCACAGTCTGAGGTCTCCTGGTCTGGAGCTGGGGCAGGGGGCACAGTCTGAGGTCTTCCGGCCTGGAGCTGGGGTAGGGCGCTCAGTCTGAGTACTCCCTGTCTGGAGCTGGGGCAGGGGGCTCAGGGTAAGTTCTCCCTGTCTGGAACTGGGGCAGGGGGCACAGCCTGAGGTCTCCTGGCCAGGCACTGGGACTGGGGGCACAGCCTGAGGTTTCCCGGCCTGGCACTGGGACTGGGGGCACAGCCTGAGGTCTCCTTGTCTGGAGCTGGGGCTGGGGGCACAGCCTGAGTTCTCCAGGCCTGGAGATGGCGGAGGGGGCACAGTCTGAGGTCTCCCGGCCTGGAGCTGGGGCAGGGGGCACAGCCTGAGGTCTCTTGGCCTGGCACTGGGACTGGGGACACAGCCCGAGGTCTCCCGGCCTGGCACTGCCACTGGGGGCACAGCCTGAGGTCTCCCGGCCTGGAGCCGGAGCAGGGGGCACAGCCTGAGGTCTTCCGGCGTGGAGCTGTGGCAGGGGGCACAGCCTGAGATCTCCCGGCCTGGAACTGGGGCAAGGGGTACAGCCTGAGGTCTTCCGGCCTGAAGCTGGGGGAGGGAGCACAGTCTGAGGTCTCCCAGCCAGGCACTGAGACTGGGGGCACAGCCTGAGGTCTCCCGGCCAGGCACTGGGAATGGGGGCACACCCTGAGTTCTCCCGGCCTGGCACTGGGACTGGGGGCACAGCCTGAGGTCTCCTGGCCTGGAGCTGGGGCTGGGGGCACAGCCTGAGGTCTCCCGGCCTGAAGCTGTCGGAGGGAGCACAGTCTGAGGTCTCCCGGCCAGGCACTGAGACTGGGGGCACAGCCTGAGGTCTCCAGGCCAGGCACTGGGACTGGGAGCACAGCCTGAGGTCTCCTGGCCTGGAGCTGGGCGAGGGGGCTCAGTTTGAGGTCTCCCGGCCTGGAGCTGGGGCAGGGGGCACAGTCTGAGGTCTTACGGCCTGGAGCTGGGGCAGGGGGCACAGTCTGAGGTCTTCCTGGCTGGAGCTGGGGCAGGGGGCTCAGGCTGAGTTCTCCCTGTCTGGAGCTGGGGCAGGGGGCACAGCCTGAGGTCTCCTGGCCATGCACTGGGACTGGGGACACAGCCTGAGGTCTCCCGGTCAGGCACTGCGACTGGGGGCACAGCCTGAGGTATCCCGGCCTGGCACTGGGTCTGAGGGCACAGCCTGAGGTCTCCCGGCCAGGCACTGGGAATGGGGGCACACCCTGAGTTCTCCCGGCCTGGCACTGGGACTGGGGGTACAGCCTGAGGTCTCCCGGCCTGGAGCTGTGGCAGGGGGCACAGTCTGAGGTCTCTCGGTCTGGAGCTGGGGCAGGGGGCACAGCCTGAGATCTCCCGGCCTGGAACTGGGGCAAGGGGTACAGCCTGAGGTCTTCCGGCCTGAAGCTGGGGGAGGGAGCACATTCTGAGGTCTCCCAGCCAGGCACTGAGACTGGGGGCACAGCCTGAGGTCTCCCGGCCAGGCACTGGGAATGGGGGCACACCCTGAGTTCTCCCGGCCTGGCACTGGGACTGGGGGCACAGCCTGAGGTCTCCTGGCCTGGAGCTGGGGCTGGGGGCACAGCCTGAGGTCTCCCGGCCTGAAGCTGTCGGAGGGAGCACAGTCTGAGGTCTCCCGGCCTGAAGCTGTCGGAGGGGGCACAGCCTGAGGTCTCCAGGCCTGGCACTGGGACTGAGGGCACAGCCTGAGGTCTCCCGGCCAGGCACTGGGAATGGGGGCACACCCTGAGTTCTCCCGGCCTGGCACTGGGACTGGGGGCACAGCCTGAGGTCTCCTGGCCTGGAGCTGGGCGAGGGGGCTCAGTTTGAGGTCTCCCGGCTTGGAGCAGGGGCAGGGGGCACAGTCTGAGGTCTTCCGGCCTGGAGCTGGGGCAGGGGGCTCAGGCTGAGTTCTCACTGTCTGGAGCTGGGGCAGGGGGCACAGCCTGAGGTCTCCTGGCCAGGCACTGGGACTGGGGGCACAGCCTGAGGTCTCCCGGTCAGGCACTGGGACTGGGGGCACAGCCTGAGGTGTCCCGGCCTGGCACTGGGACTGGGGGCACAGCCTGAAGTCTCCCGTCCTGGAGCTGGGGAAGGGAGCACAGTCTGAGTTCTCCTGGCCAGGCCGCGGGACTGGGGGCACAGCCTGAGCTCTCCCGGCCAGGCACTGGGACTGGGGGCACAGCCTGAGGTCTCCTGGCCAGGCACTGGGACTGGGGGCACAGCCTGAGGTTTCCCGGCCTGGCACTGGGACTGGGGGCACAGCCTGAGGTCTCCTTGTCTGGAGCTGGGGCTGGGGGCACAGCCTGAGTTCTCCAGGCCTGGAGATGGCGGAGGGGGCACAGTCTGAGGTCTCCCGGCCTGGAGCTGGGGCAGGGGGCACAGCCTGAGGTCTCTTGGCCTGGCACTGGGACTGGGGACACAGCCCGAGGTCTCCCGGCCTGGCACTGCCACTGGGGGCACAGCCTGAGGTCTCCCGGCCTGGAGCCGGAGCAGGGGGCACAGCCTGAGGTCTTCCGGCGTGGAGCTGTGGCAGGGGGCACAGCCTGAGATCTCCCGGCCTGGAACTGGGGCAAGGGGTACAGCCTGAGGTCTTCCGGCCTGAAGCTGGGGGAGGGAGCACAGTCTGAGGTCTCCCAGCCAGGCACTGAGACTGGGGGCACAGCCTGAGGTCTCCCGGCCAGGCACTGGGAATGGGGGCACACCCTGAGTTCTCCCGGCCTGGCACTGGGACTGGGGGCACAGCCTGAGGTCTCCTGGCCTGGAGCTGGGGCTGGGGGCACAGCCTGAGGTCTCCCGGCCTGAAGCTGTCGGAGGGAGCACAGTCTGAGGTCTCCCGGCCAGGCACTGAGACTGGGGGCACAGCCTGAGGTCTCCAGGCCAGGCACTGGGACTGGGAGCACAGCCTGAGGTCTCCTGGCCTGGAGCTGGGCGAGGGGGCTCAGTTTGAGGTCTCCCGGCCTGGAGCTGGGGCAGGGGGCACAGTCTGAGGTCTTACGGCCTGGAGCTGGGGCAGGGGGCACAGTCTGAGGTCTTCCTGGCTGGAGCTGGGGCAGGGGGCTCAGGCTGAGTTCTCCCTGTCTGGAGCTGGGGCAGGGGGCACAGCCTGAGGTCTCCTGGCCATGCACTGGGACTGGGGACACAGCCTGAGGTCTCCCGGTCAGGCACTGCGACTGGGGGCACAGCCTGAGGTATCCCGGCCTGGCACTGGGTCTGAGGGCACAGCCTGAGGTCTCCCGGCCAGGCACTGGGAATGGGGGCACACCCTGAGTTCTCCCGGCCTGGCACTGGGACTGGGGGTACAGCCTGAGGTCTCCCGGCCTGGAGCTGTGGCAGGGGGCACAGTCTGAGGTCTCTCGGTCTGGAGCTGGGGCAGGGGGCACAGCCTGAGATCTCCCGGCCTGGAACTGGGGCAAGGGGTACAGCCTGAGGTCTTCCGGCCTGAAGCTGGGGGAGGGAGCACATTCTGAGGTCTCCCAGCCAGGCACTGAGACTGGGGGCACAGCCTGAGGTCTCCCGGCCAGGCACTGGGAATGGGGGCACACCCTGAGTTCTCCCGGCCTGGCACTGGGACTGGGGGCACAGCCTGAGGTCTCCTGGCCTGGAGCTGGGGCTGGGGGCACAGCCTGAGGTCTCCCGGCCTGAAGCTGTCGGAGGGAGCACAGTCTGAGGTCTCCCGGCCTGAAGCTGTCGGAGGGGGCACAGCCTGAGGTCTCCAGGCCTGGCACTGGGACTGAGGGCACAGCCTGAGGTCTCCCGGCCAGGCACTGGGAATGGGGGCACACCCTGAGTTCTCCCGGCCTGGCACTGGGACTGGGGGCACAGCCTGAGGTCTCCTGGCCTGGAGCTGGGCGAGGGGGCTCAGTTTGAGGTCTCCCGGCTTGGAGCAGGGGCAGGGGGCACAGTCTGAGGTCTTCCGGCCTGGAGCTGGGCCAGGGGGCACAGTCTGAGGTCTTCCGGCCTGGAGCTGGGGCAGGGGGCTCAGGCTGAGTTCTCACTGTCTGGAGCTGGGGCAGGGGGCACAGCCTGAGGTCTCCTGGCCAGGCACTGGGACTGGGGGCACAGCCTGAGGTCTCCCGGTCAGGCACTGGGACTGGGGGCACAGCCTGAGGTGTCCCGGCCTGGCACTGGGACTGGGGGCACAGCCTGAAGTCTCCCGTCCTGGAGCTGGGGAAGGGAGCACAGTCTGAGTTCTCCTGGCCAGGCCGCGGGACTGGGGGCACAGCCTGAGCTCTCCCGGCCAGGCACTGGGACTGGGGGCACAGCCTGAGGTCTCCCGGCCAGGCACTGGGAATGGGGGCACAGTCTGAGTTCTCCTGGCCAGGCAGCGGGACTGGGGGCACAGCCTGAGGTCTCCCGGCCAGGAACTGGGACTGGGGGCACAGCCTGAGGTCTCCCGGCCAGGCACTGGGACTCGGGGCACAGCCTGAGGTCTCCAGGCCAGGCACTGGAACTGGGGGCGCAGCCTGAGGTCTCCCGGCCAGGCACTGGTACTGGGGGCACAGCCTGAGGTCTCCCAGCCAGGCACTGGGACTGGGGGCACAGCCTGAGGTCTCCCACCCAGGCACTGGGACTGCGGGAACAGCCTGAGGTCTCCCGGCCTGGCACTGGGACTGGGGGCAAAGCCTGTGGTCTCCTGGCCTGGAGCTGGGGCTGGGGGCACAGCCTGAGGTCTCCTTGTCTGGAGCTGGGGCTGGGGGCACAGCCTGAATTCTCCTGGCCTGGAGATGGCGGAGGGGGCACAGTCTGAGGTCTCCAGGCCTGGAGCTGGGGCAGGGGGCACAGCCTGAGGTCTCTTGGCCTGGCACTGGGACTGGGGACACAGCCCGAGGTCTTCCGGCCGGGCACTGCCACTGGGGGCACAGCCTGAGGTCTCCCGGCCTGGAGCCGGAGCAGGGGGCACAGCCTGAGGTCTTCCGGCGTGGAGCTGTGGCAGGGGGCACAGTCTGAGGTCTCCCGGCCTGGAACTGGGGCAAGGGGTACAGCCTGAGGTCTTCTGGCCTGAAGCTGGGGGAGGGAGCACAGTCTGAGGTCTCCCAGCCAGGCACTGAGACTGGGGGCACAGCCTGAGGTCTCCCGGCCAGGCACTGGGAATGGGGGCACACCCTGAGTTCTCCCATCCTGGCACTGGGACTGGGGGCACAGCCTGAGGTCTCCTGGCCTGGAGCTGGGGCTGGGGGCACAGCCTGAGGTCTCCCGGCCTGAAGCTGTCGGAGGGAGCACAGTCTGAGGTCTCCCGGCCAGGCACTGAGACTGGGGGCACAGCCTGAGGTCTCCAGGCCAGGCACTGGGACTGGGAGCACAGCCTGAGGTCTCCTGGCCTCGAACTGGGCGAGGGGGCTTAGTTTGAGGTCTCCCGGCCTGGAGCTGGGGCAGGGGGCACAGTCTGAGGTCTTCCGGCCTGGAGATGGGGCAGGGGGCACAGTCTGAGGTCTTCCGGCCTGGAGCTGGGGCAGGGGGCTCAGGCTGAGTTCTCCCTGTCTGGAGCTGGGGCAGGGGGCACAGCCTGAGGTCTCCTGGCCATGCACTGGGACTGGGGACACAGCCTGAGGTCTCCCGGTCAGGCACTGCGACTGGGGGCACAGCCTGAGGTGTCCCGGCCTGGCACTGGGACTGAGAGCACAGCCTGAGGTCTCCCGGCCAGGCACTGGGAATGGGGGCACACCCTGAGTTCTCCCGGCCTGGCACTGGGACTGGGGGCACAGCCTGAGGTCTCCCGGCCTGGAGCTGTGGCAGGGGGCACAGTCTGAGGTCTCTCGGTCTGGAGCTGGGGCAGGGGGCACAGCCTGATGTCTCCCGGCCTGGAGCTGTGGCAGAGGGCACAGTCTGAGGTCTCATTGTCTGGAGCTGGGGCAGGGGGCACAGTCTAAGGTCTCCCGGCCTGGAGCTGGGGCAGTGAGCACAACCTGAGGTCTCCTGGCCAGGCACTGGGAATGGGGGCACACCCTGAGTTCTCCCGGCCTGGCACTGGGACTTGGGGCACAGCCTGAGGTCTCCTGGCCTGGAGCTGGGCGAGGGGGCTCAGTTTGAGGTCTCCCAGCCTGGAGCTGGTGCAGGGGGCACAGTCTGAGGTCTCCTTGTCTGGAGCTGTGCAGGGGGCACAGTCTGAGGTCTCCTGGTCTGGAGCTGGGGCAGGGGGCACAGTCTGAGGTCTTCCGGCCTGGAGCTGGGGTAGGGCGCTCAGTCTGAGTACTCCCTGTCTGGAGCTGGGGCAGGGGGCTCAGGGTAAGTTCTCCCTGTCTGGAACTGGGGCAGGGGGCACAGCCTGAGGTCTCCTGGCCAGGCACTGGGACTGGGGGCACAGCCTGAGGTGTCCCGGCCTGGCACTGGGACTGGGGGCAAAGCCTGTGGTCTCCTGGCCTGGAACTGGGGCTGGGGGCACAGCCTGAGGTCTCCTTGTCTGGAGCTGGGGCTGGGGGCACAGCCTGAGTTCTCCAGGCCTGGAGATGGCGGAGGGGGCACAGTCTGAGGTCTCCCGGCCTGGAGCTGGGGCAGGGGGCACAGCCTGAGGTCTCTTGGCCTGGCACTGGGACTGGGGACACAGCCCGAGGTCTCCCGGCCTGGCACTGCCACTGGGGGCACAGCCTGAGGTCTCCCGGCCTGGAGCCGGAGCAGGGGGCACAGCCTGAGGTCTTCCGGCGTGGAGCTGTGGCAGGGGGCACAGCCTGAGATCTCCCGGCCTGGAACTGGGGCAAGGGGTACAGCCTGAGGTCTTCCGGCCTGAAGCTGGGGGAGGGAGCACAGTCTGAGGTCTCCCAGCCAGGCACTGAGACTGGGGGCACAGCCTGAGGTCTCCCGGCCAGGCACTGGGAATGGGGGCACACCCTGAGTTCTCCCGGCCTGGCACTGGGACTGGGGGCACAGCCTGAGGTCTCCTGGCCTGGAGCTGGGGCTGGGGGCACAGCCTGAGGTCTCCCGGCCTGAAGCTGTCGGAGGGAGCACAGTCTGAGGTCTCCCGGCCAGGCACTGAGACTGGGGGCACAGCCTGAGGTCTCCAGGCCAGGCACTGGGACTGGGAGCACAGCCTGAGGTCTCCTGGCCTGGAGCTGGGCGAGGGGGCTCAGTTTGAGGTCTCCCGGCCTGGAGCTGGGGCAGGGGGCACAGTCTGAGGTCTTACGGCCTGGAGCTGGGGCAGGGGGCACAGTCTGAGGTCTTCCTGGCTGGAGCTGGGGCAGGGGGCTCAGGCTGAGTTCTCCCTGTCTGGAGCTGGGGCAGGGGGCACAGCCTGAGGTCTCCTGGCCATGCACTGGAACTGGGGACACAGCCTGAGGTCTCCCGGTCAGGCACTGCGACTGGGGGCACAGCCTGAGGTATCCCGGCCTGGCACTGGGTCTGAGGGCACAGCCTGAGGTCTCCCGGCTAGGCACTGGGAATGGGGGCACACCCTGAGTTCTCCCGGCCTGGCACTGGGACTGGGGGTACAGCCTGAGGTCTCCCGGCCTGGAGCTGTGGCAGGGGGCACAGTCTGAGGTCTCTCGGTCTGGAGCTGGGGCAGGGGGCATAGCCTGATGTCTCCTGGCCTGGAGCTGTGGCAGAGGGCACAGTCTGAGGTCTCATTGTCTGGAGCTGGGGCAGGGGGCACAGTCTGAGGTCTCCCAGCCTGGAGCTGGGGCAGTGAGCACAACCTGAGGTCTCCTGGCCAGGCACTGGGAATGGGGGCACACCCTGAGTTCTCCCGGCCTGGCACTGGGACTTGGGGCACAGCCTGAGGTCTCCTGGCCTGGAGCTGGGCGAGGGGGCTCAGTTTGAGGTCTCCCAGCCTGGAGCTGGTGCAGGGGGCACAGTCTGAGGTCTCCTTGTCTGGAGCTGTGCAGGGGGCACAGTCTGAGGTCTCCTTGTCTGGAGCTGGGGCAGGGGGCACAGTCTGAGGTCTTCCGGCCTGGAGCTGGGGTAGGGCGCTCAGTCTGAGTACTCCCTGTCTGGAGCTGGGGCAGGGGGCTCAGGGTAAGTTCTCCCTGTCTGGAACTGGGGCAGGGGGCACAGCCTGAGGTCTCCTGGCCAGGCACTGGGACTGGGGGCACAGCCTGAGGTGTCCCGACCTGGCACTGGGACTGGGGGCAAAGCCTGTGGTCTCCTGGCCTGGAACTGGGGCTGGGGGCACACCCTGAAGTCTCCTTGTCTGGAGCTGGGGCTGGGGGCACAGCCTGAGTTCTCCAGGCCTGGAGATGGCGGAGGGGGCACAGTCTGAGGTCTACCGGCCTGGAGCTGGGGCAGGGGGCACAGCCTGAGGTCTCTTGGCCTGGCACTGGGACTGGGGACACAGCCCGAGGTCTCCCGGCCTGGCACTGCCACTGGGGGCACAGCCTGAGGTCTCCCGGCCTGGAGCCGAAGCAGGCGGCACAGCCTGAGGTCTTCCGGCGTGGAGCTGTGGCAGGGGGCACAGCCTGAGATCTCCCGGCCTGGAACTGGGGCAAGGGGTACAGCCTGAGGTCTTCCGGCCTGAAGCTGGGGGAGGGAGCACAGTCTGAGGTCTCCCAGCCAGGCACTGAGACTGGGGGCACAGCCTGAGGTCTCCCGGCCAGGCACTGGGAATGGGGGCACACCCTGAGTTCTCCCGGCCTGGCACTGGGACTGGGGGCACAGCCTGAGGTCTCCTGGCCTGGAGCTGGGGCTGGGGGCACAGCCTGAGGTCTCTTGGCCTGGCACTGGGACTGGGGACACAGCCCGAGGTCTCCCGGCCTGGCACTGCCACTGGGGGCGCAGCCTGAGGTCTCCCGGCCTGGAGCTGTGGCAGGGGGCACAGTCTGAGGTCTCCTGGCCTGAAGCTGGAGCAGGGGGCACAGCCTGAGATCTCCCGGCCTGGAACTGGGGCAAGGGGTACAGCCTGAGGTCTTCCGGCCTGAAGCTGGTGGAGGGAGCACAGTCTGAGGTCTCCCAGCCAGGCACTGAGACTGGGGGCACAGCCTGAGGTCTCCCGGCCAGGCACTGGGAATGGGGGCACACCCTGAGTTCTCCCGGCCTGGCACTGGGACTGGGGGCACAGCCTGAGGTCTCCTGGCCTGGAGCTGGGGCTGGGGGCACAGCCTGAGGTCTCCCGGCCTGAAGCTGTCGGAGGGAGCACAGTCTGAGGTCTCCCGGCCTGAAGCTGTCGGAGGGGGCACAGCCTGAGGTCTCCAGGCCTGGCACTGGGACTGAGGGCACAGCCTGAGGTCTCCCGGCCAGGCACTGGGAATGGGGGCACACCCTGAGTTCTCCCGGCCTGGCACTGGGACTGGGGGCACAGCCTGAGGTCTCCTGGCCTGGAGCTGGGCGAGGGGGCTCAGTTTGAGGTCTCCCGGCTTGGAGCTGGGGCAGGGGGCACAGTCTGAGGTCTTCCGGCCTGGAGCTGGGCCAGGGGGCACAGTCTGAGGTCTTCCGGCCTGGAGCTGGGGCAGGGGGCTCAGGCTGAGGTCTCTTGGCCTGGCACTCGGACTGGGGACACAGCCCGAGGTCTCCCGGCCTGGCACTTCCACTGGGGGCGCAGCCTGAGGTCTCCCGGCCTGGAGCTGTGGCAGGGGGCACAGTCTGAGGTCTCCCGGCCTGACGCTGGAGCAGGGGGCACAGCCTGAGATCTCCCGGCCTGGAACTGGGGCAAGGGGTACAGCCTGAGGTCTTCCGGCCTGAAGCTGGGGGAGGGAGCACAGTCTGAGGTCTCCCAGCCAGGCACTGAGACTGGGGGCACAGCCTGAGGTCTCCCGGCCAGGCACTGGGAATGGGGGCACACCCTGAGTTCTCCCGGCCTGGCACTGGGACTGGGGGCACAGCCTGAGGTCTCCTGGCCTGGAGCTGGGGCTGGGGGCACAGCCTGAGGCCTCCCGGCCTGAAGCTGTCGGAGGGAGCACAGTCTGAGGTCTCCCGGCCTGAAGCTGTCGGAGGGGGCACAGCCTGAGGTCTCCAGGCCTGGCACTGGGACTGAGGGCACAGCCTGAGGTCTCCCGGCCAGGCACTGGGAATGGGGGCACACCCTGAGTTCTCCCGGCCTGGCACTGGGACTGGGGGCACAGCCTGAGGTCTCCTGGCCTGGAGCTGGGCGAGGGGGCTCAGTTTGAGGTCTCTCCGCTTGGAGCTGGGGCAGGGGGCACAGTCTGAGGTCTTCCGGCCTGGAGCTGGGCCAGGGGGCACAGTCTGAGGTCTTCCGGCTTGGAGCTGGGGCAGGGGGCTCAGGCTGAGTTCTCACTGTCTGGAGCTGGGGCAGGGGGCACAGCCTGAGGTCTCCTGGCCAGGCACTGGGACTGGTGGCACAGCCTGAGGTGTCCCGGCCTGGCACTGGGACTGGGGGCACAGCCTGAAGTCTCCCGTCCTGGAGCTGGGGAAGGGAGCACATTCTGAGTTCCCCTGGCCAGGCAGCGGGACTGGGGGCACAGCCTGAGGTCTCCCGGCCAGGCACTGGGACTCGGGGCACAGTCTGAGTTCTCCTGGCCAGGCAGCGGGACTGGGGGCACAGCCTGAGGTCTCCCGGCCAGGCACTGGGACTGGGGGCACAGCCTGAGGTCTCCCGGCCAGGCACTGGGACTCGGGGCACAGCCTGAGGTCTCCAGGCCAGGCACTGGAACTGGGGGCGCAGCCTGAGGTCTCCCGGCCAGGCACTGGTACTGGAGGCACAGCCTGAGGTCTCCCAGCCAGGCACTGGGACTGGGGGCACAGCCTGAGGTCTCCCACCCAGGCACTGGGACTGCGGGAACAGCCTGAGGTCTCCCGGCCTGGCACTGGGACTGGGGGCAAAGCCTGTGGTCTCCTGGCCTGGAGATGGGGCTGGGGGCACAGCCTGAGGTCTCCTTGTCTGGAGCTGGGGCTGGGGGCACAGCCTGAGTTCTCCTGGCCTGGAGATGGCGGAGGGGGCACAGTCTGAGGTCTCCCGGCCTGGAGCTGGGGCAGGGGGCACAGCCTGAGGTCTCTTGGCCTGGCACTGGGACTGGGGACACAGCCTGAGGTCTCCCGGCCTGGCACTGCCACTGGGGGCACAGCCTGAGGTCTCCCGGCCTGGAGCCGGAGCAGGGGGCACAGCCTGAGGTCTTCCGGCGTGGAGCTGTGGCAGGGGGCACAGTCTGAGGTCTCCCGGCCTGGAACTGGGGCAAGGGGTACAGCCTGAGGTCTTCCGGCCTGAAGCTGGGGGAGGGAGCACAGTCTGAGGTCTCCCAGCCAGGCACTGAGACTGGGGGCACAGCCTGAGGTCTCCCGGCCAGGCACTGGGAATGGGGGCACACCCTGAGTTCTCCCGGCCTGGCACTGGGACTGGGGGCACAGCCTGAGGTCTCCTGGCCTGGAGCTGGGGCTGGGGGCACAGCCTGAGGTCTCCCGGCCTGAAGCTGTCGGAGGGAGCACAGTCTGAGGTCTCCCGGCCAGGCACTGAGACTGGGGGCACAGCCTGAGGTCTCCAGGCCAGGCACTGGGACTGGGAGCACAGCCTGAGGTCTCCTGTCCTGGAGCTGGGCGAGGGGGCTCAGTTTGAGGTCTCCCGGCCTGGAGCTGAGGCAGGGGGCACAGTCTGAGGTCTTCAGGCCTGGAGCTGGGGCAGGGGGCACAGTCTGAGGTCTTCCGGCCTGGAGCTGGGGCAGGGGGCTCATGCTGAGTTCTCCCTGTCTGGAGCTGCGGCAGGGGGCACAGCCTGAGGTCTCCTGGCCATGCACTGGGACTGGGGACACAGCCTGAGGTCTCCCGGTCAGGCACTGCGACTGGGGGCACAGCCTGAGGTGTCCCGGCCTGGCACTGGGACTTAGGGCACAGCCTGAGGTCTCCCGGCCAGGCACTGGGAATGGGGGCACACCCTGAGTTCTCCCGGCCTGGCACTGGGACTGGGGGCACAGCCTGAGGTCTCCCGGCCTGGAGCTGTGGCAGGGGGCACAGTCTGAGGTCTCTCGGTCTGGAGCTGGGGCAGGGGGCACAGCCTGATGTCTCCCGGCCTGGAGCTGTGGCAGAGGGCACTGTCTGAGGTCTCATTGTCTGGAGCTGGGGCAGGGGGCACAGTCTGAGGTCTCCCGGCCTGGAGCTGGGGCAGTGAGCACAACCTGAGGTCTCCTGGCCAGGCACTGGGAATGGGGGCACACCCTGAGTTCTCCCGGCCTGGCACTGGGACTTGGGGCACAGCCTGAGGTCTCCCGGCCTGGAGCTGGGGCAGGGGGCACAGCCTGAGGTCTCCCAGCCAGGCACTGGGACTGGGGGCACAGCCTGAGATCTCCCGGCCAGGCACTGGGACTGGGGGCACAGCCTGAGATCTCCCGGCCAGGCACTGGGACTGGGGGCACAGCCTGAGGTCTCCCGACCTGGCACTGGGACTGGGGGCACAGCCCGAGGTCTCCCGGGCTGGAGCTGGGGCAGGGGGCACAGCCTGAGGTCTCCCAGCCAGGCACTTGGACAGGGGGCACAGACTGAGGTCTCCCAGTCAGGCACTGTGACTGGGGGCACAGCCTGAGGTCTCCCACCCAGGCACTGGTACTGCGGGAACAGCCTGAGGTCTCCCGGCCTGGCACTGGGACTGGGGGCAAAGCCTGTGGTCTCCTGGCCTGGAGCTGGGGCTGGGGGCACAGCCTGAGGTCTCCTTGTCTGGAGCTGGGGCGGGGGCCCAGCCTGAGTTCTCCTGGCCTGGAGATGGCGGAGGGGGCAGAGTCTGAGGTTTCCCGGCCTGGAGCTGGGGCAGGGGGCACAGCCTGAGGTCTCTTGGCCTGGCACTGGGACTGGGGACACAGCCCGAGGTCTCCCGGCCTGGCACTGCCACTGGGGGCGCAGCCTGAGGTCTCCCGGCCTGGAGCTGTGGCAGGGGGCACAGTCTGAGGTCTCCCGGCCTGAAGCTGGAGCAGGGGGCACAGCCTGAGATCTCCCGGCCTGGAACTGGGGCAAGGGGTACAGCCTGAGGTCTTCCGGCCTGAAGCTGGGGGAGGGAGCACATTCTGAGGTCTCCCAGCCAGGCACTGAGACTGGGGGCACAGCCTGAGGTCTCCCGGCCAGGCACTGGGAATGGGGGCACACCCTGAGTTCTCCCGGCCTGGCACTGGGACTGGGGGCACAGCCTGAGGTCTCCTGGCCTGGAGCTGGGGCTGGGGGCACAGCCTGAGGTCTCCCGGCCTGAAGCTGTCGGAGGGAGCACAGTCTGAGGTCTCCCGGCCTGAAGCTGTCGGAGGGGGCACAGCCTGAGGTCTCCAGGCCTGGCACTGGGACTGAGGGCACAGCCTGAGGTCTCCCGGCCAGGCACTGGGAATGGGGGCACACCCTGAGTTCTCCCGGCCTGGCACTGGGACTGGGGGCACAGCCTGAGGTCTCCTGGCCTGGAGCTGGGCGAGGGGGCTCAGTTTGAGGTCTCCCGGCTTGGAGCAGGGGCAGGGGGCACAGTCTGAGGTCTTCCGGCCTGGAGCTGGGCCAGGGGGCACAGTCTGAGGTCTTCCGGCCTGGAGCTGGGGCAGGGGGCTCAGGCTGAGTTCTCACTGTCTGGAGCTGGGGCAGGGGGCACAGCCTGAGGTCTCCTGGCCAGGCACTGGGACTGGGGGCACAGCCTGAGGTCTCCCGGTCAGGCACTGGGACTGGGGGCACAGCCTGAGGTGTCCCGGCCTGGCACTGGGACTGGGGGCACAGCCTGAAGTCTCCCGTCCTGGAGCTGGGGAAGGGAGCACAGTCTGAGTTCTCCTGGCCAGGCCGCGGGACTGGGGGCACAGCCTGAGCTCTCCCGGCCAGGCACTGGGACTGGGGGCACAGCCTGAGGTCTCCCGGCCAGGCACTGGGAATGGGGGCACAGTCTGAGTTCTCCTGGCCAGGCAGCGGGACTGGGGGCACAGCCTGAGGTCTCCCGGCCAGGCACTGGGACTGGGGGCACAGCCTGAGGTCTCCCGGCCAGGCACTGGGACTCGGGGCACAGCCTGAGGTCTCCAGGCCAGGCACTGGAACTGGGGGCGCAGCCTGAGGTCTCCCGGCCAGGCACTGGTACTGGGGGCACAGCCTGAGGTCTCCCAGCCAGGCACTGGGACTGGGGGCACAGCCTGAGGTCTCCCACCCAGGCACTGGGACTGCGGGAACAGCCTGAGGTCTCCCGGCCTGGCACTGGGACTGGGGGCAAAGCCTGTGGTCTCCTGGCCTGGAGCTGGGGCTGGGGGCACAGCCTGAGGTCTCCTTGTCTGGAGCTGGGGCTGGGGGCACAGCCTGAATTCTCCTGGCCTGGAGATGGCGGAGGGGGCACAGTCTGAGGTCTCCAGGCCTGGAGCTGGGGCAGGGGGCACAGCCTGAGGTCTCTTGGCCTGGCACTGGGACTGGGGACACAGCCCGAGGTCTTCCGGCCGGGCACTGCCACTGGGGGCACAGCCTGAGGTCTCCCGGCCTGGAGCCGGAGCAGGGGGCACAGCCTGAGGTCTTCCGGCGTGGAGCTGTGGCAGGGGGCACAGTCTGAGGTCTCCCGGCCTGGAACTGGGGCAAGGGGTACAGCCTGAGGTCTCCCGGCCTGAAGCTGTCGGAGGGAGCACAGTCTGAGGTCTCCCGGCCAGGCACTGAGACTGGGGGCACAGCCTGAGGTCTCCCGGCCAGGCACTGGGAATGGGGGCACACCCTGAGTTCTTCCATCCTAGCACTGGGACTGGGGGCACAGCCTGAGGTCTCCTGGCCTGGAGCTGGGGCTGGGGGCACAGCCTGAGGTCTCCCGGCCTGAAGCTGTCGGAGGGAGCACAGTCTGAGGTCTCCCGGCCAGGCACTGAGACTGGGGGCACAGCCTGAGGTCTCCAGGCCAGGCACTGGGACTGGGAGCACAGCCTGAGGTCTCCTGGCCTGGAACTGGGCGAGGGGGCTTAGTTTGAGGTCTCCCGGCCTGGAGCTGGGGCAGGGGGCACAGTCTGAAGTCTTCCGGCCTGGAGATGGGGCAGGGGGCACAGTCTGAGGTCTTCCGGCCTGGAGCTGGGGCAGGGGGCTCAGGCTGAGTTCTCCCTGTCTGGAGCTGGGGCAGGGGGCACAGCCTGAGGTCTCCTGGCCATGCACTGGGACTGGGGACACAGCCTGAGTTCTCCCGGTCAGGCACTGCGACTGGGGGCACAGCCTGAGGTGTCCCGGCCTGGCACTGGGACTGAGGGCACAGCCTGAGGTCTCCCGGCCAGGCACTGGGAATGGGGGCACACCCTGAGTTCTCCCGGCCTGGCACTGGGACTGGGGGCACAGCCTGAGTCTCCCGGCCTGGAGCTGTGGCAGGGGGCACAGTCTGAGGTCTCTCGGTCTGGAGCTGGGGCAGGGGGCACAGCCTGATGTCTCCCGGCCTGGAGCTGTGGCAGAGGGCACAGTCTGAGGTCTCATTGTCTGGAGCTGGGGCAGGGGGCACAGTCTAAGGTCTCCCGGCCTGGAGCTGGGGCAGTGAGCACAACCTGAGGTCTCCTGGCCAGGCACTGGGAATGGGGGCACACCCTGAGTTCTCCCGGCCTGGCACTGGGACTTGGGGCACAGCCTGAGGTCTCCTGGCCTGGAGCTGGGCGAGGGGGCTCAGTTTGAGGTCTCCCAGCCTGGAGCTGGTGCAGGGGGCACAGTCTGAGGTCTCCTTGTCTGGAGCTGTGCAGGGGGCACAGTCTGAGGTCTCCTGGTCTGGAGCTGGGGCAGGGGGCACAGTCTGAGGTCTTCCGGCCTGGAGCTGGGGTAGGGCGCTCAGTCTGAGTACTCCCTGTCTGGAGCTGGGGCAGGGGGCTCAGGGTAAGTTCTCCCTTCTGGAACTGGGGCAGGGGGCACAGCCTGAGGTCTCCTGGCCAGGCACTGGGACTGGGGGCACAGCCTGAGGTTTCCCGGCCTGGCACTGGGACTGGGGGCACAGCCTGAGGTCTCCTTGTCTGGAGCTGGGGCTGGGGGCACAGCCTGAGTTCTCCAGGCCTGGAGATGGCGGAGGGGGCACAGTCTGAGGTCTCCCGGCCTGGAGCTGGGGCAGGGGGCACAGCCTGAGGTCTCTTGGCCTGGCACTGGGACTGGGGACACAGCCCGAGGTCTCCCGGCCTGGCACTGCCACTGGGGGCACAGCCTGAGGTCTCCCGGCCTGGAGCCGGAGCAGGGGGCACAGCCTGAGGTCTTCCGGCGTGGAGCTGTGGCAGGGGGCACAGCCTGAGATCTCCCGGCCTGGAACTGGGGCAAGGGGTACAGCCTGAGGTCTTCCGGCCTGAAGCTGGGGGAGGGAGCACAGTCTGAGGTCTCCCAGCCAGGCACTGAGACTGGGGGCACAGCCTGAGGTCTCCCGGCCAGGCACTGGGAATGGGGGCACACCCTGAGTTCTCCCGGCCTGGCACTGGGACTGGGGGCACAGCCTGAGGTCTCCTGGCCTGGAGCTGGGGCTGGGGGCACAGCCTGAGGTCTCCCGGCCTGAAGCTGTCGGAGGGAGCAGTCTGAGGTCTCCCGGCCAGGCACTGAGACTGGGGGCACAGCCTGAGGTCTCCAGGCCAGGCACTGGGACTGGGAGCACAGCCTGAGGTCTCCTGGCCTGGAGCTGGGCGAGGGGGCTCAGTTTGAGGTCTCCCGGCCTGGAGCTGGGGCAGGGGGCACAGTCTGAGGTCTTACGGCCTGGAGCTGGGGCAGGGGGCACAGTCTGAGGTCTTCCTGGCTGGAGCTGGGGCAGGGGGCTCAGGCTGAGTTCTCCCTGTCTGGAGCTGGGGCAGGGGGCACAGCCTGAGGTCTCCTGGCCATGCACTGGGACTGGGGACACAGCCTGAGGTCTCCCGGTCAGGCACTGCGACTGGGGGCACAGCCTGAGGTATCCCGGCCTGGCACTGGGTCTGAGGGCACAGCCTGAGGTCTCCCGGCCAGGCACTGGGAATGGGGGCACACCCTGAGTTCTCCCGGCCTGGCACTGGGACTGGGGGTACAGCCTGAGGTCTCCCGGCCTGGAGCTGTGGCAGGGGGCACAGTCTGAGGTCTCTCGGTCTGGAGCTGGGGCAGGGGGCACAGCCTGAGATCTCCCGGCCTGGAACTGGGGCAAGGGGTACAGCCTGAGGTCTTCCGGCCTGAAGCTGGGGGAGGGAGCACATTCTGAGGTCTCCCAGCCAGGCACTGAGACTGGGGGCACAGCCTGAGGTCTCCCGGCCAGGCACTGGGAATGGGGGCACACCCTGAGTTCTCCCGGCCTGGCACTGGGACTGGGGGCACAGCCTGAGGTCTCCTGGCCTGGAGCTGGGGCTGGGGGCACAGCCTGAGGTCTCCCGGCCTGAAGCTGTCGGAGGGAGCACAGTCTGAGGTCTCCCGGCCTGAAGCTGTCGGAGGGGGCACAGCCTGAGGTCTCCAGGCCTGGCACTGGGACTGAGGGCACAGCCTGAGGTCTCCCGGCCAGGCACTGGGAATGGGGGCACACCCTGAGTTCTCCCGGCCTGGCACTGGGACTGGGGGCACAGCCTGAGGTCTCCTGGCCTGGAGCTGGGCGAGGGGGCTCAGTTTGAGGTCTCCCGGCTTGGAGCAGGGGCAGGGGGCACAGTCTGAGGTCTTCCGGCCTGGAGCTGGGCCAGGGGGCACAGTCTGAGGTCTTCCGGCCTGGAGCTGGGGCAGGGGGCTCAGGCTGAGTTCTCACTGTCTGGAGCTGGGGCAGGGGGCACAGCCTGAGGTCTCCTGGCCAGGCACTGGGACTGGGGGCACAGCCTGAGGTCTCCCGGTCAGGCACTGGGACTGGGGGCACAGCCTGAGGTGTCCCGGCCTGGCACTGGGACTGGGGGCACAGCCTGAAGTCTCCCGTCCTGGAGCTGGGGAAGGGAGCACAGTCTGAGTTCTCCTGGCCAGGCCGCGGGACTGGGGGCACAGCCTGAGCTCTCCCGGCCAGGCACTGGGACTGGGGGCACAGCCTGAGGTCTCCCGGCCAGGCACTGGGAATGGGGGCACAGTCTGAGTTCTCCTGGCCAGGCAGCGGGACTGGGGGCACAGCCTGAGGTCTCCCGGCCAGGCACTGGGACTGGGGGCACAGCCTGAGGTCTCCCGGCCAGGCACTGGGACTCGGGGCACAGCCTGAGGTCTCCAGGCCAGGCACTGGAACTGGGGGCGCAGCCTGAGGTCTCCCGGCCAGGCACTGGTACTGGGGGCACAGCCTGAGGTCTCCCAGCCAGGCACTGGGACTGGGGGCACAGCCTGAGGTCTCCCACCCAGGCACTGGGACTGCGGGAACAGCCTGAGGTCTCCCGGCCTGGCACTGGGACTGGGGGCAAAGCCTGTGGTCTCCTGGCCTGGAACTGGGGCTGGGGGCACAGCCTGAGGTCTCCTTGTCTGGAGCTGGGGCTGGGGGCACAGCCTGAGTTCTCCTGGCCTGGAGATGGCGGAGGGGGCACAGTCTGAGGTCTCCCGGCCTGGAGCTGGGGCAGGGGGCACAGCCTGAGGTCTCTTGGCCTGGAGCCGGAGCAGGGGGCACAGCCTGAGGTCTTCCGGCCTGGAGCTGTGGCAGAGGGCACAGTCTGAGGTCTCATTGTCTGGAGCTGGGGCAGGGGGCACAGCCTGAGGTCTCCCGGCCTGGAGCCGGAGCAGGGGGCACAGCCTGAGGTCTTCCGGCGTGGAGCTGTGGCAGGGGGCACAGTCTGAGGTCTCCCGGCCTGGAACTGGGGCAAGGGGTACAGCCTGAGGTCTTCTGGCCTGAAGCTGGGGGAGGGAGCACAGTCTGAGGTCTCCCAGCCAGGCACTGAGACTGGGGGCACAGCCTGAGGTCTCCCGGCCAGGCACTGGGAATGGGGGCACACCCTGAGTTCTCCCATCCTGGCACTGGGACTGGGGGCACAGCCTGAGGTCTCCTGGCCTGGAGCTGGGGCTGGGGGCACAGCCTGAGGTCTCCCGGCCTGAAGCTGTCGGAGGGAGCACAGTCTGAGGTCTCCCGGCCAGGCACTGAGACTGGGGGCACAGCCTGAGGTCTCCAGGCCAGGCACTGGGACTGGGAGCACAGCCTGAGGTCTCCTGGCCTCGAACTGGGCGAGGGGGCTTAGTTTGAGGTCTCCCGGCCTGGAGCTGGGGCAGGGGGCACAGTCTGAGGTCTTCCGGCCTGGAGATGGGGCAGGGGGCACAGTCTGAGGTCTTCCGGCCTGGAGCTGGGGCAGGGGGCTCAGGCTGAGTTCTCCCTGTCTGGAGCTGGGGCAGGGGGCACAGCCTGAGGTCTCCTGGCCATGCACTGGGACTGGGGACACAGCCTGAGGTCTCCCGGTCAGGCACTGCGACTGGGGGCACAGCCTGAGGTGTCCCGGCCTGGCACTGGGACTGAGGGCACAGCCTGAGGTCTCCCGGCCAGGCACTGGGAATGGGGGCACACCCTGAGTTCTCCCGGCCTGGCACTGGGACTGGGGGCACAGCCTGAGGTCTCCCGGCCTGGAGCTGTGGCAGGGGGCACAGTCTGAGGTCTCTCGGTCTGGAGCTGGGGCAGGGGGCACAGCCTGATGTCTCCCGGCCTGGAGCTGTGGCAGAGGGCACAGTCTGAGGTCTCATTGTCTGGAGCTGGGGCAGGGGGCACAGTCTAAGGTCTCCCGGCCTGGAGCTGGGGCAGTGAGCACAACCTGAGGTCTCCTGGCCAGGCACTGGGAATGGGGGCACACCCTGAGTTCTCCCGGCCTGGCACTGGGACTTGGGGCACAGCCTGAGGTCTCCTGGCCTGGAGCTGGGCGAGGGGGCTCAGTTTGAGGTCTCCCAGCCTGGAGCTGGTGCAGGGGGCACAGTCTGAGGTCTCCTTGTCTGGAGCTGTGCAGGGGGCACATTCTGAGGTCTCCTGGTCTGGAGCTGGGGCAGGGGGCACAGTCTGAGGTCTTCCGGCCTGGAGCTGGGGTAGGGCGCTCAGTCTGAGTACTCCCTGTCTGGAGCTGGGGCAGGGGGCTCAGGGTAAGTTCTCCCTGTCTGGAACTGGGGCAGGGGGCACAGCCTGAGGTCTCCTGGCCAGGCACTGGGACTGGGGTCACAGCCTGAGGTGTCCCGGCCTGGCACTGGGACTGGGGGCAAAGCCTGTGGTCTCCTGGCCTGGAACTGGGGCTGGGGGCACAGCCTGAGGTCTCCTTGTCTGGAGCTGGGGCTGGGGGCACAGCCTGAGTTCTCCAGGCCTGGAGATGGCGGAGGGGGCACAGTCTGAGGTCTCCCGGCCTGGAGCTGGGGCAGGGGGCACAGCCTGAGGTCTCTTGGCCTGGCACTGGGACTGGGGACACAGCCCGAGGTCTCCTTGCCTGGCACTGCCACTGGGGGCACAGCCTGAGGTCTCCCGGCCTGGAGCCGGAGCAGGGGGCACAGCCTGAGGTCTTCCGGCGTGGAGCTGTGGCAGGGGGCACAGCCTGAGATCTCCCGGCCTGGAACTGGGGCAAGGGGTACAGCCTGAGGTCTTCCGGCCTGAAGCTGGGGGAGGGAGCACAGTCTGAGGTCTCCCAGCCAGGCACTGAGACTGGGGGCACAGCCTGAGGTCTCCCGGCCAGGCACTGGGAATGGGGGCACACCCTGAGTTCTCCCGGCCTGGCACTGGGACTGGGGGCACAGCCTGAGGTCTCCTGGCCTGGAGCTGGGGCTGGGGGCACAGCCTGAGGTCTCCCGGCCTGAAGCTGTCGGAGGGAGCACAGTCTGAGGTCTCCCGGCCAGGCACTGAGACTGGGGGCACAGCCTGAGGTCTCCAGGCCAGGCACTGGGACTGGGAGCACAGCCTGAGGTCTCCTGGCCTGGAGCTGGGCGAGGGGGCTCAGTTTGAGGTCTCCCGGCCTGGAGCTGGGGCAGGGGGCACAGTCTGAGGTCTTACGGCCTGGAGCTGGGGCAGGGGGCACAGTCTGAGGTCTTCCTGGCTGGAGCTGGGGCAGGGGGCTCAGGCTGAGTTCTCCCTGTCTGGAGCTGGGGCAGGGGGCACAGCCTGAGGTCTCCTGGCCATGCACTGGAACTGGGGACACAGCCTGAGGTCTCCCGGTCAGGCACTGCGACTGGGGGCACAGCCTGAGGTATCCCGGCCTGGCACTGGGTCTGAGGGCACAGCCTGAGGTCTCCCGGCTAGGCACTGGGAATGGGGGCACACCCTGAGTTCTCCCGGCCTGGCACTGGGACTGGGGGTACAGCCTGAGGTCTCCCGGCCTGGAGCTGTGGCAGGGGGCACAGTCTGAGGTCTCTCGGTCTGGAGCTGGGGCAGGGGGCATAGCCTGATGTCTCCTGGCCTGGAGCTGTGGCAGAGGGCACAGTCTGAGGTCTCATTGTCTGGAGCTGGGTCAGGGGGCACAGTCTGAGGTCTCCCAGCCTGGAGCTGGGGCAGTGAGCACAACCTGAGGTCTCCTGGCCAGGCACTGGGAATGGGGGCACACCCTGAGTTCTCCCGGCCTGGCACTGGGACTTGGGGCACAGCCTGAGGTCTCCTGGCCTGGAGCTGGGCGAGGGGGCTCAGTTTGAGGTCTCCCAGCCTGGAGCTGGTGCAGGGGGCACAGTCTGAAGTCTCCTTGTCTGGAGCTGTGCAGGGGGCACAGTCTGAGGTCTCCTTGTCTGGAGCTGGGGCAGGGGGCACAGTCTGAGGTCTTCCGGCCTGGAGCTGGGGTAGGGCGCTCAGTCTGAGTACTCCCTGTCTGGAGCTGGGGCAGGGGGCTCAGGGTAAGTTCTCCCTGTCTGGAACTGGGGCAGGGGGCACAGCCTGAGGTCTCCTGGCCAGGCACTGGGACTGGGGGCACAGCCTGAGGTGTCCCGGCCTGGCACTGGGACTGGGGGCAAAGCCTGTGGTCTCCTGGCCTGGAACTGGGGCTGGGGGCACACCCTGAAGTCTCCTTGTCTGGAGCTGGGGCTGGGGGCACAGCCTGAGTTCTCCAGGCCTGGAGATGGCGGAGGGGGCACAGTCTGAGGTCTCCCGGCCTGGAGCTGGGGCAGGGGGCACAGCCTGAGGTCTCTTGGCCTGGCACTGGGACTGGGGACACAGCCCGAGGTCTCCCGGCCTGGCACTGCCACTGGGGGCACAGCCTGAGGTCTCCCGGCCTGGAGCCGGAGCAGGCGGCACAGCCTGAGGTCTTCCGGCGTGGAGCTGTGGCAGGGGGCACAGCCTGAGATCTCCCGGCCTGGAACTGGGGCAAGGGGTACAGCCTGAGGTCTTCCGGCCTGAAGCTGGGGGAGGGAGCACAGTCTGAGGTCTCCCAGCCAGGCACTGAGACTGGGGGCACAGCCTGAGGTCTCCCGGCCAGGCACTGGGAATGGGGGCACACCCTGAGTTCTCCCGGCCTGGCACTGGGACTGGGGGCACAGCCTGAGGTCTCCTGGCCTGGAGCTGGGGCTGGGGGCACAGCCTGAGGTCTCCCGGCCTGAAGCTGTCGGAGGGAGCACAGTCTGAGGTCTCCCGGCCAGGCACTGAGACTGGGGGCACAGCCTGAGGTCTCCAGGCCAGGCACTGGGACTGGGAGCACAGCCTGAGGTCTCCTGGCCTGGAGCTGGGCGAGGGGGCTCAGTTTGAGGTCTCCCGGCCTGGAGCTGGGGCAGGGGGCACAGTCTGAGGTCTTACGGCCTGGAGCTGGGGCAGGGGGCACAGTCTGAGGTCTTCCTGGCTGGAGCTGGGGCAGGGGGCTCAGGCTGAGTTCTCCCTGTCTGGAGCTGGGGCAGGGGGCACAGCCTGAGGTCTCCTGGCCATGCACTGGGACTGGGGACACAGCCTGAGGTCTCCCGGTCAGGCACTGCGACTGGGGGCACAGCCTGAGGTATCCCGGCCTGGCACTGGGTCTGAGGGCACAGCCTGAGGTCTCCCGGCCAGGCACTGGGAATGGGGGCACACCCTGAGTTCTCCCGGCCTGGCACTGGGACTGGGGGTACAGCCTGAGGTCTCCCGGCCTGGAGCTGTGGCAGGGGGCACAGTCTGAGGTCTCTCGGTCTGGAGCTGGGGCAGGGGGCATAGCCTGATGTCTCCTGGCCTGGAGCTGTGGCAGAGGGCACAGTCTGAGGTCTCATTGTCTGGAGCTGGGGCAGGGGGCACAGTCTGAGGTCTCCCAGCCTGGAGCTGGGGCAGTGAGCACAACCTGAGGTCTCCTGGCCAGGCACTGGGAATGGGGGCACACCCTGATTTCTCCCGGCCTGGCACTGGGACTTGGGGCACAGCCTGAGGTCTCCTGGCCTCGAGCTGGGCGAGGGGGCTCAGTTTGAGGTCTCCCAGCCTGGAGCTGGTGCAGGGGGCACAGACTGAGGTCTCCTTGTCTGGAGCTGTGCAGGGGGCACAGTCTGAGGTCTCCTGGTCTGGAGCTGGGGCCGGCGGCACAGTCTGAGGTCTTCCGGCCTGGAGCTGGGGTAGGGCGCTCAGTCTGAGTTCTCCCTGTCTGGAGCTGGGGCAGGGGGCTCAGGGTAAGTTCTCCCTTTCTGGAACTGGGGCAGGGGGCACAGCCTGAGGTCTCCTGGCCAGGCACTGGGACTGGGGGCACACCCTGAGGTGTCCCGGCCTGGCACTGGGACTGGGGGCACAGCCTGAAGTCTCCCGTCCTGGAGCTGGGGAAGGGAGCACAATCTGAGTTCTCCTGGCCAGGCAGCGGGACTGGGGGCGCAGCCTGAGGTCTCCCGGCCAGGCACTGGTACTGGGGGCACAGCCTGAGGTCTCCCAGCCAGGCACTGGGACTGGGGGCACAGCCTGAGGTCTCCCACCCAGGCACTGGGACTGCGGGAACAGCCTGAGGTCTCCCGGCCTGGCACTGGGACTGGGGGCAAAGCCTGTGGTCTCCTGGCCTGGAGATGGGGCTGGGGGCACAGCCTGAGGTCTCCTTGTCTGGAGCTGGGGCTGGGGGCACAGCCTGAGTTCTCCTGGCCTGGAGATGGCGGAGGGGGCACAGTCTGAGGTCTCCCGGCCTGGATCTGGGGCAGGGGGCACAGCCTGAGGTCTCCCGGCCTGGAGCCGGAGCAGGGGGCACAGCCTGAGGTCTTCCGGCGTGGAGCTGTGGCAGGGGGCACAGTCTGAGGTCTCCCGGCCTGGAACTGGGGCAAGGGGTACAGCCTGAGGTCTTCTGGCCTGAAGCTGGGGGAGGGAGCACAGTCTGAGGTCTCCCAGCCAGGCACTGAGACTGGGGGCACAGCCTGAGGTCTCCCGGCCAGGCACTGGGAATGGGGGCACACCCTGAGTTCTCCCATCCTGGCACTGGGACTGGGAGCACAGCCTGAGGTCTCCTGGCCTGGAGCTGGGCGAGGGGGCTCTGTTTGAGGTCTCCCGGCCTGGAGCTGGGGCAGGGGGCACAGTCTGAGGTCTTCCGGCCTGGAGCTGGGGCAGGGGGCTCAGGCTGAGTTCTCCCTGTCTGGAGCTGGGGCAGGGGGCACAGCCTGAGGTCTCCTGGCCATGCACTGGGACTGGGGACACAGCCTGAGGTCTCCCGGTCAGGCACTGCGACTGGGGGCACAGCCTGAGGTGTCCCGGCCTGGCACTGGGACTGAGGGCACAGCCTGAGGTCTCCCGGCCAGGCACTGGGAATGGGGGCACAGCCTGAGGTCTCCCGGCCAGGCACTGGGACTCGGGGCACAGCCTGAGGTCTCCAGGCCAGGCACTGGAACTGGGGGCGCAGCCTGAGGTCTCCCGGCCAGGCACTGGTACTGGAGGCACAGCCTGAGGTCTCCCAGCCAGGCACTGGGACTGGGGGCACAGCCTGAGGTCTCCCACCCAGGCACTGGGACTGCGGGAACAGCCTGAGGTCTCCCGGCCTGGCACTGGGACTGGGGGCAAAGCCTGTGGTCTCCTGGCCTGGAGATGGGGCTGGGGGCACAGCCTGAGGTCTCCTTGTCTGGAGCTGGGGCTGGGGGCACAGCCTGAGTTCTCCTGGCCTGGAGATGGCGGAGGGGGCACAGTCTGAGGTCTCCCGGCCTGGATCTGGGGCAGGGGGCACAGCCTGAGGTCTCCCGGCCTGGAGCCGGAGCAGGGGGCACAGCCTGAGGTCTTCCGGCGTGGAGCTGTGGCAGGGGGCACAGTCTGAGGTCTCCCGGCCTGGAACTGGGGCAAGGGGTACAGCCTGAGGTCTTCTGGCCTGAAGCTGGGGGAGGGAGCACAGTCTGAGGTCTCCCAGCCAGGCACTGAGACTGGGGGCACAGCCTGAGGTCTCCCGGCCAGGCACTGGGAATGGGGGCACACCCTGAGTTCTCCCATCCTGGCACTGGGACTGGGGGCACAGCCTGAGGTCTCCTGGCCTGGAGCTGGGGCTGGGGGCACAGCCTGAGGTCTCCCGGCCTGAAGCTGTCGGAGGGAGCACAGTCTGAGGTCTCCCGGCCAGGCACTGAGACTGGGGGCACAGCCTGAGGTCTCCAGGCCAGGCACTGGGACTGGGAGCACAGCCTGAGGTCTCCTGGCCTCGAACTGGGCGAGGGGGCTTAGTTTGAGGTCTCCCGGCCTGGAGCTGGGGCAGGGGGCACAGTCTGAGGTCTTCCGGCCTGGAGATGGGGCAGGGGGCACAGTCTGAGGTCTTCCGGCCTGGAGCTGGGGCAGGGGGCTCAGGCTGAGTTCTCCCTGTCTGGAGCTGGGGCAGGGGGCACAGCCTGAGGTCTCCTGGCCATGCACTGGGACTGGGGACACAGCCTGAGGTCTCCCGGTCAGGCACTGCGACTGGGGGCACAGCCTGAGGTGTCCCGGCCTGGCACTGGGACTGAGGGCACAGCCTGAGGTCTCCCGGCCAGGCACTGGGAATGGGGGCACACCCTGAGTTCTCCCGGCCTGGCACTGGGACTGGGGGCACAGCCTGAGGTCTCCCGGCCTGGAGCTGTGGCAGGGGGCACAGTCTGAGGTCTCTCGGTCTGGAGCTGGGGCAGGGGGCACAGCCTGATGTCTCCCGGCCTGGAGCTGTGGCAGAGGGCACAGTATGAGGTCTCATTGTCTGGAGCTGGGGCAGGGGGCACAGTCTAAGGTCTCCCGGCCTGGAGCTGGGGCAGTGAGCACAACCTGAGGTCTCCTGGCCAGGCACTGGGAATGGGGGCACACCCTGAGTTCTCCCGGCCTGGCACTGGGACTTGGGGCACAGCCTGAGGTCTCCTGGCCTGGAGCTGGGCGAGGGGGCTCAGTTTGAGGTCTCCCAGCCTGGAGCTGGTGCAGGGGGCACAGTCTGAGGTCTCCTTGTCTGGAGCTGTGCAGGGGGCACATTCTGAGGTCTCCTGGTCTGGAGCTGGGGCAGGGGGCACAGTCTGAGGTCTTCCGGCCTGGAGCTGGGGTAGGGCGCTCAGTCTGAGTACTCCCTGTCTGGAGCTGGGGCAGGGGGCTCAGGGTAAGTTCTCCCTGTCTGGAACTGGGGCAGGGGGCACAGCCTGAGGTCTCCTGGCCAGGCACTGGGACTGGGGTCACAGCCTGAGGTGTCCCGGCCTGGCACTGGGACTGGGGGCAAAGCCTGTGGTCTCCTGGCCTGGAACTGGGGCTGGGGGCACAGCCTGAGGTCTCCTTGTCTGGAGCTGGGGCTGGGGGCACAGCCTGAGTTCTCCAGGCCTGGAGATGGCGGAGGGGGCACAGTCTGAGGTCTCCCGGCCTGGAGCTGGGGCAGGGGGCACAGCCTGAGGTCTCTTGGCCTGGCACTGGGACTGGGGACACAGCCCGAGGTCTCCTTGCCTGGCACTGCCACTGGGGGCACAGCCTGAGGTCTCCCGGCCTGGAGCCGGAGCAGGGGGCACAGCCTGAGGTCTTCCGGCGTGGAGCTGTGGCAGGGGGCACAGCCTGAGATCTCCCGGCCTGGAACTGGGGCAAGGGGTACAGCCTGAGGTCTTCCGGCCTGAAGCTGGGGGAGGGAGCACAGTCTGAGGTCTCCCAGCCAGGCACTGAGACTGGGGGCACAGCCTGAGGTCTCCCGGCCAGGCACTGGGAATGGGGGCACACCCTGAGTTCTCCCGGCCTGGCACTGGGACTGGGGGCACAGCCTGAGGTCTCCTGGCCTGGAGCTGGGGCTGGGGGCACAGCCTGAGGTCTCCCGGCCTGAAGCTGTCGGAGGGAGCACAGTCTGAGGTCTCCCGGCCAGGCACTGAGACTGGGGGCACAGCCTGAGGTCTCCAGGCCAGGCACTGGGACTGGGAGCACAGCCTGAGGTCTCCTGGCCTGGAGCTGGGCGAGGGGGCTCAGTTTGAGGTCTCCCGGCCTGGAGCTGGGGCAGGGGGCACAGTCTGAGGTCTTACGGCCTGGAGCTGGGGCAGGGGGCACAGTCTGAGGTCTTCCTGGCTGGAGCTGGGGCAGGGGGCTCAGGCTGAGTTCTCCCTGTCTGGAGCTGGGGCAGGGGGCACAGCCTGAGGTCTCCTGGCCATGCACTGGAACTGGGGACACAGCCTGAGGTCTCCCGGTCAGGCACTGCGACTGGGGGCACAGCCTGAGGTATCCCGGCCTGGCACTGGGTCTGAGGGCACAGCCTGAGGTCTCCCGGCTAGGCACTGGGAATGGGGGCACACCCTGAGTTCTCCCGGCCTGGCACTGGGACTGGGGGTACAGCCTGAGGTCTCCCGGCCTGGAGCTGTGGCAGGGGGCACAGTCTGAGGTCTCTCGGTCT
Source organism: Myotis daubentonii (assembly GCF_963259705.1). Lineage (NCBI taxonomy): Eukaryota > Metazoa > Chordata > Mammalia > Chiroptera > Vespertilionidae > Myotis > Myotis daubentonii. The sequence goes on along the minus strand of NC_081861.1, from coordinate 121,899,923 downwards.
GGAGCTGGGGCAGGGGGCATAGCCTGATGTCTCCTGGCCTGGAGCTGTGGCAGAGGGCACAGTCTGAGGTCTCATTGTCTGGAGCTGGGTCAGGGGGCACAGTCTGAGGTCTCCCAGCCTGGAGCTGGGGCAGTGAGCACAACCTGAGGTCTCCTGGCCAGGCACTGGGAATGGGGGCACACCCTGAGTTCTCCCGGCCTGGCACTGGGACTTGGGGCACAGCCTGAGGTCTCCTGGCCTGGAGCTGGGCGAGGGGGCTCAGTTTGAGGTCTCCCAGCCTGGAGCTGGTGCAGGGGGCACAGTCTGAAGTCTCCTTGTCTGGAGCTGTGCAGGGGGCACAGTCTGAGGTCTCCTTGTCTGGAGCTGGGGCAGGGGGCACAGTCTGAGGTCTTCCGGCCTGGAGCTGGGGTAGGGCGCTCAGTCTGAGTACTCCCTGTCTGGAGCTGGGGCAGGGGGCTCAGGGTAAGTTCTCCCTGTCTGGAACTGGGGCAGGGGGCACAGCCTGAGGTCTCCTGGCCAGGCACTGGGACTGGGGGCACAGCCTGAGGTGTCCCGGCCTGGCACTGGGACTGGGGGCAAAGCCTGTGGTCTCCTGGCCTGGAACTGGGGCTGGGGGCACACCCTGAAGTCTCCTTGTCTGGAGCTGGGGCTGGGGGCACAGCCTGAGTTCTCCAGGCCTGGAGATGGCGGAGGGGGCACAGTCTGAGGTCTCCCGGCCTGGAGCTGGGGCAGGGGGCACAGCCTGAGGTCTCTTGGCCTGGCACTGGGACTGGGGACACAGCCCGAGGTCACCCGGCCTGGCACTGCCACTGGGGGCACAGCCTGAGGTCTCCCGGCCTGGAGCCGGAGCAGGCGGCACAGCCTGAGGTCTTCCGGCGTGGAGCTGTGGCAGGGGGCACAGCCTGAGATCTCCCGGCCTGGAACTGGGGCAAGGGGTACAGCCTGAGGTCTTCCGGCCTGAAGCTGGGGGAGGGAGCACAGTCTGAGGTCTCCCAGCCAGGCACTGAGACTGGGGGCACAGCCTGAGGTCTCCCGGCCAGGCACTGGGAATGGGGGCACACCCTGAGTTCTCCCGGCCTGGCACTGGGACTGGGGGCACAGCCTGAGGTCTCCTGGCCTGGAGCTGGGGCTGGGGGCACAGCCTGAGGTCTCCCGGCCTGAAGCTGTCGGAGGGAGCACAGTCTGAGGTCTCCCGGCCAGGCACTGAGACTGGGGGCACAGCCTGAGGTCTCCAGGCCAGGCACTGGGACTGGGAGCACAGCCTGAGGTCTCCTGGCCTGGAGCTGGGCGAGGGGGCTCAGTTTGAGGTCTCCCGGCCTGGAGCTGGGGCAGGGGGCACAGTCTGAGGTCTTACGGCCTGGAGCTGGGGCAGGGGGCACAGTCTGAGGTCTTCCTGGCTGGAGCTGGGGCAGGGGGCTCAGGCTGAGTTCTCCCTGTCTGGAGCTGGGGCAGGGGGCACAGCCTGAGGTCTCCTGGCCATGCACTGGGACTGGGGACACAGCCTGAGGTCTCCCGGTCAGGCACTGCGACTGGGGGCACAGCCTGAGGTATCCCGGCCTGGCACTGGGTCTGAGGGCACAGCCTGAGGTCTCCCGGCCAGGCACTGGGAATGGGGGCACACCCTGAGTTCTCCCGGCCTGGCACTGGGACTGGGGGTACAGCCTGAGGTCTCCCGGCCTGGAGCTGTGGCAGGGGGCACAGTCTGAGGTCTCTCGGTCTGGAGCTGGGGCAGGGGGCATAGCCTGATGTCTCCTGGCCTGGAGCTGTGGCAGAGGGCACAGTCTGAGGTCTCATTGTCTGGAGCTGGGGCAGGGGGCACAGTCTGAGGTCTCCCAGCCTGGAGCTGGGGCAGTGAGCACAACCTGAGGTCTCCTGGCCAGGCACTGGGAATGGGGGCACACCCTGATTTCTCCCGGCCTGGCACTGGGACTTGGGGCACAGCCTGAGGTCTCCTGGCCTCGAGCTGGGCGAGGGGGCTCAGTTTGAGGTCTCCCAGCCTGGAGCTGGTGCAGGGGGCACAGACTGAGGTCTCCTTGTCTGGAGCTGTGCAGGGGGCACAGTCTGAGGTCTCCTGGTCTGGAGCTGGGGCCGGCGGCACAGTCTGAGGTCTTCCGGCCTGGAGCTGGGGTAGGGCGCTCAGTCTGAGTTCTCCCTGTCTGGAGCTGGGGCAGGGGGCTCAGGGTAAGTTCTCCCTTTCTGGAACTGGGGCAGGGGGCACAGCCTGAGGTCTCCTGGCCAGGCACTGGGACTGGGGGCACACCCTGAGGTGTCCCGGCCTGGCACTGGGACTGGGGGCACAGCCTGAAGTCTCCCGTCCTGGAGCTGGGGAAGGGAGCACAATCTGAGTTCTCCTGGCCAGGCAGCGGGACTGGGGGCGCAGCCTGAGGTCTCCCGGCCAGGCACTGGTACTGGGGGCACAGCCTGAGGTCTCCCAGCCAGGCACTGGGACTGGGGGCACAGCCTGAGGTCTCCCACCCAGGCACTGGGACTGCGGGAACAGCCTGAGGTCTCCCGGCCTGGCACTGGGACTGGGGGCAAAGCCTGTGGTCTCCTGGCCTGGAGATGGGGCTGGGGGCACAGCCTGAGGTCTCCTTGTCTGGAGCTGGGGCTGGGGGCACAGCCTGAGTTCTCCTGGCCTGGAGATGGCGGAGGGGGCACAGTCTGAGGTCTCCCGGCCTGGATCTGGGGCAGGGGGCACAGCCTGAGGTCTCCCGGCCTGGAGCCGGAGCAGGGGGCACAGCCTGAGGTCTTCCGGCGTGGAGCTGTGGCAGGGGGCACAGTCTGAGGTCTCCCGGCCTGGAACTGGGGCAAGGGGTACAGCCTGAGGTCTTCCGGCCTGAAGCTGGGGGAGGGAGCACAGTCTGAGGTCTCCCAGCCAGGCACTGAGACTGGGGGCACAGCCTGAGGTCTCCAGGCCAGGCACTGGGACTGGGAGCACAGCCTGAGGTCTCCTGGCCTGGAGCTGGGCGAGGGGGCTCTGTTTGAGGTCTCCCGGCCTGGAGCTGGGGCAGGGGGCACAGTCTGAGGTCTTCCGGCCTGGAGCTGGGGCAGGGGGCTCAGGCTGAGTTCTCCCTGTCTGGAGCTGGGGCAGGGGGCACAGCCTGAGGTCTCCTGGCCATGCACTGGGACTGGGGACACAGCCTGAGGTCTCCCGGTCAGGCACTGCGACTGGGGGCACAGCCTGAGGTGTCCCGGCCTGGCACTGGGACTGAGGGCACAGCCTGAGGTCTCCCGGCCAGGCACTGGGAATGGGGGCACACCCTGAGTTCTCCCGGCCTGGCACTGGGACTGGGGGCACAGCCTGAGGTCTCCCGGTCTGGAGCTGTGGCAGGGGGCACAGTCTGAGGTCTCTCGGTCTGGAGCTGGGGCAGGGGGCACAGCCTGATGTCTCCCGGCCTGGAGCTGTGGCAGAGGGCACAGTCTGAGGTCTCATTGTCTGGAGCTGGGGCATGGGGCACAGTCTGAGGTCTCCCGGCCTGGAGCTGGGGCAGTGAGCACAACCTGAGGTTTCCTGGCCAGGCACTGGGAATGGGGGCACACCCTGAGTTCTCCCGGCCTGGCACTGGGACTTGGGGCACAGCCTGAGGTCTCCTGGCCTGGAGCTGGGCGAGGGGGCTCAGTTTGAGGTCTCCCAGCCTGGAGCTGGTGCAGGGGGCACAGTCTTAGGTCTCCTTGTCTGGAGCTGTGCAGGGGGCACAGTCTGAGGTCTCCTGGTCTGGAGCTGGGGCAGGGGGCACAGTCTGAGGTCTTCCGGCCTGGAGCTGGGGTAGGGCGCTTAGTCTGAGTTCTCCCTGTCTGGAGCTGGGGCAGGGGGCTCAGGGTAAGTTCTCCCTGTCTGGAACTGGGGCAGGGGGCACAGCCTGAGGTCTCCTGGCCAGGCACTGGGACTGGGGGCACAGCCTGAGGTGTCCCGGCCTGGCAGTGGGACTGGGGGCACAGCCTGAAGTCTCCCGTCCTGGAGCTGGGGAAGGGAGCACAGTCTGAGTTCTCCTGGCCAGGCAGCGGGACTTGGGGCGCAGCCTGAGGTCTCCCGGCCAGGCACTGGTACTGGGGGCACAGCCTGAGGTCTCCCAGCCAGGCACTGGGACTGGTGGCACAGCCTGAGGTCTCCCACCCAGGCACTGGGACTGCGGGAACAGCCTGAGGTCTCCCGGCCTGGCACTGGGACTGGGGGCAAAGCCTGTGGTCTCCTGGGCTGGAACTGGGGCTGGGGGCACAGCCTGAGGTCTCCTTGTCTGGAGCTGGGGCTGGGGGCACAGCCTGAGTTCTCCTGGCCTGGAGATGGCGGAGGGGGCACAGTCTGAGGTCTCCCGGCCTGGAGCTGGGGCAGGGGGCACAGCCTGAGGTCTCTTGGCCTGGCACTGGGACTGGGGACACAGCCCGAGGTCTCCCGGCCTGGCACTGCCACTGGGGGCACAGCCTGAGGTCTCCCGGCCTGGAGCCGGAGCAGGGGGCACAGCCTGAGGTCTTCCGGCGTGGAGCTGTGGCAGGGGGCACAGTCTGAGGTGTCCCGGCCTGGCACTGGGACTGGGGGCACAGCCTGAAGTCTCCCGTCCTGGAGCTGGGGAAGGGAGCACAGTCTGAGTTCTCCTGGCCAGGTAGCGGGACTGGGGGCACAGCCTGAGGTGTCCCGGCCTGGCACTGGGACTGGGGGCACAGCCTGAAGTCTCCCGTCCTGGAGCTGGGGAAGGGAGCACAGTCTGAGTTCTCCTGGCCAGGCAGCGGGACTGGGGGCACAGCCTGAGGTCTCCCGGCCAGGCACTGGGACTGGGGGCACAGCCTGATGTCTCCCGGCCAGGCACTGGGACTCGGGGCACAGCCTGAGGTCTCCAGGCCTGGCACTGGGACTGGGGGCACAGCCTGAGGTCTCCTGGCCAGGCATTGGGACTGGTGGCACAGACTGAGTTCCCCAGGCCAGGCACTGGAACTGGGGGCGCAGCCTGAGGTCTCCCGGCCAGGCACTGGTACTGGGGGCACAGCCTGAGGTCTCCCAGCCAGGCACTGGGACTGGGGGCACAGCCTGAGGTCTCTCACCCAGGCACTGGGACTGCGGGAACAGCCTGAGGTCTCCCGGCCTGGCACTGGGACTGGGGGCAAAGCCTGTGGTCTCCTGGCCTGGAGCTGGGGCTGGGGGCACAGCCTGAGGTCTCCTTGTTTGGAGATGGGGCTGGGGGCACAGCCTGAGTTCTCCTGGCCTGGAGATGGCGGAGGGGGCACAGTCTGAGGTCTCCCGGCCTGGAGCTGGGGCAGGGGGCACAGCCTGAGGTCTCTTGGCCTGGCACTGGGACTGGGGACACAGCCCGAGGTCTCCCGGCCTGGCACTGCCACTGGGGGCACAGCCTGAGGTCTCCCTGCCTGGAGCCGGAGCAGGGGTCACAGCCTGAGGTCTTCCGGCGTGGAGCTGTGGCAGGGGGCACAGCCTGAGATCTCCCGGCCTGAAGCTGTCCGAGGGAGCACAGTCTGAGGTCTCCCGGCCAGGCACTGAGACTGGGGGCACAGCCTGAGGTCTCCAGGCCAGGCACTGGGACTGGGAGCACAGCCTGAGGTCTCCTGGCCTGGAGCTGGGCGAGGGGGCTCAGTTTGAGGTCTCACGGCCTGGAGCTGGGGCAGGGGGCACAGTCTGAGGTCTTCCGGCCTGGAGCTGGGGCAGGGGGCACAGTCTGAGGTCTTCCGGCCTGGAGCTGGGGCAGGGGGCTCAGGCTGAGTTCTCCCTGTCTGGAGCTGGGGCAGGGGGCACAGCCTGAGGTCTCCTGGCCATGCACTGGGACTGGGGACACAGCCTGAGGTCTCCCGGCCTGGCACTGGGACTTGGGGCACAGCCTGAGGTCTCCTGGCCTCGAGCTGGGCGAGGGGGCTCAGTTTGAGGTCTCCCAGCCTGGAGCTGGGGCAGGGGGCACAGCCTGAGGTCTCCTGGCCATGCACTGGGACTGGGGACACAGCCTGAGGTCTCCCGGTCAGGCACTGCGACTGGGGGCACAGCCTGAGGTATCCCGGCCTGGCACTGGGTCTGAGGGCACAGCCTGAGGTCTCCCGGCCAGGCACTGGGAATGGGGGCACACCCTGAGTTCTCCCGGCCTGGCACTGGGACTGGGGGTACAGCCTGAGGTCTCCCGGCCTGGAGCTGTGGCAGGGGGCACAGTCTGAGGTCTCTCGGTCTGGAGCTGGGGCAGGGGGCATAGCCTGATGTCTCCTGGCCTGGAGCTGTGGCAGAGGGCACAGTCTGAGGTCTCATTGTCTGGAGCTGGGGCAGGGGGCACAGTCTGAGGTCTCCCAGCCTGGAGCTGGGGCAGTGAGCACAACCTGAGGTCTCCTGGCCAGGCACTGGGAATGGGGGCACACCCTGATTTCTCCCGGCCTGGCACTGGGACTTGGGGCACAGCCTGAGGTCTCCTGGCCTCGAGCTGGGCGAGGGGGCTCAGTTTGAGGTCTCCCAGCCTGGAGCTGGTGCAGGGGGCACAGACTGAGGTCTCCTTGTCTGGAGCTGTGCAGGGGGCACAGTCTGAGGTCTCCTGGTCTGGAGCTGGGGCCGGCGGCACAGTCTGAGGTCTTCCGGCCTGGAGCTGGGGTAGGGCGCTCAGTCTGAGTTCTCCCTGTCTGGAGCTGGGGCAGGGGGCTCAGGGTAAGTTCTCCCTTTCTGGAACTGGGGCAGGGGGCACAGCCTGAGGTCTCCTGGCCAGGCACTGGGACTGGGGGCACACCCTGAGGTGTCCCGGCCTGGCACTGGGACTGGGGGCACAGCCTGAAGTCTCCCGTCCTGGAGCTGGGGAAGGGAGCACAGTCTGAGTTCTCCTGGCCAGGCAGCGGGACTGGGGGCGCAGCCTGAGGTCTCCCGGCCAGGCACTGGTACTGGGGGCACAGCCTGAGGTCTCCCAGCCAGGCACTGGGACTGGGGGCACAGCCTGAGGTCTCCCACGCAGGCACTGGGACTGCGGGAACAGCCTGAGGTCTCCCGGCCTGGCACTGGGACTGGGAGCACAGCCTGAGGTCTCCTGGCCTGGAGCTGGGCGAGGGGGCTCTGTTTGAGGTCTCCCGGCCTGGAGCTGGGGCAGGGGGCACAGTCTGAGGTCTTCCGGCCTGGAGCTGGGGCAGGGGGCTCAGGCTGAGTTCTCCCTGTCTGGAGCTGGGGCAGGGGGCACAGCCTGAGGTCTCCTGGCCATGCACTGGGACTGGGGACACAGCCTGAGGTCTCCCGGTCAGGCACTGCGACTGGGGGCACAGCCTGAGGTGTCCCGGCCTGGCACTTGGACTGAGGGCACAGCCTGAGGTCTCCCGGCCAGGCACTGGGAATGGGGGCACACCCTGAGTTCTCCCGGCCTGGCACTGGGACTGGGGGCACAGCCTGAGGTCTCCCGGTCTGGAGCTGTGGCAGGGGGCACAGTCTGAGGTCTCTCGGTCTGGAGCTGGGGCAGGGGGCACAGCCTGATGTCTCCCGGCCTGGAGCTGTGGCAGAGGGCACAGTCTGAGGTCTCATTGTCTGGAGCTGGGGCATGGGGCACAGTCTGAGGTCTCCCGGCCTGGAGCTGGGGCAGTGAGCACAACCTGAGGTCTCCTGGCCAGGCACTGGGAATGGGGGCACACCCTGAGTTCTCCCGGCCTGGCACTGGGACTTGGGGCACAGCCTGAGGTCTCCTGGCCTGGAGCTGGGCGAGGGGGCTCAGTTTGAGGTCTCCCAGCCTAGAGCTGGTGCAGGGGGCACAGTCTGATGTCTCCTTGTCTGGAGCTGTGCAGGGGGCACAGTCTGAGGTCTCCTGGTCTGGAGCTGGGGCAGGGGGCACAGTCTGAGGTCTTCCGGCCTGGAGCTGGGGTAGGGCGCTTAGTCTGAGTTCTCCCTGTCTGGAGCTGGGGCAGGGGGCTCAGGGTAAGTTCTCCCTGTCTGGAACTGGGGCAGGGGGCACAGCCTGAGGTCTCCTGGCCAGGCACTGGGACTGGGGGCACAGCCTGAGGTGTCCCGGCCTGGCAGTGGGACTGGGGTCACAGCCTGAAGTCTCCCGTCCTGGAGCTGGGGAAGGGAGCACAGTCTGAGTTCTCCTGGCCAGGCAGCGGGACTTGGGGCGCAGCCTGAGGTCTCCCGGCCAGGCACTGGTACTGGGGGCACAGCCTGAGGTCTCCCAGCCAGGCACTGGGACTGGTGGCACAGCCTGAGGTCTCCCACCCAGGCACTGGGACTGCGGGAACAGCCTGAGGTCTCCCGGCCTGGCACTGGGACTGGGGGCAAAGCCTGTGGTCTCCTGGCCTGGAACTGGGGCTGGGGGCACAGCCTGAGGTCTCCTTGTCTGGAGCTGGGGCTGGGGGCACAGCCTGAGTTCTCCTGGCCTGGAGATGGCGGAGGGGGCACAGTCTGAGGTCTCCCGGCCTGGAGCTGGGGCAGGGGGCACAGCCTGAGGTCTCTTGGCCTGGCACTGGGACTGGGGACACAGCCCGAGGTCTCCCGGCCTGGCACTGCCACTGGGGGCACAGCCTGAGGTCTCCCGGCCTGGAGCCGGAGCAGGGGGCACAGCCTGAGGTCTTCCGGCGTGGAGCTGTGGCAGGGGGCACAGTCTGAGGTGTCCCGGCCTGGCACTGGGACTGGGGGCACAGCCTGAAGTCTCCCGTCCTGGAGCTGGGGAAGGGAGCACAGTCTGAGTTCTCCTGGCCAGGCAGCGGGACTGGGGGCACAGCCTGAGGTGTCCCGGCCTGGCACTGGGACTGGGGGCACAGCCTGAAGTCTCCCGTCCTGGAGCTGGGGAAGGGAGCACAGTCTGAGTTCTCCTGGCCAGGCAGCGGGACTGGGGGCACAGCCTGAGGTCTCCCGGCCAGGCACTGGGACTGGGGGCACAGCCTGATGTCTCCCGGCCAGGCACTGGGACTCGGGGCACAGCCTGAGGTCTCCAGGCCTGGCACTGGGACTGGGGGCACAGCCTGAGGTCTCCTGGCCAGGCATTGGGACTGATGGCACAGCCTGAGTTCCCCAGGCCAGGCACTGGAACTGGGGGCGCAGCCTGAGGTCTCCCGGCCAGGCACTGGTACTGGGGGCACAGCCTGAGGTCTCCCAGCCAGGCACTGGGACTGGGGGCACAGCCTGAGGTCTCTCACCCAGGCACTGGGACTGCGGGAACAGCCTGAGGTCTCCCGGCCTGGCACTGGGACTGGGGGCAAAGCCTGTGGTCTCCTGGCCTGGAGCTGGGGCTGGGGGCACAGCCTGAGGTCTCCTTGTTTGGAGATGGGGCTGGGGGCACAGCCTGAGTTCTCCTGGCCTGGAGATGGCGGAGGGGGCACAGTCTGAGGTCTCCCGGCCTGGAGCTGGGGCAGGGGGCACAACCTGAGGTCTCTTGGCCTGGCACTGGGACTGGGGACACAGCCCGAGGTCTCCCGGCCTGGCACTGCCACTGGGGGCACAGCCTGAGGTCTCCCTGCCTGGAGCCGGAGCAGGGGTCACAGCCTGAGGTCTTCCGGCGTGGAGCTGTGGCAGGGGGCACAGCCTGAGATCTCCCGGCCTGAAGCTGTCCGAGGGAGCACAGTCTGAGGTCTCCCGGCCAGGCACTGAGACTGGGGGCACAGCCTGAGGTCTCCAGGCCAGGCACTGGGACTGGGAGCACAGCCTGAGGTCTCCTGGCCTGGAGCTGGGCGAGGGGGCTCAGTTTGAGGTCTCACGGCCTGGAGCTGGGGCAGGGGGCACAGTCTGAGGTCTTCCGGCCTGGAGCTGGGGGAGGGGGCACAGTCTGAGGTCTTCCGGCCTGGAGCTGGGGCAGGGGGCTCAGGCTGAGTTCTCCCTGTCTGGAGCTGGGGCAGGGGGCACAGCCTGAGGTCTCCTGGCCATGCACTGGGACTGGGGACACAGCCTGAGGTCTCCCGGCCTGGCACTGGGACTTGGGGCACAGCCTGAGGTCTCCTGGCCTCGAGCTGGGCGAGGGGGCTCAGTTTGAGGTCTCCCAGCCTGGAGCTGGTGCAGGGGGCACAGTCTGAGGTCTCCTTGTCTGGAGCTGTGCAGGGGGCACAGTCTGAGGTCTCCTGGTCTGGAGCTGGGGCCGGCGGCACAGTCTGAGGTCTTCCGGCCTGGAGCTGGGGTAGGGTGCTCAGTCTGAGTTCTCCCTGGCTGGAGCTGGGGCAGGGGGCTCAGGGTAAGTTCTCCCTTTCTGGAACTGGGGCAGGGGGCACAGCCTGAGGTCTCCTGGCCAGGCACTGGGACTGGGGGCACACCCTGAGGTGTCCCGGCCTGGCACTGGGACTGGGGGCACAGCCTGAAGTCTCCCAGCCAGGCACTGGGACTGGGGGCACAGCCTGAGGTCTCCCACCCAGGCACTGGGACTGCGGGAACAGCCTGAGGTCTCCCGGCCTGGCACTGGGACTGGGGGCAAAGCCTGTGGTCTCCTGGCCTGGAGATGGGGCTGGGGGCACAGCCTGAGGTCTCCTTGTCTGGAGCTGGGGCTGGGGGCACAGCCTGAGTTCTCTTGGCCTGGAGATGGCGGAGGGGGCACAGTCTGAGGTCTCCCGGCCTGGAGCTGGGGCAGGGGGCACAGCCTGAGGTCTCTTGGCCTGGCACTGGGACTGGGGACACAGCCCGAGGTCTCCCGGCCTGGCACTGCCACTGGGGGCACAGCCTGAGGTCTCCCAGCCAGGCACTGGGACTGGGGGCACAGCCTGAGGTCTCCCGGCCAGGCACTGGGACTGGGGGCACAGCCTGAGGTCTCCCGACCTGGCACTGGGAATGGGGGCACAGCCTGAGGTCTCCCGGCCTGCAGCTGGGGCAGGGGGCACAGCCTGAGGTCTCCCAGCCAGGCACTGGGACTGGGGGCACAGCCTGAGATCTCCCGGCCAGGCACTGGGACTGGGGGCACAGCCTGAGGTCTCCCGACCTGGCACTGGGACTGGGGGCACAGCCCGAGGTCTCCCTGGCTGGAGCTGGGGCAGGGGGCACAGCCTGAGGTCTCCCAGCCAGGCACTGGGACAGGGGGCACAGACTGAGGTCTCCCAGTCAGGCACTGTGACTGGGGGCACAGCCTGAGGTCTCCCCCCCAGGCACTGGGACTGTGGGAACAGCCTGAGGTCTCCCGGCCTGGCACTGGGACTGGGGGCAAAGCCTGTGGTCTCCTGGCCTGGAGCTGGGGCAGGGGGCACAGCCTGAGGTCTCTTGGCCTGGCACTGGGACTGGGGACACAGCCCGAGGTCTCCCGGCCTGGCACTGCCACTGGGGGCGCAGCCTGAGGTCTCCCGGCCTGGAGCTGTGGCAGGGGGCACAGTCTGAGGTCTCCTGGCCTGAAGCTGGAGCAGGGGGCACAGCCTGAGATCTCCCGGCCTGGAACTGGGGCAAGGGGTACAGCCTGAGGTCTTCCGGCCTGAAGCTGGGGGAGGGAGCACAGTCTGAGGTCTCCCAGCCAGGCACTGAGACTGGGGGCACAGCCTGAGGTCTCCCGGCCAGGCACTGGGAATGGGGGCACACCCTGAGTTCTCCCGGCCTGGCACTGGGACTGGGGGCACAGCCTGAGGTAGCCTGGCCTGGAGCTGGGGCTGGGGGCACAGCCTGAGGTCTCCCGGCCTGAAGCTGTCGGAGGGAGCACAGTCTGAGGTCTCCCCGCCAGGCACTGAGACTGGGGGCACAGCCTGAGGTCTCCAGGCCTGGCACTGGGACTGAGGGCACAGCCTGAGGTCTCCCGGCCAGGCACTGGGAATGGGGGCACACCCTGAGTTCTCCCGGACTGGCACTGGGACAGGGGGCACAGCCTGAGGTCTCCTGGCCATGCACTGGGACTGGGGACACAGCCTGAGGTCTCCCGGTCAGGCACTGCGAATGGGGGCACAGCCTGAGGTGTCCCGGCCTGGCACTGGGACTGAGGGCACAGCCTGAGGTCTCCCGGCCAGGCACTGGGAATGGGGGCACACCCTGAGTTCTCCCGGCCTGGCACTGGGACTGGGGGCACAGCCTGAGGTCTCCCGGCCTGGAGCTGTGGCAGGGGGGCACATTCTGAGGTTTCTCGGTCTGGAGCTGGGGCAGGGGGCACAGCCTGATGTCTCCCGGCCTGGAGCTGTGGCAGAGGGCACAGTCTGAGGTCTCATTGTCTGGAGCTGGGGCAGGGGGCACAGTCTGAGGTCTCCCGGCCTGGAGCTGGGGCAGTGAGCACAACCTGAGGTCTCCTGGCCAGGCACTGGGAATGGGGGCACACCCTGAGTTCTCCCGGCCTGGCACTGGGACTTGGGGCACAGCCTGAGGTCTCCTGGCCTGGAGCTGGGCGAGGGGGCTCAGTTTGAGGTCTCCCAGCCTGGAGCTGGTGCAGGGGGCACAGTCTGAGGTCTCCTTGTCTGGAGCTGTGCAGGGGGCACAGTCTGAGGTCTCCTGGTCTGGAGCTGGGGCAGGGGGCACAGTCTGAGGTCTTCCGGCCTGGAGCTGGGGTAGGGCGCTCAGTCTGAGTTCTCCCTGTCTGGAGCTGGGGCAGGGGGTTCAGGGTAAGTTCTCCCTGTCTGGAACTGGGGCAGGGGGCACAGCCTGAGGTCTCCTGGCCAGGCACTGGGACTGGGGGCACAGCCTGAGGTCTCCTGGTCAGGCACTGCGACTGGGGGCATAGCCTGAGGTGTCCCGGTCTGGCACTGGGACTGGGGGCACAGCCTGAGGTCTCCCGGCCTGCAGCTGGGGCAGGGGGCACAGCCTGAGGTCTCCCAGCCAGGCACTGGGACTGGGGGCACAGCCTGAGGTCTCCCGGCCAGGCACTGGGACTGGGGGCACAGCCTGAGGTCTCCCGACCTGGCACTGGGAATGGGGGCACAGCCTGAGGTCTCCCGGCCTGCAGCTGGGGCAGGGGGCACAGCCTGAGGTCTCCCAGCCAGGCACTGGGACTGGGGGCACAGCCTGAGATCTCCCGGCCAGGCACTGGGACTGGGGGCACAGCCTGAGGTCTCCCGACCTGGCACTGGGACTGGGGGCACAGCCCGAGGTCTCCCTGGCTGGAGCTGGGGCAGGGGGCACAGCCTGAGGTCTCCCAGCCAGGCACTGGGACAGGGGGCACAGACTGAGGTCTCCCAGTCAGGCACTGTGACTGGGGGCACAGCCTGAGGTCTCCCCCCCAGGCACTGGGACTGTGGGAACAGCCTGAGGTCTCCCGGCCTGGCACTGGGACTGGGGGCAAAGCCTGTGGTCTCCTGGCCTGGAGCTGGGGCAGGGGGCACAGCCTGAGGTCTCTTGGCCTGGCACTGGGACTGGGGACACAGCCCGAGGTCTCCCGGCCTGGCACTGCCACTGGGGGCGCAGCCTGAGGTCTCCCGGCCTGGAGCTGTGGCAGGGGGCACAGTCTGAGGTCTCCTGGCCTGAAGCTGGAGCAGGGGGCACAGCCTGAGATCTCCCGGCCTGGAACTGGGGCAAGGGGTACAGCCTGAGGTCTTCCGGCCTGAAGCTGGGGGAGGGAGCACAGTCTGAGGTCTCCCAGCCAGGCACTGAGACTGGGGGCACAGCCTGAGGTCTCCCGGCCAGGCACTGGGAATGGGGGCACACCCTGAGTTCTCCCGGCCTGGCACTGGGACTGGGGGCACAGCCTGAGGTAGCCTGGCCTGGAGCTGGGGCTGGGGGCACAGCCTGAGGTCTCCCGGCCTGAAGCTGTCGGAGGGAGCACAGTCTGAGGTCTCCCCGCCAGGCACTGAGACTGGGGGCACAGCCTGAGGTCTCCAGGCCTGGCACTGGGACTGAGGGCACAGCCTGAGGTCTCCCGGCCAGGCACTGGGAATGGGGGCACACCCTGAGTTCTCCCGGACTGGCACTGGGACTGGGGGCACAGCCTGAGGTCTCCTGGCCTGGAGCTGGGCGAGGGGGCTCAGTTTGAGGTCTCCTGGCCTGGAGCTGGGCGAGGGGGCTCAGTTTGAGGTCTCCCGGCCTGGAGCTGGGGCAGGGGGCACAGTCTGAGGTCTTACGGCCTGGAGCTGGGGCAGGGGGCACAGTCTGAGGTCTTCCGGCCTGGAGCTGGGGAAGGGGGCTCAGGCTGAGTTCTCCCTGTCTGGAGCTGGGGCAGGGGGCACAGCCTGAGGTCTCCTGGCCATGCACTGGGACTGGGGACACAGCCTGAGGTCTCCCGGTCAGGCACTGGGACTGGGGGCACAGCCTGAGGTGTCCCGGCCTGGCACTGGGACTGAGGGCACAGCCTGAGGTCTCCCGGCCAGGCACTGGGAATGGGGGCACACCCTGAGTTCTCCCGGCCTGGCACTGGGACTGGGGGCACAGCCTGAGGTCTCCTGGCCTGGAGCTGGGCGAGGGGGCTCAGTTTGAGGTCTCCCGGCTTGGAGATGGGGCAGGGGGCACAGTCTGAGGTTTTCCGGCCTGGTGCTGGGCCAGGGGGCACAGTCTGAGGTCTTCCGGCCTGGAGCTGGGGCAGGGGGTTCAGGCTGAGTTCTCCCTGTCTGGAGCTGGGGCAGGGGGCACAGCCTGAGGTCTCCTGGCCAGGCACTGGGACTGGGGGCACAGCCTGAGGTCTCCCGGTCAGGCACTGCGACTGGGGGCACAGCCTGAGGTGTCCCGGCCTGGCACTGGGACTGGGGGCACAGCCTGAGGTCTCCCGGCCTGGAGCTGTGGCAGGGGGGCACAGTCTGAGGTTTCTCGGTCTGGAGCTGGGGCAGGGGGCACAGCCTGATGTCTCCCGGCCTGGAGCTGTGGCAGAGGGCACAGTCTGAGGTCTCATTGTCTGGAGCTGGGGCAGGGGGCACAGTCTGAGGTCTCCCGGCCTGGAGCTGGGGCAGTGAGCACAACCTGAGGTCTCCTGGCCAGGCACTGGGAATGGGGGCACACCCTGAGTTCTCCCGGCCTGGCACTGGGACTTGGGGCACAGCCTGAGGTCTCCTGGCCTGGAGCTGGGCGAGGGGGCTCAGTTTGAGGTCTCCCAGCCTGGAGCTGGTGCAGGGGGCACAGTCTGAGGTCTCCTTGTCTGGAGCTGTGCAGGGGGCACAGTCTGAGGTCTCCTGGTCTGGAGCTGGGGCAGGGGGCACAGTCTGAGGTCTTCCGGCCTGGAGCTGGGGTAGGGCGCTCAGTCTGAGTTCTCCCTGTCTGGAGCTGGGGCAGGGGGTTCAGGGTAAGTTCTCCCTGTCTGGAACTGGGGCAGGGGGCACAGCCTGAGGTCTCCTGGCCAGGCACTGGGACTGGGGGCACAGCCTGAGGTCTCCTGGTCAGGCACTGCGACTGGGGGCATAGCCTGAGGTGTCCCGGTCTGGCACTGGGACTGGGGGCACAGCCTGAGGTCTCCCGGCCTGGAGCTGGGGCAGGGGGCACAGCCTGAGCTCTCCCAGCCAGGCACTGGGACTGGGGGCACAGCCTGAGGTCTCCCGGCCAGGCACTGGGACTGGGGGCACAGCCTGAGGTCTCCCGACCTGGCACTGGGACTGGGGGCACAGCCTGAGGTCTCCCGGCCTGCAGCTGGGGCAGGGGGCACAGCCTGAGGTCTCCCAGCCAGGCACTGGGACTGGGGGCACAGCCTGAGATCTCCCGGCCAGGCACTGGGACTGGGGGCACAGCCTGAGGTCTCCCGACCTGGCACTGGGACTGGGGGCACAGCCCGAGGTCTCCCTGGCTGGAGCTGGGGCAGGGGGCACAGCCTGAGGTCTCCCAGCCAGGCACTGGGACAGGGGGCACAGACTGAGGTCTCCCAGTCAGGCACTGTGACCTGGGGCACAGCCTGAGGTCTCCCCCCCAGGCACTGGGACTGTGGGAACAGCCTGAGGTCTCCCGGCCTGGCACTGGGACTGGGGGCAAAGCCTGTGGTCTCCTGGCCTGGAGCTGGGGCAGGGGGCACAGCCTGAGGTCTCTTGGCCTGGCACTGGGACTGGGGACACAGCCCGAGGTCTCCCGGCCTGGCACTGCCACTGGGGGCGCAGCCTGAGGTCTCCCGGCCTGGAGCTGTGGCAGGGGGCACAGTCTGAGGTCTCCCGACCTGAAGCTGGAGCAGGGGGCACAGCCTGAGATCTCCCGGCCTGGAACTGGGGCAAGGGGTACAGCCTGAGGTCTTCCGGCCTGAAGCTGGGGGAGGGAGCACAGTCTGAGGTCTCCCAGCCAGGCACTGAGACTGGGGGCACAGCCTGAGGTCTCCCGGCCAGGCACTGGGAATGGGGGCACACCCTGAGTTCTCCCGGCCTGGCACTGGGACTGGGGGCACAGCCTGAGGTAGCCTGGCCTGGAGCTGGGGCTGGGGGCACAGCCTGAGGTCTCCCGGCCTGAAGCTGTCGGAGGGAGCACAGTCTGAGGTCTCCCCGCCAGGCACTGAGACTGGGGGCACAGCCTGAGGTCTCCAGGCCTGGCACTGGGACTGAGGGCACAGCCTGAGGTCTCCCGGCCAGGCACTGGGAATGGGGGCACACCCTGAGTTCTCCCGGACTGGCACTGGGACTGGGGGCACAGCCTGAGGTCTCCTGGCCTGGAGCTGGGCGAGGGGGCTCAGTTTGAGGTCTCCTGGCCTGGAGCTGGGCGAGGGGGCTCAGTTTGAGGTCTCCCGGCCTGGAGCTGGGGCAGGGGGCACAGTCTGAGGTCTTACGGCCTGGAGCTGGGGCAGGGGGCACAGTCTGAGGTCTTCCGGCCTGGAGCTGGGGAAGGGGGCTCAGGCTGAGTTCTCCCTGTCTGGAGCTGGGGCAGGGGGCACAGCCTGAGGTCTCCTGGCCATGCACTGGGACTGGGGACACAGCCTGAGGTCTCCCGGTCAGGCACTGGGACTGGGGGCACAGCCTGAGGTGTCCCGGCCTGGCACTGGGACTGAGGGCACAGCCTGAGGTCTCCCGGCCAGGCACTGGGAATGGGGGCACACCCTGAGTTCTCCCGGCCTGGCACTGGGACTGGGGGCACAGCCTGAGGTCTCCTGGCCTGGAGCTGGGCGAGGGGGCTCAGTTTGAGGTCTCCCGGCTTGGAGCTGGGGCAGGGGGCACAGTCTGAGGTTTTCCGGCCTGGTGCTGGGCCAGGGGGCACAGTCTGAGGTCTTCAGGCCTGGAGCTGGGGCAGGGGGTTCAGGCTGAGTTCTCCCTGTCTGGAGCTGGGGCAGGGGGCACAGCCTGAGGTCTCCTGGCCAGGCACTGGGACTGGGGGCACAGCCTGAGGTCTCCCGGTCAGGCACTGCGACTGGGGGCACAGCCTGAGGTGTCCCGGCCTGGCACTGGGACTGGGGGCACAGCCTGAAGTCTCCCGTCCTGGAGCTGGGGCAGGGAGCACAGTCTGAGTTCTCCTGGCCAGGCAGCGGGACTGGGGGCACAGCCTGAGGTCTCCCGGCCAGGCACTGGGACTGGGGGCACAGCCTGAGGTCTCCCGGCCAGGCACTGGGACTCGGGGCACAGCCTGAGGTCTCCTGGCCTGGCACTGGGACTGGGGGCACAGCCTGAGGTCTCCCGGCCTGGAGCTGGGGCAGGGGGCACAGCCTGAGGTCTCCCAGCCAGGCACTGGGACTGGGGGCACAGCCTGAGGTCTCCCAGCCAGGCACTTGGACTGGGGGCACAACCTGAGGTCTCCCAGCCAGGCACTGGGACTGTGGGAACAGCCTGAGGTCTCCCGGCCTTGAGCTGGGACAGGGGGCACAGCCTGAGGTCTCCCGGCCAGGCATTGGGACTGGGGGCACAGCCTGAGGTCTCCAGGCCAGGCATTGGGAATGGGGGCACAGCCTGAGGTCTCCCGGCCATCCACTTGGACTGGGGGCACAGCTTGAGGTCTCCCGGCCTGGCACTGGGACTGGGGGCACAGCCTAATGTCTCCTGGCCTGGAGCTTGACCTGGGGGCACAGCCTGAGGTCTCCTGGCCTGGAGCTGGGGGAAGGGGCACAGTCTGAGGTCTCCCGGCCTGGAGCTGGGGCAGGGGGCACAGCCTGAGGTCTCCTGGCCTGGCACTGGGAATGGGGGCACAGCCTGAGGTCTCCGGGCCTGGAGCTGTGGCAGGGGGCACAGTCTGAGGTCTCTCGGTCTGGAGCTGGGGCAGGGGGCACAGCCTGATGTCTCCCGGCCTGGAGCTGTGGCAGGGGGCACAGTCTGAGGTCTCCCGGCCTGGAGCTGGGGCAGGGGGCACAGCCTGAGGTCTCTTGGCCTGGCACTGGGACTGGGGACACAGCCCGAGGTCTCCCGGCCTGGCACTGCCACTGGGGGCACAGCCTGAGGTCTCCCGGCCTGGAGCCGGAGCAGGGGGCACAGCCTGAGGTCTTCCGGCGTGGAGCTGTGGCAGGGGGCACAGTCTGAGGTTTCCCGGCCTGGAACTGGGGCAAGGGGTACAGCCTGAGGTCTTCCGGCCTGAAGCTGGGGGAGGGAGCACAGTCTGAGGTCTCCCAGCCAGGCAGTGAGACTGTGGGCACAGTCTGAGGTCTCCCGGCCAGGCACTGGGAATGGGGGCACACCCTGAGTTCTCCCGGCCTGGCACTGGGACTGGGGGCACAGCCTGAGGTAGCCTGGCCTGGAGCTGGGGCTGGGGGCACAGCCTGAGGTCTCCCGGCCTGAAGCTGTCGGAGGGAGCACAGTCTGAGGTCTCCCTGCCAGGCACTGAGACTGGGGGCACAGCCTGAGGTCTCCAGGCCAGGCACTGGGACTGGGAGCACAGCCTGAGGTCTCCTGGCGTGGAGCTGGGCGAGGGGGCTCAGTTTGAGGTCTCCCGGCCTGGAGCTGGGGCAGGGGGCACAGTCTGAGGTCTTCCGGCCTGGAGCTGGGACAGGGGGCACAGTCTGAGGTCTTCCGGCCTGGAGCTGGGGAAGGGGGCTCAGGCTGAGTTCTCCCTGTCTGGAGCTGGGGCAGGGGGCACAGCCTGAGGTCTCCTGGCCATGCACTGGGACTGGGGACACAGCCTGAGGTCTCACGGTCAGGCACTGCGACTGGGGGCACAGCCTGAGGTGTCCCGGCCTGGCACTGGGACTGAGGGCACAGCCTGAGGTCTCCCGGCCAGGTACTGGGGATGGGGGCACACCCTGAGTTCTCCCGGCCTGGCACTGGGACTGGGGGCACAGCCTGAGGTCTCCTGGCCTGGAGCTGGGCGAGGGGGCTCAGTTTGAGTTCTCCCGGCTTGGAGCTGGGGCAGGGGGCACAGTCTGAGGTCTTCCGGCCTGGTGCTGGGCCAGGGGGCACAGTCTGAGGTCTTCCGGCCTGGAGCTGGGGCAGGGGGTTCAGGCTAAGTTCTCCCTGTCTGGAGCTGGGGCAGGGGGCACAGCCTGAGGTCTCCTGGCCAGGCACTGGGACTGGGGGCACAGCCTGAGGTCTCCCGGTCAGGCACTGCCACTGGGGGCACAGCCTGAGGTGTCCCGGCCTGGCACTGGGACTGGGGGCACAGCCTGAAGTCTCCCGTCCTGGAGCTGGGGCAGGGAGCACAGTCTGAGTTCTCCCGGCCAGGCACTGGGACTGGGGGCACAGCCTGAGGTCTCCCGGCCAGGCACTGGGACTCGGGGCACAGCCTGAGGTCTCCCGGCCTGGCACTGGGACTGGGGGCACAGCCTGAGGTCTCCCGGCCTGGAGCTGGGGCAGGGGGTTCAGGCTAAGTTCTCCCTGTCTGGAGCTGGGGCAGGGGGCACAGCCTGAGGTCTGCTGACCAGGCAGTGGGACTGGGGGCACAGCCTGAGGTCTCCCGGTCAGGCACTGCGACTGGGGGCACAGCCTGAGGTGTCCCGGCCTGGCACTGGGACTGGGGGCACAGCCTTAAGTCTCCCGTCCTGGAGCTGTGGCAGGGGGCACAGTCTGAGGTCTCCCGGCCTGGAGCTGGGGCAGGGGGCACAGCCTGAGGTCTCTTGGCCTGGCACTGGGACTGGGGACACAGCCCGAGGTCTCCCGGCCTGGCACTGCCACTGGGGGCACAGCCTGAGGTCTCCCGGCCTGGAGCCGGAGCAGGGGGCACAGCCTGAGGTCTTCCGGCGTGGAGCTGTGGCAGGGGGCACAGTCTGAGGTTTCCCGGCCTGGAACTGGGGCAAGGGGTACAGCCTGAGGTCTTCCGGCCTGAAGCTGGGGGAGGGAGCACAGTCTGAGGTCTCCCAGCCAGGCAGTGAGACTGGGGGCACAGTCTGAGGTCTCCCGGCCAGGCACTGGGAATGGGGGCACACCCTGAGTTCTCCCGGCCTGGCACTGGGACTGGGGGCACAGCCTGAGGTAGCCTGGCCTGGAGCTGGGGCTGGGGGCACAGCCTGAGGTCTCCCGGCCTGAAGCTGTCGGAGGGAGCACAGTCTGAGGTCTCCCTGCCAGGCACTGAGACTGGGGGCACAGCCTGAGGTCTCCAGGCCAGGCACTGGGACTGGGAGCACAGCCTGAGGTCTCCTGGCCTGGAGCTGGGCGAGGGGGCTCAGTTTGAGGTCTCCCGGCCTGGAGCTGGGGCAGGGGGCACAGTCTGAGGTCTTCCGGCCTGGAGCTGGGGCAGGGGGCACAGTCTGAGGTATTCCGGCCTGGAGCTGGGGAAGGGGGCTCAGGCTTAGTTCTCCCTGTCTGGAGCTGGGGCAGGGGGCACAGCCTGAGGTCTCCTGGCCATGCACTGGGACTGGGGACACAGCCTGAGGTCTCACGGTCAGGCACTGCGACTGGGGGCACAGCCTGAGGTGTCCCGGCCTGGCACTGGGACTGAGGGCACAGCCTGAGGTCTCCCGGCCAGGCACTGGGACTCGGGGCACAGCCTGAGGTCTCCCGGCCTGGCACTGGGACTGGGGGCACAGCCTGAGGTCTCCCGGCCTGGAGCTGGGGCAGGGGGCACAGCCTGAGGTCTCCCAGCCAGGCACTTGGACTGGGGGCACAACCTGAGGTCTCCCAGCCAGGCACTGGGACTGTGGGAACAGCCTGAGGTCTCCCGGCCTTGAGCTGGGACAGGGGTAACAGCCTGAGGTCTCCCGGCCAGGCATTGGGACTGGGGGCACAGCCTGAGGTCTCCAGGCCAGGCATTGGGAATGGGGGCACAGCCTGAGGTCTCCCGGCCATCCACTTGGACTGGGGGCACAGCTTGAGGTCTCCCGGCCTGGCACTGGGACTGGGGGCACAGCCTAGTGTCTCCTGGCCTGGAGCTTGACCTGGGGGCACAGCCTGAGGTCTCCTGGCCTGGAGCTGGGGGAAGGGGCACAGTCTGAGGTCTCCCGGCCTGGAGCTGGGGCAGGGGGCACAGCCTGAGGTCTCCTGGCCTGGCACTGGGACTGGGGGCACAGCCTGAGGTCTCCCGGCCTGGAGCTGTGGCAGGGGGCACAGTCTGAGGTCTCTCGGTCTGGTGCTGGGGCAGGGGGCACAGCCTGATGTCTCCCGGCCTGGAGCTGTGGCAGGGGGCACAGTCTGAGGTCTCATTGTCTGGAGCTGGGGCAGGGGGCACAGTCTGAGGTCTCCCGGCCTGGAGCTGGGGCAGTGAGCACAACCTGAGGTCTCCTGGCCAGGCACTGGGAATGGGGGCACACCCTGAGTTCTCCCGCCCTGGCACTGGGACTGGGGGCACAGTCTGAGGTCTCCTGGCCTGGAGCTGGGCGAGGGGGCTCAGTCTGATGTCTCCTGGTCTGGAGCTGGGGCAGGGGGCACAGTCTGAGGTCTTCCGGCCTGGAGGTGGGGTAGGGGGCTCAGTCTGATTTCGCCCTGTCTGGAGCTGGGGCAGGGGGCTCAGGGTAAGTTCTCCCTGTCCGGAACTGGGGCAGGGGGCACAGCCTGAGGTCTCCTGGCCAGGCACTGGGACTGGGGGCACAGCCTGAGGTCTCCTGGTCAGGCACTGCGACTGTGGGCACAGCCTGAGGTCTCCCGACCTGGCACTGGGACTGGGGGCACAGCCTGAGGTCTCCCGGCCTGGAGCTGGGGCAGGAGGCACAGCCTGAGGTCTCCCAGCCAGGCACTGGGACAGGGGGCACAGCCTGAGGTCTCCCGGCCAGGCACTGGGACTGGGGGCACAACCTGAGGTCTCCCGGCCTGGCACTGTGATTGGGGGCACAGCCTGAGGTCTCCCGGCCTGGAGCTGGGGCAGGGGGCACAGCCTGAGGTCTCCCAGCCAGGCACTGGGACTGGGGGCACAGACTGAGGTCTCCCACTCAGGCACTGTGACTGGGGGCACAGCCTGAGGTCTCCCAGCCAGGCACTGGGACTGCGGGAACAGCCTGACTTCTCCCGGCTTGGAGCTGGGACAGGGGGCACAGCCTGAGGTCTCCCGTCCAGGCATTGGGACTGGGGGCAGAGCCTGAGGTCTCCCGGCCAGGCATTGGGACTTGGGGCACAGCCTGAGTTCTCCAGGCCATGCATTGGGACTGGGGGCACAGCCTGAGGTCTCCCGGCCAGGCATTGGGACTGGTGGCACAGCCTGAGTTCTCCAGGCCAGGCACTGGAACTCGGGGCAGAGCCTGAGGTCTCCCGGCAAGGCCCTGGGACTGGGGGCACAGCCTGAGGTCTCCCAGCCAGGCACTGGCACTGGGGGCACAGCCTGAGGTCTCCCAGCCAGGCACTGGGACTGCGGGAACAGCCTGAGGTCTCCCGGCCTGGCACTGGGACTGGGGGCAAAGCCTGTGGTCTCCTGGCCTGGAGCTGGGGCTGGGGGCACAGCCTGAGGTCTCCTGGCCTGGAGATGGCGGAGGGGGCAGAGTCTGAGGTCTCCCGGCCTGGAGCTGGGGCAGGGGGCACAGTCTGAGGTCTTCCGGCCTGGAGCTGGGGCAGGGGGCACAGTCTGAGGTCTTCCGGCCTGGAGCTGGGGCAGGGGGCTCAGGCTGAGTTCTCCCTGTCGGGAGCTGGGTCAGGGGGCACAGCCTGAGGTCTCCTGGCCATGCACTGGGACTGGGGACACAGCCTGAGGTCTCCTGGCCATGTACTGGGACTGGGGGCACAGCCTGAGGTGTCCCGGCCTGGCACTGCGACTGAGGGCACAGCCTGAGGTCTCCCGGCCAGGCACTGGGAATGGGGGCACACCCTGAGTTCTCCCGGCCTGGCACTGGGACTGGGGGCACAGCCTGAGGTCTCCCGGCCTGGAGCTGTGGCAGGGGGGCACAGTCTGAGGTTTCTCGGTCTGGAGCTGGGGTAGGGGGCACAGCCTGATGTCTCCCGGCCTGGAGCTGTGGCAGAGGGCACAGTCTGAGGTCTCATTGTCTGGAGCTGGGGCAGGGGGCACAATCTGAGGTCTCCCGGCCTGGAGCTGGGGCAGTGAGCACAACCTGAGGTCTCCTGGCCAGGCACTGGGAATGGGGGCACACCCTGAGTTCTCCCGGCCTGGCACTGGGACTTGGGGCACAGCCTGAAGTCTCCTGGCCTGGAGCTGGGCGAGGGGGCTCAGTTTGAGGTCTCCCAGCCTGGAGCTGGTGCAGGGGGCACAGTCTGAGGTCTCCTTGTCTGGAGCTGTGCAGGGGGCACAGTCTGAGGTCTCCTGGTCTGGAGCTGGGGCAGGGGGCACAGTCTGAGGTCTTCCGGCCTGGAGCTGGGGTAGGGCGCTCAGTCTGAGTACTCCCTGTCTGGAGCTGGGGCAGGGGGCTCAGGGTAAGTTCTCCCTGTCTGGAACTGGGGCAGGGGGCACAGCCTGAGGTCTCCTGGCCAGGCACTGGGACTGGGGGCACAGCCTGAGGTGTCCCGGCCTGGCACTGGGACTGGGGGCACAGCCTGAGGTCTCCTGGTCAGGCACTGGGACTGGGGGCACAGCCTGAGGTCTCCCGGCCAGGCACTGGGACTGGGGGCACAGCCTGAGGTCTCCCGACCTGGCACTGGGAATGGGGGCACAGCCTGAGGTCTCCCCGCCTGGAGCTGGGGCAGGGGGCACAGCCTGAGGTCTCCCAGCCAGGCACTGGGACTGGGGGCACAGCCTGAGATCTCCCGGCCAGGCACTGGGACTGGGGGCACAGCCTGAGGTCTCCCGGCCTGGAGCTGGGGCAGGGGGCACAGCCTGAGGTCTCCCAGCCAGGCACTGGGACTGGGGGCACAGCCTGAGGTCTCCCGGCCAGGCACTGGGACT
This sequence comes from Myotis daubentonii, assembly GCF_963259705.1. Classification (NCBI taxonomy): domain Eukaryota; kingdom Metazoa; phylum Chordata; class Mammalia; order Chiroptera; family Vespertilionidae; genus Myotis; species Myotis daubentonii. The sequence continues at coordinate 121,876,117 of NC_081861.1, read as the reverse complement.
GGGGGCACAGCCTGAGGTCTCCCGACCTGGCACTGGGAATGGGGGCACAGCCTGAGGTCTCCCCGCCTGGAGCTGGGGCAGGGGGCACAGCCTGAGGTCTCCCAGCCAGGCACTGGGACTGGGGGCACAGCCTGAGATCTCCCGGCCAGGCACTGGGACTGGGGGCACAGCCTGAGGTCTCCCGACCTGGCACTGGGAATGGGGGCACACCCTGAGTTCTCCCGGCCAGGCACTGGGACTGGGGGCACAGCCTGAGGTAGCCTGGCCTGGAGCTGGGGCTGGGGGCACAGCCTGAGGTCTCCCGGCCTGAAGCTGTCGGAGGGAGCACAGTCTGAGGTCTCCCCGCCAGGCACTGAGACTGGGGGCACAGTCTGAGGTCTCCAGGCCTGGCACTGGGACTGAGGGCACAGCCTGAGGTCTCCCGGCCAGGCACTGGGAATGGGGGCACACCCTGAGTTCTCCCGGCCTGGCACTGGGACTGGGGGCACAGCCTGAGGTCTCCTGGCCTGGAGCTGGGCGAGGGGGCTCAGTTTGAGGTCTCCTGGCCTGGAGCTGGGCGAGGGGGCTCAGTTTGAGGTCTCCCGGCCTGGAGCTGGGGCAGGGGGCACAGTCTGAGGTCTTCCGGCCTGGAGCTGGGGCAGGGGGCACAGTCTGAGGTCTTCCGGCCTGGAGCTGGGGCAGGGGGCTCAGGCTGAGTTCTCCCTGTCTGGAGCTGGGGGAGGGGGCACAGCCTGAGGTCTCCTGGCCATGCACTGGGACTGGGGACACAGCCTGAGGTCTCCCGGTCAGGCACTGGGACTGGGGGCACAGCCTGAGGTGTCCCGACCTGGCACTGGGACTGAGGGAACAGCCTGAGGTCTCCCGGCCAGGCACTGGGAATGGGGGCACACCCTGAGTTCTCCCGGCCTGGCACTGGCACTGGGGGCACAGCCTGAGGTCTCCTGGCCTGGAGCTGGGCGAGGGGGCTCAGTTTGAGTTCTCCCGGCTTGGAGCTGGGGCAGGGGGCACAGTCTGAGGTCTTCCGGCCTGGTGCTGGGCCAGGGGGCACAGTCTGAGGTCTTCCGGCCTGGAGCTGGGGCAGGGGGTTCAGGCTAAGTTCTCCCTGTCTGGAGCTGGGGCAGGGGGCACAGCCTGAGGTCTGCTGGCCAGGCACTGGGACTGGGGGCACAGCCTGAGGTCTCCCGGTCAGGCACTGCGACTGGGGGCACAGCCTGAGGTGTCCCGGCCTGGCACTGGGACTGGGGGCACAGCCTGAAGTCTCCCGTCCTGGAGCTGGGGCAGGGAGCACAGTCTGAGTTCTCCCGGCCAGGCACTGGGACTGGTGGCACAGCCTGAGGTCTCCCGTCCTGGCACTGGGACTGGGGGCACAGCCTGAGGTCTCCCGGCCTGGAGCTGGGGCAGGGGGCACAGCCTGAGGTCTCCCAGCCAGGCACTTGGACTGGGGGCACAACCTGAGGTCTCCCAGCCAGGCACTGGGACTGTGGGAACAGCCTGAGGTCTCCCGGCCTTGAGCTGGGACAGGGGAAACAGCCTGAGGTCTCCCGTCCAGGCATTGGGACTGGGGGCACAGCCTGAGGTCTCCAGGCCAGGCATTGGGAATGGGGGCACAGCCTGAGGTCTCCCGGCCATCCACTTGGACTGGGGGCACAGCTTGAGGTCTCCCGGCCTGGCACTGGGACTGGGGGCACAGCCTAATGTCTCCTGGCCTGGAGCTTGACCTGGGGGCACAGCCTGAGGTCTCCTGACCTGGAGCTGGGGGAAGGGGCACAGTCTGAGGTCTCCCGGCCTGGAGCTGGGGCAGGGGGCACAGCCTGAGGTCTCCTGGCCTGGCACTGGGACTGGGGGCACAGCCTGAGGTCTCCCGGCCTGGAGCTGTGGCATGGGGCACAGTCTGAGGTCTCTCGGTCTGGAGCTGGGGCAGGGGGCACAGCCTGATGTCTCCCGGCCTGGAGCTGTGGCAGGGGGCACAGTCTGAGGTCTCATTGTCTGGAGCTGGGGCAGGGGGCACAGTCTGAGGTCTCCCGGCCTGGAGCTGGGGCAGTGAGCACAACCTGAGGTCTCCTGGCCAGGCACTGGGAATGGGGGCACACCCTGAGTTCTCCCGCCCTGGCACTGGGACTGGGGGCACAGTCTGAGGTCTCCTGGCCTGGAGCTGGGCGAGGGGGCTCAGTCTGAGGTCTCCTGGTCTGGAGCTGGGGCAGGGGGCACAGTCTGAGGTCTTCCGGCCTGGAGGTGGGGTAGGGGGCTCAGTCTGAGTTCGCCCTGTCTGGAGCTGGGGCAGGGGGCTCAGGGTAAGTTCTCCCTGTCTGGAACTGGGGCAGGGGGCACAGCCTGAGGTCTCCTGGCCAGGCACTGGGACTGGGGGCACAGCCTGAGGTCTCCTGGTCAGGCACTGCGACTGTGGGCACAGCCTGAGGTCTCCCGACCTGGCACTGGGACTGGGGGCACAGCCTGAGGTCTCCCGGCCTGGAGCTGGGGCAGGGGGCACAGCCTGAGGTCTCCCAGCCAGGCACTGGGACAGGGGGCACAGCCTGAGGTCTCCCGGCCAGGCACTGGGACTGGGGGCACAACCTGAGGTCTCCCGGCCTGGCACTGTGATTGGGGGCACAGCCTGAGGTCTCCCGGCCTGGAGCTGGGGCAGGGGGCACAGCCTGAGGTCTCCCAGCCAGGCACTGGGACTGGGGGCACAGACTGAGGTCTCCCACTCAGGCACTGTGACTGGGGGCACAGCCTGAGGTCTCCCAGCCAGGCACAGGGACTGCGGGAACAGCCTGACTTCTCCCGGCTTGGAGCTGGGACAGGGGGCAGAGCCTGAGGTCTCCCGGCCAGGCATTGGGACTTGGGGCACAGCCTGAGTTCTCCAGGCCATGCATTGGGACTGGGGGCACAGCCTGAGGTCTCCCGGCCAGGCATTGGGACTGGTGGCACAGCCTGAGTTCTCCAGGCCAGGCACTGGAACTCGGGGCAGAGCCTGAGGTCTCCCGGCAAGGCACTGGCACTGGGGGCACAGCCTGAGGTCTCCCAGCCAGGCACTGGGACTGGGGGCACAGCCTGAGGTCTCCCAGCCAGGCACTGGGACTGCGGGAACAGCCTGAGGTCTCCCGGCCTGGAACTGGGACTGGGGGCAAAGCCTGTGGTCTCCTGGCCTGGAGCTGGGGATGGGGGCACAGCTTGAGGTCTCCTGGCCTGGAGATGGCGGAGGGGGCACAGCCTGAGGTCTCCCGGCCTGGCACTGCCACTGGGGGCACAGCCTGAGGTCTCCCGGCCTGGAGCTGGAGCAGGGGGCACAGCCTGAGGTCTCCCTGCGTGGAGCTGTGGCAGGGGGCACAGTCTGAGGTCTCCCGGCCTGAAGCTGGAGCAGGGGGCACAGCCTGAGATCTCCCGGCCTGGAACTGGGGCAAGGGGTACAGCCTGAGGTCTTCCGGCCTGAAGCTGGGGGAGGGGGTTCAGGCTAAGTTCTCCCTGTCTGGAGCTGGGGCAGGGGGCACAGCCTGAGGTCTCCTGGCCAGGCACTGGGACTGGGGGCACAGCCTGAGGTCTCCCGGTCAGGCACTGCGACTGGGGGCACAGCCTGAGGTCTCCCAGCCAGGCACTGGGACTGCGGGAACAGCCTGAGGTCTCCCGGCCTGGCACTGGGACTGGGGGCAAAGCCTGTGGTCTCCTGGTCTGGAGCTGGGGCTGGGGGCACAGCCTGAGGTCTCCTGGCCTGGAGATGGCGGAGGGGGCAGAGTCTGAGGTCTCCCGGCCTGGAGCTGGGGCAGGGGGCACAGTCTGAGGTCTTCCGGCCTGGAGCTGGGGCAGGGGGCACAGTCTGAGGTCTTCCGGCCTGGAGCTGGGGCAGGGGGCTCAGGCTGAGTTCTCCCTGTCGGGAGCTGGGGCAGGGGGCACAGCCTGAGGTCTCCTGGCCATGCACTGGGACTGGGGACACAGCCTGAGGTCTCCCGGTCAGGCACTGCGACTGGGGGCACAGCCTGAGGTGTCCCGGCCTGGCACTGGGACTGAGGGCACAGCCTGAGGTCTCCCGGCCAGGCACTGGGAATGGGGGCACACCCTGAGTTCTCCCGGCCTGGCACTGGGACTGGGGGCACAGCCTGAGGTCTCCCGGCCTGGAGCTGTGGCAGGGGGGCACAGTCTGAGGTTTCTCGGTCTGGAGCTGGGGCAGGGGGCACAGCCTGATGTCTCCCGGCCTGGAGCTGTGGCAGAGGGCACAGTCTGAGGTCTCATTGTCTGGAGCTGGGGCAGGGGGCACAGTCTGAGGTCTCCCGGCCTGGAGCTGGGGCAGTGAGCACAACGTGAGGTCTCCTGGCCAGGCACTGGGAATGGGGGCACACCCTGAGTTCTCCCGGCCTGGCACTGGGACTTGGGGCACAGCCTGAAGTCTCCTGGCCTGGAGCTGGGCGAGGGGGCTCAGTTTGAGGTCTCCCAGCCTGGAGCTGGTGCAGGGGGCACAGTCTGAGGTCTCCTTGTCTGGAGCTGTGCAGGGGGCACAGTCTGAGGTCTCCTGGTCTGGAGCTGGGGCAGGGGGCACAGTCTGAGGTCTTCCGGCCTGGAGCTGGGGTAGGGCGCTCAGTCTGAGTACTCCCTGTCTGGAGCTGGGGCAGGGGGCTCAGGGTAAGTTCTCCCTGTCTGGAACTGGGGCAGGGGGCACAGCCTGAGGTCTCCTGGCCAGGCACTGGGACTGGGGGCACAGCCTGAGGTGTCCCGGCCTGGCACTGGGACTGGGGGCACAGCCTGAGGTCTCCTGGTCAGGCACTGCGACTGGGGGCATAGCCTGAGGTGTCCCGGTTTGGCACTGGGACTGGGGGCACAGCCTGAGGTCTCCCGGCCTGGAGCTGGGGCAGGGGGCACAGCCTGAGGTCTCCCAGCCAGGCACTGGGACTGGGGGCACAGCCTGAGGTCTCCCGGCCAGGCACTGGGACTGGGGGCACAGCCTGAGGTCTCCCGACCTGGCACTGGGAATGGGGGCACAGCCTGAGGTCTCTCCGGCGTGGAGCTGTGGCAGAGGGCACAGCCTGAGGTCTCCCAGCCAGGCACTGGGACTGGGGGCACAGCCTGAGATCTCCCGGCCAGGCACTGGGACTGGGGGCACAGCCTGAGGTCTCCCGACCTGGCACTGGGAATGGGGGCACACCCTGAGTTCTCCCGGCCTGGCACTGGGACTGGGGGCACAGCCTGAGGTAGCCTGGCCTGGAGCTGGGGCTGGGGGCACAGCCTGAGGTCTCCCGGCCTGAAGCTGTCGGAGGGAGCACAGTCTGAGGTCTCCCCGCCAGGCACTGAGACTGGGGGCACAGCCTGAGGTCTCCAGGCCTGGCACTGGGACTGAGGGCACAGCCTGAGGTCTCCCGGCCAGGCACTGGGAATGGGGGCACACCCTGAGTTCTCCCGGCCTGGCACTGGGACTGGGGGCACAGCCTGAGGTCTCCTGGCCTGGAGCTGGGCGAGGGGGCTCAGTTTGAGGTCTCCTGGCCTGGAGCTGGGCGAGGGGGCTCAGTTTGAGGTCTCCCGGCCTGGAGCTGGGGCAGGGGGCACAGTCTGAGGTCTTCCGGCCTGGAGCTGGGGCAGGGGGCACAGTCTGAGGTCTTCCGGCCTGGAGCTGGGGCAGGGGGCTCAGGCTGAGTTCTCCCTGTCTGGAGCTGGGGCAGGGGGCACAGCCTGAGGTCTCCTGGCCATGCACTGGGACTGGGGACACAGCCTGAGGTCTCCCGGTCAGGCACTGTGACTGGGGGCACAGCCTGAGGTCTCCCAGCCAGGCACAGGGACTGCGGGAACAGCCTGACTTCTCCCGGCTTGGAGCTGGGACAGGGGGCAGAGCCTGAGGTCTCCCGGCCAGGCATTGGGACTTGGGGCACAGCCTGAGTTCTCCAGGCCATGCATTGGGACTGGGGGCACAGCCTGAGGTCTCCCGGCCAGGCATTGGGACTGGTGGCACAGCCTGAGTTCTCCAGGCCAGGCACTGGAACTCGGGGCAGAGCCTGAGGTCTCCCGGCAAGGCACTGGCACTGGGGGCACAGCCTGAGGTCTCCCAGCCAGGCACTGGGACTGGGGGCACAGCCTGAGGTCTCCCAGCCAGGCACTGGGACTGCGGGAACAGCCTGAGGTCTCCCGGCCTGGAACTGGGACTGGGGGCAAAGCCTGTGGTCTCCTGGCGTGGAGCTGGGGATGGGGGCACAGCTTGAGGTCTCCTGGCCTGGAGATGGCGGAGGGGGCACAGCCTGAGGTCTCCCGGCCTGGCACTGCCACTGGGGGCACAGCCTGAGGTCTCCCGGCCTGGAGCTGGAGCAGGGGGCACAGCCTGAGGTCTCCCTGCGTGGAGCTGTGGCAGGGGGCACAGTCTGAGGTCTCCCGGCCTGAAGCTGGAGCAGGGGGCACAGCCTGAGATCTCCCGGCCTGGAACTGGGGCAAGGGGTACAGCCTGAGGTCTTCCGGCCTGAAGCTGGGGGAGGGGGTTCAGGCTAAGTTCTCCCTGTCTGGAGCTGGGGCAGGGGGCACAGCCTGAGGTCTCCTGGCCAGGCACTGGGACTGGGGGCACAGCCTGAGGTCTCCCGGTCAGGCACTGCGACTGGGGGCACAGCCTGAGGTCTCCCAGCCAGGCACTGGGACTGCGGGAACAGCCTGAGGTCTCCCGGCCTGGCACTGGGACTGGGGGCAAAGCCTGTGGTCTCCTGGTCTGGAGCTGGGGCTGGGGGCACAGCCTGAGGTCTCCTGGCCTGGAGATGGCGGAGGGGGCAGAGTCTGAGGTCTCCCGGCCTGGAGCTGGGGCAGGGGGCACAGTCTGAGGTCTTCCGGCCTGGAGCTGGGGCAGGGGGCACAGTCTGAGGTCTTCCGGCCTGGAGCTGGGGCAGGGGGCTCAGGCTGAGTTCTCCCTGTCGGGAGCTGGGGCAGGGGGCACAGCCTGAGGTCTCCTGGCCATGCACTGGGACTGGGGACACAGCCTGAGGTCTCCCGGTCAGGCACTGCGACTGGGGGCACAGCCTGAGGTGTCCCGGCCTGGCACTGGGACTGAGGGCACAGCCTGAGGTCTCCCGGCCAGGCACTGGGAATGGGGGCACACCCTGAGTTCTCCCGGCCTGGCACTGGGACTGGGGGCACAGCCTGAGGTCTCCCGGCCTGGAGCTGTGGCAGGGGGGCACAGTCTGAGGTTTCTCGGTCTGGAGCTGGGGCAGGGGGCACAGCTTGATGTCTCCCGGCCTGGAGCTGTGGCAGAGGGCACAGTCTGAGGTCTCATTGTCTGGAGCTGGGGCAGGGGGCACAGTCTGAGGTCTCCCGGCCTGGAGCTGGGGCAGTGAGCACAACCTGAGGTCTCCTGGCCAGGCACTGGGAATGGGGGCACACCCTGAGTTCTCCCGGCCTGGCACTGGGACTTGGGGCACAGCCTGAAGTCTCCTGGCCTGGAGCTGGGCGAGGGGGCTCAGTTTGAGGTCTCCCAGCCTGGAGCTGGTGCAGGGGGCACAGTCTGAGGTCTCCTTGTCTGGAGCTGTGCAGGGGGCACAGTCTGAGGTCTCCTGGTCTGGAGCTGGGGCAGGGGGCACAGTCTGAGGTCTTCCGGCCTGGAGCTGGGGTAGGGCGCTCAGTCTGAGTACTCCCTGTCTGGAGCTGGGGCAGGGGGCTCAGGGTAAGTTCTCCCTGTCTGGAACTGGGGCAGGGGGCACAGCCTGAGGTCTCCTGGCCAGGCACTGGGACTGGGGGCACAGCCTGAGGTGTCCCGGCCTGGCACTGGGACTGGGGGCACAGCCTGAGGTCTCCTGGTCAGGCACTGCGACTGGGGGCATAGCCTGAGGTGTCCCGGTTTGGCACTGGGACTGGGGGCACAGCCTGAGGTCTCCCGGCCTGGAGCTGGGGCAGGGGGCACAGCCTGAGGTCTCCCAGCCAGGCACTGGGACTGGGGGCACAGCCTGAGGTCTCCCGGCCAGGCACTGGGACTGGGGGCACAGCCTGAGGTCTCCCGACCTGGCACTGGGAATGGGGGCACAGCCTGAGGTCTCCCCGCCTGGAGCTGGGGCAGGGGGCACAGCCTGAGGTCTCCCAGCCAGGCACTGGGACTGGGGGCACAGCCTGAGATCTCCCGGCCAGGCACTGGGACTGGGGGCACAGCCTGAGGTCTCCCGACCTGGCACTGGGAATGGGGGCACACCCTGAGTTCTCCCGGCCTGGCACTGGGACTGGGGGCACAGCCTGAGGTAGCCTGGCCTGGAGCTGGGGCTGGGGGCACAGCCTGAGGTCTCCCGGCCTGAAGCTGTCGGAGGGAGCACAGTCTGAGGTCTCCCCGCCAGGCACTGAGACTGGGGGCACAGCCTGAGGTCTCCAGGCCTGGCACTGGGACTGAGGGCACAGCCTGAGGTCTCCCGGCCAGGCACTGGGAATGGGGGCACACCCTGAGTTCTCCCGGCCTGGCACTGGGACTGGGGGCACAGCCTGAGGTCTCCTGGCCTGGAGCTGGGCGAGGGGGCTCAGTTTGAGGTCTCCTGGCCTGGAGCTGGGCGAGGGGGCTCAGTTTGAGGTCTCCCGGCCTGGAGCTGGGGCAGGGGGCACAGTCTGAGGTCTTCCGGCCTGGAGCTGGGGCAGGGGGCACAGTCTGAGGTCTTCCGGCCTGGAGCTGGGGCAGGGGGCTCAGGCTGAGTTCTCCCTGTCTGGAGCTGGGGCAGGGGGCACAGCCTGAGGTCTCCTGGCCATGCACTGGGACTGGGGACACAGCCTGAGGTCTCCCGGTCAGGCACTGGGACTGGGGGCACAGCCTGAGGTGTCCCGGCCTGGCACTGGGACTGAGGGAACAGCCTGAGGTCTCCCGGCCAGGCACTGGGAATGGGGGCACACCCTGAGTTCTCCCGGCCTGGCACTGGGACTGGGGGCACAGCCTGAGGTCTCCTGGCCTGGAGCTGGTCGAGGGGGCTCAGTTTGAGGTCTCCCGGCTTGGAGCTGGGGCAGGGGGCACAGTCTGAGGTCTTCCTGCCTGGTGCTGGGCCAGGGGGCACAGTCTGAGGTCTTCCGGCCTGGAGCTGGGGCAGGGGGTTCAGGCTGAGTTCTCCCTGTCTGGAGCTGGGGCAGGGGGCACAGCCTGAGGTCTCCTGGCCAGGCACTGGGACTGGGGGCACAGCCTGAGGTCTCCCGGTCAGGCACTGCGACTGGGGGCACAGCATGAGGTGTCCCGGCCTGGCACTGGGACTGGGGGCACAGCCTGAAGTCTCCCGTCCTGGAGCTGGGGCAGGGAGCACAGTCTGAGTTCTCCTGGCCAGGCAGCGGGACTGGGGGCACAGCCTGAGGTCTCCCGGCCAGGCACTGGGACTGGGGGCACAGCCTGAGGTCTCCCGGCCAGGCACTGGGACTCGGGGCACAGCCTGAGGTCTCGTGGCCTGGCACTGGGACTGGGGGCACAGCCTGAGGTCTCCCGGCCTGGAGCTGGGGCAGGGGCACAGCCTGAGGTCTCCCGGCCTGGAGCTGGGGCAGGGGGCACAGCCTGAGGTCTCCTGGCCTGGCACTGGGACTGGGGGCACAGCCTGAGGTCTCCCGGCCTGGAGCTGTGGCAGGGGGCACAGTCTGAGGTCTCTCGGTCTGGAGCTGGGGCAGGGGGCACAGCCTGATGTCTCCCGGCCTGGAGCTGTGGCAGGGGGCACAGTCTGAGGTCTCATTGTCTGGAGCTGGGGCAGGGGGCACAGTCTGAGGTCTCCCGGCCTGGAGCTGGGGCAGTGAGCACAACCTGAGGTCTCCTGGCCAGGCACTGGGAATGGGGGCACACCCTGAGTTCTCCCGCCCTGGCACTGGGACTGGGGGCACAGTCTGAGGTCTCCTGGCCTGGAGCTGGGCGAGGGGGCTCAGTCTGAGGTCTCCTGGTCTGGAGCTGGGGCAGGGGGCACAGTCTGAGGTCTTCCGGCCTGGAAGTGGGGTAGGGGGCTCAGTCTGAGTTCGCCCTGTCTGGAGCTGGGGCAGGGGGCTCAGGGTAAGTTCTCCCTGTCTGGAACTGGGGCAGGGGGCACAGCCTGAGGTCTCCTGGCCAGGCACTGGGACTGGGGGCACAGCCTGAGGTCTCCTGGTCAGGCACTGCGACTGTGGGCACAGCCTGAGGTCTCCCGACCTGGCACTGGGACTGGGGGCACAGCCTGAGGTCTCCCGGCCTGGAGCTGGGGCAGGGGGCACAGCCTGAGGTCTCCCAGCCAGGCACTGGGACAGGGGGCACAGCCTGAGGTCTCCCGGCCAGGCACTGGGACTGGGGGCACAACCTGAGGTCTCCCGGCCTGGCACTGTGATTGGGGGCACAGCCTGAGGTCTCCCGGCCTGGAGCTGGGGCAGGGGGCACAGCCTGAGGTCTCCCAGCCAGGCACTGGGACTGGGGGCACAGACTGAGGTCTCCCACTCAGGCACTGTGACTGGGGGCACAGCCTGAGGTCTCCCAGCCAGGCACAGGGACTGCGGGAACAGCCTGACTTCTCCCGGCTTGGAGCTGGGACAGGGGGCACAGCCTGAGGTCTCCCGTCCAGGCATTGGGACTGGGGGCAGAGCCTGAGGTCTCCCGGCCAGGCATTGGGACTTGGGGCACAGCCTGAGTTCTCCAGGCCATGCATTGGGACTGGGGGCACAGCCTGAGGTCTCCCGGCCAGGCATTGGGACTGGTGGCACAGCCTGAGTTCTCCAGGCCAGGCACTGGAACTCGGGGCAGAGCCTGAGGTCTCCCGGCAAGGCACTGGGACTGGGGGCACAGCCTGAGGTCTCCCAGCCAGGCACTGGCACTGGGGGCACAGCCTGAGGTCTCCCAGCCAGGCACTGGGACTGCGGGAACAGCCTGAGGTCTCCCGGCCTGGAACTGGGACTGGGGGAAAAGCCTGTGGTCTCCTGGCCTGGAGCTGGGGCTGGGGGCACAGCTTGAGGTCTCCTGGCCTGGAGATGGCGGAGGGGGCACAGCCTGAGGTCTCTTGGCCTGGCACTGGGACTGGGGACACAGCCCGAGGTCTCCCGGCCTGGCACTGCCACTGGGGGCACAGCCTGAGGTCTCCCGGCCTGGAGCCGGAGCAGGGGGCACAGCCTGAGGTCTCCCTGCGTGGAGCTGTGGCAGGGGGCACAGTCTGAGGTCTCCCGGCCTGAAGCTGGAGCAGGGGGCACAGCCTGAGATCTCCCGGCCTGGAACTGGGGCAAGGGGTACAGCCTGAGGTCTTCCGGCCTGAAGCTGGGGGAGGGGGTTCAGGCTAAGTTCTCCCTGTCTGGAGCTGGGGCAGGGGGCACAGCCTGAGGTCTCCTGGCCAGGCACTGGGACTGGGGGCACAGCCTGAGGTCTCCCGGTCAGGCACTGCGACTGGGGGCACAGCATGAGGTGTCCCGGCCTGGCACTGGGACTGGGGGCACAGCCTGAAGTCTCCCGTCCTGGAGCTGGGGCAGGGAGCACAGTCTGAGTTCTCCTGGCCAGGCAGCGGGACTGGGGGCACAGCCTGAGGTCTCCCGGCCAGGCACTGGGACTGGGGGCACAGCCTGAGGTCTCCCGGCCAGGCACTGGGACTCGGGGCACAGCCTGAGGTCTCGTGGCCTGGCACTGGGACTGGGGGCACAGCCTGAGGTCTCCCGGCCTGGAGCTGGGGCAGGGGCACAGCCTGAGGTCTCCCGGCCTGGAGCTGGGGCAGGGGGCACAGCCTGAGGTCTCCTGGCCTGGCACTGGGACTGGGGGCACAGCCTGAGGTCTCCCGGCCTGGAGCTGTGGCAGGGGGCACAGTCTGAGGTCTCTCGGTCTGGAGCTGGGGCAGGGGGCACAGCCTGATGTCTCCCGGCCTGGAGCTGTGGCAGGGGGCACAGTCTGAGGTCTCATTGTCTGGAGCTGGGGCAGGGGGCACAGTCTGAGGTCTCCCGGCCTGGAGCTGGGGCAGTGAGCACAACCTGAGGTCTCCTGGCCAGGCACTGGGAATGGGGGCACACCCTGAGTTCTCCCGCCCTGGCACTGGGACTGGGGGCACAGTCTGAGGTCTCCTGGCCTGGAGCTGGGCGAGGGGGCTCAGTCTGAGGTCTCCTGGTCTGGAGCTGGGGCAGGGGGCACAGTCTGAGGTCTTCCGGCCTGGAAGTGGGGTAGGGGGCTCAGTCTGAGTTCGCCCTGTCTGGAGCTGGGGCAGGGGGCTCAGGGTAAGTTCTCCCTGTCTGGAACTGGGGCAGGGGGCACAGCCTGAGGTCTCCTGGCCAGGCACTGGGACTGGGGGCACAGCCTGAGGTCTCCTGGTCAGGCACTGCGACTGTGGGCACAGCCTGAGGTCTCCCGACCTGGCACTGGGACTGGGGGCACAGCCTGAGGTCTCCCGGCCTGGAGCTGGGGCAGGGGGCACAGCCTGAGGTCTCCCAGCCAGGCACTGGGACAGGGGGCACAGCCTGAGGTCTCCCGGCCAGGCACTGGGACTGGGGGCACAACCTGAGGTCTCCCGGCCAGGCACTGTGATTGGGGGCACAGCCTGAGGTCTCCCGGCCTGGAGCTGGGGCAGGGGGCACAGCCTGAGGTCTCCCAGCCAGGCACTGGGACTGGGGGCACAGACTGAGGTCTCCCACTCAGGCACTGTGACTGGGGGCACAGCCTGAGGTCTCCCAGCCAGGCACAGGGACTGCGGGAACAGCCTGACTTCTCCCGGCTTGGAGCTGGGACAGGGGGCACAGCCTGAGGTCTCCCGTCCAGGCATTGGGACTGGGGGCAGAGCCTGAGGTCTCCCGGCCAGGCATTGGGACTTGGGGCACAGCCTGAGTTCTCCAGGCCATGCATTGGGACTGGGGGCACAGCCTGAGGTCTCCCGGCCAGGCATTGGGACTGGTGGCACAGCCTGAGTTCTCCAGGCCAGGCACTGGAACTCGGGGCAGAGCCTGAGGTCTCCCGGCAAGGCACTGGGACTGGGGGCACAGCCTGAGGTCTCCCAGCCAGGCACTGGCACTGGGGGCACAGCCTGAGGTCTCCCAGCCAGGCACTGGGACTGCGGGAACAGCCTGAGGTCTCCCGGCCTGGAACTGGGACTGGGGGAAAAGCCTGTGGTCTCCTGGCCTGGAGCTGGGGCTGGGGGCACAGCTTGAGGTCTCCTGGCCTGGAGATGGCGGAGGGGGCACAGCCTGAGGTCTCTTGGCCTGGCACTGGGACTGGGGACACAGCCCGAGGTCTCCCGGCCTGGCACTGCCACTGGGGGCACAGCCTGAGGTCTCCCGGCCTGGAGCCGGAGCAGGGGGCACAGCCTGAGGTCTCCCTGCGTGGAGCTGTGGCAGGGGGCACAGTCTGAGGTCTCCCGGCCTGAAGCTGGAGCAGGGGGCACAGCCTGAGATCTCCCGGCCTGGAACTGGGGCAAGGGGTACAGCCTGAGGTCTTCCGGCCTGAAGCTGGGGGAGGGGGTTCAGGCTAAGTTCTCCCTGTCTGGAGCTGGGGCAGGGGGCACAGCCTGAGGTCTCCTGGCCAGGCACTGGGACTGGGGGCACAGCCTGAGGTCTCCCGGTCAGGCACTGCGACTGGGGGCACAGCCTGAGGTCTCCCAGCCAGGCACTGGGACTGCGGGAACAGCCTGAGGTCTCCCGGCCTGGCACTGGGACTGGGGGCAAAGCCTGTGGTCTCCTGGCCTGGAGCTGGGGCTGGGGGCACAGCCTGAGGTCTCCTGGCCTGGAGATGGCGGAGGGGGCAGAGTCTGAGGTCTCCCGGCCTGGAGCTGGGGCAGGGGGCACAGTCTGAGGTCTTCCGGCCTGGAGCTGGGGCAGGGGGCACAGTCTGAGGTCTTCCGGCCTGGAGCTGGGGCAGGGGGCTCAGGCTGAGTTCTCCCTGTCGGGAGCTGGGGCAGGGGGCACAGCCTGAGGTCTCCTGGCCATGCACTGGGACTGGGGACACAGCCTGAGGTCTCCCGGTCAGGCACTGCGACTGGGGGCACAGCCTGAGGTGTCCCGGCCTGGCACTGGGACTGAGGGCACAGCCTGAGGTCTCCCGGCCAGGCACTGGGAATGGGGGCACACCCTGAGTTCTCCCGGCCTGGCACTGGGACTGGGGGCACAGCCTGAGGTCTCCCGGCCTGGAGCTGTGGCAGGGGGGCACAGTCTGAGGTTTCTCGGTCTGGAGCTGGGGCAGGGGGCACAGCCTGATGTCTCCCGGCCTGGAGCTGTGGCAGAGGGCACAGTCTGAGGTCTCATTGTCTGGAGCTGGGGCAGGGGGCACAGTCTGAGGTCTCCCGGCCTGGAGCTGGGGCAGTGAGCACAACCTGAGGTCTCCTGGCCAGGCACTGGGAATGGGGGCACACCCTGAGTTCTCCCGGCCTGGCACTGGGACTTGGGGCACAGCCTGAAGTCTCCTGGCCTGGAGCTGGGCGAGGGGGCTCAGTTTGAGGTCTCCCAGCCTGGAGCTGGTGCAGGGGGCACAGTCTGAGGTCTCCTTTTCTGGAGCTGTGCAGGGGGCACAGTCTGAGGTCTCCTGGTCTGGAGCTGGGGCAGGGGGCACAGTCTGAGGTCTTCCGGCCTGGAGCTGGGGTAGGGCGCTCAGTCTGAGTACTCCCTGTCTGGAGCTGGGGCAGGGGGCTCAGGGTAAGTTCTCCCTGTCTGGAACTGGGGCAGGGGGCACAGCCTGAGGTCTCCTGGCCAGGCACTGGGACTGGGGGCACAGCCTGAGGTGTCCCGGCCTGGCACTGGGACTGGGGGCACAGCCTGAGGTCTCCTGGTCAGGCACTGCGACTGGGGGCATAGCCTGAGGTGTCCCGGTTTGGCACTGGGACTGGGGGCACAGCCTGAGGTCTCCCGGCCTGGAGCTGGGGCAGGGGGCACAGCCTGAGGTCTCCCAGCCAGGCACTGGGACTGGGGGCACAGCCTGAGGTCTCCCGGCCAGGCACTGGTACTGGGGGCACAGCCTGAGGTCTCCCGACCTGGCACTGGGAATGGGGGCACAGCCTGAGGTCTCCCCGCCTGGAGCTGGGGCAGGGGGCACAGCCTGAGGTCTCCCAGCCAGGCACTGGGACTGGGGGCACAGCCTGAGATCTCCAGGCCAGGCACTGGGACTGGGGGCACAGCCTGAGGTCTCCCGACCTGGCACTGGGAATGGGGGCACACCCTGAGTTCTCCCGGCCTGGCACTGGGACTGGGGGCACAGCCTGAGGTAGCCTGGCCTGGAGCTGGGGCTGGGGGCACAGCCTGAGGTCTCCCGGCCTGAAGCTGTCGGAGGGAGCACAGTCTGAGGTCTCCCCGCCAGGCACTGAGACTGGGGGCACAGCCTGAGGTCTCCAGGCCTGGCACTGGGACTGAGGGCACAGCCTGAGGTCTCCCGGCCAGGCACTGGGAATGGGGGCACACCCTGAGTTCTCCCGGCCTGGCACTGGGACTGGGGGCACAGCCTGAGGTCTCCTGGCCTGGAGCTGGGCGAGGGGGCTCAGTTTGAGGTCTCCTGGCCTGGAGCTGGGCGAGGGGGCTCAGTTTGAGGTCTCCCGGCCTGGAGCTGGGGCAGGGGGCACAGTCTGAGGTCTTCCGGCCTGGAGCTGGGGCAGGGGGCTCAGGCTGAGTTCTCCCTGTCTGGAGCTGGGGCAGGGGGCACAGCCTGAGGTCTCCTGGCCATGCACTGGGACTGGGGACACAGCCTGAGGTCTCCCGGTCAGGCACTGGGACTGGGGGCACAGCCTGAGGTGTCCCGGCCTGGCACTGGGACTGAGGGAACAGCCTGAGGTCTCCCGGCCAGGCACTGGGAATGGGGGCACACCCTGAGTTCTCCCGGCCTGGCACTGGGACTGGGGGCACAGCCTGAGGTCTCCTGGCCTGGAGCTGGGCGAGGGGGCTCAGTTTGAGGTCTCCCGGCTTGGAGCTGGGGCAGGGGGCACAGTCTGAGGTCTTCCTGCCTGGTGCTGGGCCAGGGGGCACAGTCTGAGGTCTTCCGGCCTGGAGCTGGGGCAGGGGGTTCAGGCTGAGTTCTCCCTGTCTGGAGCTGGGGCAGGGGGCACAGCCTGAGGTCTCCTGGCCAGGCACTGGGACTGGGGGCACAGCCTGAGGTCTCCCGGTCAGGCACTGCGACTGGGGGCACAGCATGAGGTGTCCCGGCCTGGCACTGGGACTGGGGGCACAGCCTGAAGTCTCCCGTCCTGGAGCTGGGGCAGGGAGCACAGTCTGAGTTCTCCTGGCCAGGCAGCGGGACTGGGGGCACAGCCTGAGGTCTCCCGGCCAGGCACTGGGACTGGGGGCACAGCCTGAGTTCTCCCGGCCAGGCACTGGGACTCGGGGCACAGCCTGAGGTCTCGTGGCCTGGCACTGGGACTGGGGGCACAGCCTGAGGTCTCCCGGCCTGGAGCTGGGGCAGGGGCACAGCCTGAGGTCTCCCAGCCAGGCACTTGGACTGGGGGCACAGCCTGAGGTCTCCCAGCCAGGCACTTGGACTGGGGGCACAACCTGAGGTCTCCCAGCCAGGCACTGGGACTGTGGGAACAGCCTGAGGTCTCCCGGCCTTGAGCTGGGACAGGGGGCACAGCCTGAGGTCTCCCGGCCAGGCATTGGGAATGGGGGCACAGCCTGAGGTCTCCCGGCCATCCACTTGGACTGGGGGCACAGCTTGAGGTCTCCCGGCCTGGCACTGGGACTGGGGGCACAGCCTAATGTCTCCTGGCCTGGAGCTTGACCTGGGGGCACAGCCTGAGGTCTCCTGGCCTGGAGCTGGGGGAAGGGGCACAGTCTGAGGTCTCCCGGCCTGGAGCTGGGGCAGGGGGCACAGCCTGAGGTCTCCTGGCCTGGCACAGGGAATGGGGGCACAGCCTGAGGTCTCCCGGCCTGGAGCTGTGGCAGGGGGCACAGTCTGAGGTCTCTCGGTCTGGAGCTGGGGCAGGGGGCACAGCCTGATGTCTCCCGGCCTGGAGCTGTGGCAGGGGGCACAGTCTGAGGTCTCCCGGCCTGGAGCTGGGGCAGGGGGCACAGCCTGAGGTCTCTTGGCCTGGCACTGGGACTGGGGACACAGCCCGAGGTCTCCCGGCCTGGCACTGCCACTGGGGGCACAGCCTGAGGTCTCCCGGCCTGGAGCCGGAGCAGGGGGCACAGCCTGAGGTCTTCCGGCGTGGAGCTGTGGCAGAGGGCACAGTCTGAGGTCTCATTGTCTGGAGCTGGGGCAGGGGGCACAGTCTGAGGTCTCCCGGCCTGGAGCTGGGGCAGTGAGCACAACCTGAGGTCTCCTGGCCAGGCACTGGGAATGGGGGCACACCCTGAGTTCTCCCGGCCTGGCACTGGGACTTGGGGCACAGCCTGAAGTCTCCTGGCCTGGAGCTGGGCGAGGGGGCTCAGTTTGAGGTCTCCCAGCCTGGAGCTGGTGCAGGGGGCACAGTCTGAGGTCTCCTTTTCTGGAGCTGTGCAGGGGGCACAGTCTGAGGTCTCCTGGTCTGGAGCTGGGGCAGGGGGCACAGTCTGAGGTCTTCCGGCCTGGAGCTGGGGTAGGGCGCTCAGTCTGAGTACTCCCTGTCTGGAGCTGGGGCAGGGGGCTCAGGGTAAGTTCTCCCTGTCTGGAACTGGGGCAGGGGGCACAGCCTGAGGTCTCCTGGCCAGGCACTGGGACTGGGGGCACAGCCTGAGGTGTCCCGGCCTGGCACTGGGACTGGGGGCACAGCCTGAGGTCTCCTGGTCAGGCACTGCGACTGGGGGCATAGCCTGAGGTGTCCCGGTTTGGCACTGGGACTGGGGGCACAGCCTGAGGTCTCCCGGCCTGGAGCTGGGGCAGGGGGCACAGCCTGAGGTCTCCCAGCCAGGCACTGGGACTGGGGGCACAGCCTGAGGTCTCCCGGCCAGGCACTGGTACTGGGGGCACAGCCTGAGGTCTCCCGACCTGGCACTGGGAATGGGGGCACAGCCTGAGGTCTCCCCGCCTGGAGCTGGGGCAGGGGGCACAGCCTGAGGTCTCCCAGCCAGGCACTGGGACTGGGGGCACAGCCTGAGATCTCCAGGCCAGGCACTGGGACTGGGGGCACAGCCTGAGGTCTCCCGACCTGGCACTGGGAATGGGGGCACACCCTGAGTTCTCCCGGCCTGGCACTGGGACTGGGGGCACAGCCTGAGGTAGCCTGGCCTGGAGCTGGGGCTGGGGGCACAGCCTGAGGTCTCCCGGCCTGAAGCTGTCGGAGGGAGCACAGTCTGAGGTCTCCCCGCCAGGCACTGAGACTGGGGGCACAGCCTGAGGTCTCCAGGCCTGGCACTGGGACTGAGGGCACACCCTGAGGTCTCCCGGCCAGGCACTGGGAATGGGGGCACACCCTGAGTTCTCCCGGCCTGGCACTGGGACTGGGGGCACAGCCTGAGGTCTCCTGGCCTGGAGCTGGGCGAGGGGGCTCAGTTTGAGGTCTCCTGGCCTGGAGCTGGGCGAGGGGGCTCAGTTTGAGGTCTCCCGGCCTGGAGCTGGGGCAGGGGGCACAGTCTGAGGTCTTCCGGCCTGGAGCTGGGGCAGGGGGCTCAGGCTGAGTTCTCCCTGTCTGGAGCTGGGGCAGGGGGCACAGCCTGAGGTCTCCTGGCCATGCACTGGGACTGGGGACACAGCCTGAGGTCTCCCGGTCAGGCACTGGGACTGGGGGCACAGCCTGAGGTGTCCCGGCCTGGCACTGGGACTGAGGGAACAGCCTGAGGTCTCCCGGCCAGGTACTGGGAATGGGGGCACACCCTGAGTTCTCCCGGCCTGGCACTGGGACTGGGGGCACAGCCTGAGGTCTCCTGGCCTGGAGCTGGGCGAGGGGGCTCAGTTTGAGGTCTCCCGGCTTGGAGCTGGGGCAGGGGGCACAGTCTGAGGTCTTCCTGCCTGGTGCTGGGCCAGGGGGCACAGTCTGAGGTCTTCCGGCCTGGAGCTGGGGCAGGGGGTTCAGGCTGAGTTCTCCCTGTCTGGAGCTGGGGCAGGGGGCACAGCCTGAGGTCTCCTGGCCAGGCACTGGGACTGGGGGCACAGCCTGAGGTCTCCCGGTCAGGCACTGCGACTGGGGGCACAGCATGAGGTGTCCCGGCCTGGCACTGGGACTGGGGGCACAGCCTGAAGTCTCCCGTCCTGGAGCTGGGGCAGGGAGCACAGTCTGAGTTCTCCTGGCCAGGCAGCGGGACTGGGGGCACAGCCTGAGGTCTCCCGGCCAGGCACTGGGACTGGGGGCACAGCCTGAGGTCTCCCGGCCAGGCACTGGGACTCGGGGCACAGCCTGAGGTCTCGTGGCCTGGCACTGGGACTGGGGGCACAGCCTGAGGTCTCCCGGCCTGGAGCTGGGGCAGGGGCACAGCCTGAGGTCTCCCAGCCAGGCACTTGGACTGGGGGCACAGCCTGAGGTCTCCCAGCCAGGCACTTGGACTGGGGGCACAACCTGAGGTCTCCCAGCCAGGCACTGGGACTGTGGGAACAGCCTGAGGTCTCCCGGCCTTGAGCTGGGACAGGGGGCACAGCCTGAGGTCTCCCGGCCAGGCATTGGGAATGGGGGCACAGCCTGAGGTCTCCCGGCCATCCACTTGGACTGGGGGCACAGCTTGAGGTCTCCCGGCCTGGCACTGGGACTGGGGGCACAGCCTAATGTCTCCTGGCCTGGAGCTTGACCTGGGGGCACAGCCTGAGGTCTCCTGGCCTGGAGCTGGGGGAAGGGGCACAGTCTGAGGTCTCCCGGCCTGGAGCTGGGGCAGGGGGCACAGCCTGAGGTCTCCTGGCCTGGCACAGGGAATGGGGGCACAGCCTGAGGTCTCCCGGCCTGGAGCTGTGGCAGGGGGCACAGTCTGAGGTCTCTCGGTCTGGAGCTGGGGCAGGGGGCACAGCCTGATGTCTCCCGGCCTGGAGCTGTGGCAGGGGGCACAGTCTGAGGTCTCCCGGCCTGGAGCTGGGGCAGGGGGCACAGCCTGAGGTCTCTTGGCCTGGCACTGGGACTGGGGACACAGCCCGAGGTCTCCCGGCCTGGCACTGCCACTGGGGGCACAGCCTGAGGTCTCCCGGCCTGGAGCCGGAGCAGGGGGCACAGCCTGAGGTCTTCCGGCGTGGAGCTGTGGCAGGGGGCACAGTCTGAGGTTTCCCGGCCTGGAACTGGGGCAAGGGGTACAGCCTGAGGTTTTCCGGCCTGAAGCTGGGGGAGGGAGCACAGTCTGAGGTCTCCCAGCCAGGCACTGAGACTGGGGGCACAGTCTGAGGTCTCCCGGCCAGGCACTGGGAATGGGGGCACACCCTGAGTTCTCCCGGCCTGGCACTGGGACTGGGGGCACAGCCTGAGGTCTCCTGGCCTGGAGCTGGGGCTGGGGGCACAGCCTGAGGTCTCCCGGCCTGAAGCTGTCGGAGGGAGCACAGTCTGAGGTCTCCCTGCCAGGCACTGAGACTGGGGGCACAGCCTGAGGTCTCCAGGCCAGGCACTGGGACTGGGAGCACAGCCTGAGGTCTCCTGGCCTGGAGCTGGGCGAGGGGGCTCAGTTTGAGGTCTCCCGGCCTGGAGCTGGGGCAGGGGGCACATTCTGAGGTCTTCCGGCCTGGAGCTGGGGCAGGGGGCACAGTATGAGGTCTTCCGGCCTGGAGCTGGGGAAGGGGGCTCAGGCTTAGTTCTCCCTGTCTGGAGCTGGGGCAGGGGGCACAGCCTGAGGTCTCCTGGCCATGCACTGGGACTGGGGACACAGCCTGAGGTCTCACGGTCAGGCACTGCGACTGGGGGCACAGCCTGAGGTGTCCCGGCCTGACACTGGGACTGAGGGCACAGCCTGAGGTCTCCCGGCCAGGTACTGGGAATGGGGGCACACCCTGAGTTCTCCCGGCCTGGCACTGGGACTGGGGGCACAGCCTGAGGTCTCCTGGCCTGGAGCTGGGCGAGGGGGCTCAGTTTGAGTTCTCCCGGCTTGGAGCTGGGGCAGGGGGCACAGTCTGAGGTCTTCCGGCCTGGTGCTGGGCCAGGGGGCACAGTCTGAGGTCTTCCGGCCTGGAGCTGGGGCAGGGGGTTCAGGCTAAGTTCTCCCTGTCTGGAGCTGGGGCAGGGGGGACAAACTGAGGTCTGCTGGCCAGGCACTGGGACTGGGGGCACAGCCTGAGGTCTCCCGGTCAGGCACTGCGACTGGGGGCACAGCCTGAGGTGTCCCGGCCTGGCACTGGGACTGGGGGCACAGCCTGAAGTCTCCCGTCCTGGAGCTGGGGCAGGGGGCACAGCCTGAGGTCTCCTGGCCTGGAGCTGGGCGAGGGGGCTCAGTTTGAGGTCTCCCAGCCTGGAGCTGGTGCAGGGGGCACAGTCTGAGGTCTCCTTTTCTGGAGCTGTGCAGGGGGCACAGTCTGAGGTCTCCTGGTCTGGAGCTGGGGCAGGGGGCACAGTCTGAGGTCTTCCGGCCTGGAGCTGGGGTAGGGCGCTCAGTCTGAGTACTCCCTGTCTGGAGCTGGGGCAGGGGGCTCAGGGTAAGTTCTCCCTGTCTGGAACTGGGGCAGGGGGCACAGCCTGAGGTCTCCTGGCCAGGCACTGGGACTGGGGGCACAGCCTGAGGTGTCCCGGCCTGGCACTGGGACTGGGGGCACAGCCTGAGGTCTCCTGGTCAGGCACTGCGACTGGGGGCATAGCCTGAGGTGTCCCGGTTTGGCACTGGGACTGGGGGCACAGCCTGAGGTCTCCCGGCCTGGAGCTGGGGCAGGGGGCACAGCCTGAGGTCTCCCAGCCAGGCACTGGGACTGGGGGCACAGCCTGAGGTCTCCCGGCCAGGCACTGGTACTGGGGGCACAGCCTGAGGTCTCCCGACCTGGCACTGGGAATGGGGGCACAGCCTGAGGTCTCCCCGCCTGGAGCTGGGGCAGGGGGCACAGCCTGAGGTCTCCCAGCCAGGCACTGGGACTGGGGGCACAGCCTGAGATCTCCAGGCCAGGCACTGGGACTGGGGGCACAGCCTGAGGTCTCCCGACCTGGCACTGGGAATGGGGGCACACCCTGAGTTCTCCCGGCCTGGCACTGGGACTGGGGGCACAGCCTGAGGTAGCCTGGCCTGGAGCTGGGGCTGGGGGCACAGCCTGAGGTCTCCCGGCCTGAAGCTGTCGGAGGGAGCACAGTCTGAGGTCTCCCCGCCAGGCACTGAGACTGGGGGCACAGCCTGAGGTCTCCAGGCCTGGCACTGGGACTGAGGGCACAGCCTGAGGTCTCCCGGCCAGGCACTGGGAATGGGGGCACACCCTGAGTTCTCCCGGCCTGGCACTGGGACTGGGGGCACAGCCTGAGGTCTCCTGGCCTGGAGCTGGGCGAGGGGGCTCAGTTTGAGGTCTCCTGGCCTGGAGCTGGGCGAGGGGGCTCAGTTTGAGGTCTCCCGGCCTGGAGCTGGGGCAGGGGGCACAGTCTGAGGTCTTCCGGCCTGGAGCTGGGGCAGGGGGCTCAGGCTGAGTTCTCCCTGTCTGGAGCTGGGGCAGGGGGCACAGCCTGAGGTCTCCTGGCCATGCACTGGGACTGGGGACACAGCCTGAGGTCTCCCGGTCAGGCACTGGGACTGGGGGCACAGCCTGAGGTGTCCCGGCCTGGCACTGGGACTGAGGGAACAGCCTGAGGTCTCCCGGCCAGGTACTGGGAATGGGGGCACACCCTGAGTTCTCCCGGCCTGGCACTGGGACTGGGGGCACAGCCTGAGGTCTCCTGGCCTGGAGCTGGGCGAGGGGGCTCAGTTTGAGGTCTCCCGGCTTGGAGCTGGGGCAGGGGGCACAGTCTGAGGTCTTCCTGCCTGGTGCTGGGCCAGGGGGCACAGTCTGAGGTCTTCCGGCCTGGAGCTGGGGCAGGGGGTTCAGGCTGAGTTCTCCCTGTCTGGAGCTGGGGCAGGGGGCACAGCCTGAGGTCTCCTGGCCAGGCACTGGGACTGGGGGCACAGCCTGAGGTCTCCCGGTCAGGCACTGCGACTGGGGGCACAGCATGAGGTGTCCCGGCCTGGCACTGGGACTGGGGGCACAGCCTGAAGTCTCCCGTCCTGGAGCTGGGGCAGGGAGCACAGTCTGAGTTCTCCTGGCCAGGCAGCGGGACTGGGGGCACAGCCTGAGGTCTCCCGGCCAGGCACTGGGACTGGGGGCACAGCCTGAGGTCTCCCGGCCAGGCACTGGGACTCGGGGCACAGCCTGAGGTCTCGTGGCCTGGCACTGGGACTGGGGGCACAGCCTGAGGTCTCCCGGCCTGGAGCTGGGGCAGGGGCACAGCCTGAGGTCTCCCAGCCAGGCACTTGGACTGGGGGCACAGCCTGAGGTCTCCCAGCCAGGCACTTGGACTGGGGGCACAACCTGAGGTCTCCCAGCCAGGCACTGGGACTGTGGGAACAGCCTGAGGTCTCCCGGCCTTGAGCTGGGACAGGGGGCACAGCCTGAGGTCTCCCGGCCAGGCATTGGGAATGGGGGCACAGCCTGAGGTCTCCCGGCCATCCACTTGGACTGGGGGCACAGCTTGAGGTCTCCCGGCCTGGCACTGGGACTGGGGGCACAGCCTAATGTCTCCTGGCCTGGAGCTTGACCTGGGGGCACAGCCTGAGGTCTCCTGGCCTGGAGCTGGGGGAAGGGGCACAGTCTGAGGTCTCCCGGCCTGGAGCTGGGGCAGGGGGCACAGCCTGAGGTCTCCTGGCCTGGCACAGGGAATGGGGGCACAGCCTGAGGTCTCCCGGCCTGGAGCTGTGGCAGGGGGCACAGTCTGAGGTCTCTCGGTCTGGAGCTGGGGCAGGGGGCACAGCCTGATGTCTCCCGGCCTGGAGCTGTGGCAGGGGGCACAGTCTGAGGTCTCCCGGCCTGGAGCTGGGGCAGGGGGCACAGCCTGAGGTCTCTTGGCCTGGCACTGGGACTGGGGACACAGCCCGAGGTCTCCCGGCCTGGCACTGCCACTGGGGGCACAGCCTGAGGTCTCCCGGCCTGGAGCCGGAGCAGGGGGCACAGCCTGAGGTCTTCCGGCGTGGAGCTGTGGCAGGGGGCACAGTCTGAGGTTTCCCGGCCTGGAACTGGGGCAAGGGGTACAGCCTGAGGTTTTCCGGCCTGAAGCTGGGGGAGGGAGCACAGTCTGAGGTCTCCCAGCCAGGCACTGAGACTGGGGGCACAGTCTGAGGTCTCCCGGCCAGGCACTGGGAATGGGGGCACACCCTGAGTTCTCCCGGCCTGGCACTGGGACTGGGGGCACAGCCTGAGGTCTCCTGGCGTGGAGCTGGGACTGGGGGCACAGCCTGAGGTCTCCCGGCCTGAAGCTGTCGGAGGGAGCACAGTCTGAGGTCTCCCTGCCAGGCACTGAGACTGGGGGCACAGCCTGAGGTCTCCAGGCCAGGCACTGGGACTGGGAGCACAGCCTGAGGTCTCCTGGCCTGGAGCTGGGCGAGGGGGCTCAGTTTGAGGTCTCCCGGCCTGGAGCTGGGGCAGGGGGCACATTCTGAGGTCTTCCGGCCTGGAGCTGGGGCAGGGGGCACAGTATGAGGTCTTCCGGCCTGGAGCTGGGGAAGGGGGCTCAGGCTTAGTTCTCCCTGTCTGGAGCTGGGGCAGGGGGCACAGCCTGAGGTCTCCTGGCCATGCACTGGGACTGGGGACACAGCCTGAGGTCTCACGGTCAGGCACTGCGACTGGGGGCACAGCCTGAGGTGTCCCGGCCTGGCACTGGGACTGAGGGCACAGCCTGAGGTCTCCCGGCCAGGTACTGGGAATGGGGGCACACCCTGAGTTCTCCCGGCCTGGCACTGGGACTGGGGGCACAGCCTGAGGTCTCCTGGCCTGGAGCTGGGCGAGGGGGCTCAGTTTGAGTTCTCCCGGCTTGGAGCTGGGGCAGGGGGCACAGTCTGAGGTCTTCCGGCCTGGTGCTGGGCCAGGGGGCACAGTCTGAGGTCTTCCGGCCTGGAGCTGGGGCAGGGGGTTCAGGCTAAGTTCTCCCTGTCTGGAGCTGGGGCAGGGGGGACAAACTGAGGTCTGCTGGCCAGGCACTGGGACTGGGGGCACAGCCTGAGGTCTCCCGGTCAGGCACTGCGACTGGGGGCACAGCCTGAGGTGTCCCGGCCTGGCACTGGGACTGGGGGCACAGCCTGAAGTCTCCCGTCCTGGAGCTGGGGCAGGGAGCACAGTCTGAGTTCTCCCGGCCAGGCACTGGGACTGGTGGCACAGCCTGAAGTCTCCCGGCCTGGCACTGGGACTGGGGGCACAGCCTGAGGTCTCCCGGCCTGGAGCTGGGGCAGGGGGCACAGCCTGAGGTCTCCCAGCCAGGCACTTGGACTGGGGGCACAACCTGAGGTCTCCCAGCCAGGCACTGGGACTGTGGGAACAGCCTGAGGTCTCCCGGCCTTGAGCTGGGACAGGGGAAACAGCCTGAGGTCTCCCGGCCAGGCATTGGGACTGGGGGCACAGCCTGAGGTCTCCAGGCCAGGCATTGGGAATGGGGGCACAGCCTGAGGTCTCCCGGCCATCCACTTGGACTGGGGGCACAGCTTGAGGTCTCCCGGCCTGGCACTGGGACTGGGGGCACAGCCTAATGTCTCCTGGCCTGGAGCTTGACCTGGGGGCACAGCCTGAGGTCTCCTGACCTGGAGCTGGGGGAAGGGGCACAGTCTGAGGTCTCCCGGCCTGGAGCTGGGGCAGGGGGCACAGCCTGAGGTCTCCTGGCCTGGCACTGGGACTGGGGGCACAGCCTGAGGTCTCCCGGCCTGGAGCTGTGGCAGGGGGCACAGTCTGAGGTCTCTCGGTCTGGAGCTGGGGCAGGGGGCACAGCCTGATGTCTCCAGGCCTGGAGCTGTGGCAGGGGGCACAGTCTGAGGTCTCATTGTCTGGAGCTGGGGCAGGGGGCACAGTCTGAGGTCTCCCGGCCTGGAGCTGGGGCAGTGAGCACAACCTGAGGTCTCCTGGCCAGGCACTGGGAATGGGGACACACCCTGAGTTCTCCCGCCCTGGCACTGGCACTGGGGGCACAGTCTGAGGTCTCCTGGCCTGGAGCTGGGCGAGGGGGCTCAGTCTGAGGTCTCCTGGTCTGGAGCTGGGGCAGGGGGCACAGTCTGAGGTCTTCCGGCCTGGAGGTGGGGTAGGGGGCTCAGTCTGAGTTCGCCCTGTCTGGAGCTGGGGCAGGGGGCTCAGGGTAAGTTCTCCCTGTCTGGAACTGGGGCAGGGGGCACAGCCTGAGGTCTCCTGGCCAGGCACTGGGACTGGGGGCACAGCCTGAGGTCTCCTGGTCAGGCACTGCGACTGTGGGCACAGCCTGAGGTCTCCCGACCTGGCACTGGGACTGGGGGCACAGCCTGAGGTCTCCCGGCCTGGAGCTGGGGCAGGGGGCACAGCCTGAGGTCTCCCAGCCAGGCACTGGGACAGGGGGCACAGCCTGAGGTCTCCCGGCCAGGCACTGGGACTGGGGGCACAACCTGAGGTCTCCCGGCCTGGCACTGTGATTGGGGGCACAGCCTGAGGTCTCCCGGCCTGGAGCTGGGGCAGGGGGCACAGCCTGAGGTCTCCCAGCCAGGCACTGGGACTGGGGGCACAGACTGAGGTCTCCCACTCAGGCACTGTGACTGGGGGCACAGCCTGAGGTCTCCCAGCCAGGCACAGGGACTGCGGGAACAGCCTGACTTCTCCCGGCTTGGAGCTGGGACAGGGGGCACAGCCAGAGGTCTCCCGTCCAGGCATTGGGACTGGGGGCAGAGCCTGAGGTCTCCCGGCCAGGCATTGGGACTTGGGGCACAGCCTGAGTTCTCCAGGCCATGCATTGGGACTGGGGGCACAGCCTGAGGTCTCCCGGCCAGGCATTGGGACTGGTGGCACAGCCTGAGTTCTCCAGGCCAGGCACTGGAACTCGGGGCAGAGCCTGAGGTCTCCCGGCAAGGCACTGGGACTGGGGGCACAGCCTGAGGTCTCCCAGCCAGGCACTGGCACTGGGGGCACAGCCTGAGGTCTCCCAGCCAGGCACTGGCACTGGGGGCACAGCCTGAGGTCTCCCAGCCAGGCACTGGGACTGCGGGAACAGCCTGAGGTCTCCCGGCCTGGAACTGGGACTGGGGGCAAAGCCTGTGGTCTCCTGGCCTGGAGCTGGGGCTGGGGGCACAGCTTGAGGTCTCCTGGCCTGGAGATGGCGGAGGGGGCACAGCCTGAGGTCTCTTGGCCTGGCACTGGGACTGGGGACACAGCCCGAGGTCTCCCGGCCTGGCACTGCCACTGGGGGCACAGCCTGAGGTCTCCCGGCCTGGAGCTGGAGCAGGGGGCACAGCCTGAGGTCTCCCTGCGTGGAGCTGTGGCAGGGGGCACAGTCTGAGGTCTCCCGGCCTGAAGCTGGAGCAGGGGGCACAGCCTGAGATCTCCCGGCCTGGAACTGGGGCAAGGGGTACAGCCTGAGGTCTTCCGGCCTGAAGCTGGGGGAGGGGGTTCAGGCTAAGTTCTCCCTGTCTGGAGCTGGGGCAGGGGGCACAGCCTGAGGTCTCCTGGCCAGGCACTGGGACTGGGGGCACAGCCTGAGGTCTCCCGGTCAGGCACTGCGACTGGGGGCACAGCCTGAGGTGTCCCGTCCTGGCACTGGGACTGGGGGCACAGCCTGAAGTCTCCCGTCCTGGAGCTGGGGCAGGGAGCACAGTCTGAGTTCTCCTGGCCAGGCAGCGGGACTGGGGGCACAGCCTGAGGTCTACCGGCCAGGCACTGGGACTGGGGGCACAGCCTGAGGTCTCCCGGCCAGGCACTGGGACTCGGGGCACAGCCTGAGGTCTCCCGGCCTGGCACTGGGACTGGGGGCACAGCCTGAGGTCTCCCGTCCTGGAGCTGGGGCAGGGGGCACAGCCTGAGGTCTCCCAGCCAGGCACTTGGACTGGGGGCACAACCTGAGGTCTCTCAGCCAGGCACTGGGACTGTGGGAACAGCCTGAGGTCTCCCGGCCTTGAGCTGGGACAGGGGAAACAGCCTGATGTCTCCCGGCCAGGCATTGGGACTGGGGGCACAGCCTGAGGTCTCCAGGCCAGGCATTGGGAATGGGGGCACAGCCTGAGGTCTCCCGGCCATCCACTTGGACTGGGGGCACAGCTTGAGGTCTCCCGGCCTGGCACTGGGACTGGGGGCACAGCCTAATGTCTCCTGGACTGGAGCTTGACCTGGGGGCACAGCCTGAGGTCTCCTGGCCTGGAGCTGGGGGAAGGGGCACAGTCTGAGGTCTCCCGGCCTGGAGCTGGGGCAGGGGGCACAGCCTGAGGTCTCCTGGCCTGGCACTGGGACTGGGGGCACAGCCTGAGGTCTCCCGGCCTGGAGCTGTGGCAGGGGGCACAGTCTGAGGTCTCTCGGTCTGGAGCTGGGGCAGGGGGCACAGCCTGATGTCTCCCGGCCTGGAGCTGTGGCAGGGGGCACAGTCTGAGGTCTCATTGTCTGGAGCTGGGGCAGGGGGCACAGTCTGAGGTCTCCCGGCCTGGAGCTGGGGCAGTGAGCACAACCTGAGGCCTCCTGGCCAGGCACTGGGAATGGGGGCACACCCTGAGTTCTCCAGCCCTGGCACTGGGACTGGGGGCACAGTCTGAGGTCTCCTGGCCTGGAGCTGGGCGAGGGGGCTCAGTTTGAGGTCTCCTGGTCTGGAGCTGTGCAGGGGGCACAGTCTGAGGTCTCTTGGTCTGGAGCTGGGGCAGGGGGCACAGTCTGAGGTCTTCCGGCCTGGAGGTGGGGTAGGGGGCTCAGTCTGAGTTCGCCCTGTCTGGAGCTGGGGCAGGGGGCTCAGGGTAAGTTCTCCCTGTCTGGAACTGGGGCAGGGGGCACAGCCTGAGGTCTCCTGGCCAGGCACTGGGACTGGGGGCACAGCCTGAGGTCTCCTGGTCAGGCACTGCGACTGTGGGCACAGCCTGAGGTCTCCCGACCTGGCACTGGGACTGGGGGCACAGCCTGAGGTCTCCCGGCCTGGAGCTGGGGCAGGGGGCACAGCCTGAGGTCTCCCAGCCAGGCACTGGGACAGGGGGCACAACCTGAGGTCTCCCGTCCAGGCACAGGGACAGGGGGCACAGCCTGAGGTCTCCCGGCCAGGCATTGGGACTGGGGGCACAGCCTGAGGTCTCCCGGCCAGGCATTGGGACTGGTGGCACAGCCTGAGTTCTCCAGGCCAGGCACTGGAACTCGGGGCAGAGCCTGAGGTCTCCCGGCAAGGCACTGGGATTGGGGGCACAGCCTGAGGTCTCCCAGCCAGGCACTGGCACTGGGGGCACAGCCTGAGGTCTCCCAGCCAGGCACTGGGACTGCGGGAACAGCCTGAGGTCTCCCGGCCTGGCACTGGGACTGGGGGCAAAGCCTGTGGTCTCCTGGCCTGGAGCTGGGGCTGGGGGCACAGCCTGAGGTCTCCTGGCCTGGAGATGGCGGAGGGGGCAGAGTCTGAGGTCTCCCGGCCTGGAGCTGGGGCAGGGGGCACAGCCTGAGGTCTCCTGGCCAGGCACTGGGACTGGGCGCACAGCCTAAGGTCTCCCGGTCAGGCACTGTGACTGGGGGCACAGCCTGAGGTGTCCCGGTCTGGCACTGGGACTGGGGGCACAGCCTGAGGTCTCCCGGCCTGGAGCTGGGGCAGGGGGCACAGCCTGAGGTCTCCCAGCCAGGCACTGGGACTGGGGGCACAGCCTGAGGTCTCCCGACCTGGCACTGGGACTGGGGGCACAGCCTGAGGTCTCCCGGCCTGGAGCTGGGGCAGGGGGCACAGCCTGAGGTCTCCCGACCTGGCACTGGGACTGGGGGCACAGCCTGAGTTCTCCCGGCCTGGAGCTGGGGCAGGGGGCACAGCCTGAGGTCTCCCAGCCAGGCACTGGGACAGGGGTACAGCCTGAGGTCTCCCGGCCAGGCACTGGGACTGGGGGCACAGCCTGAGGTCTCCCGGCCTGGCACTGTGATTGGGGGCACAGCCTGAGGTCTCCCGGCCTGGAGCTGGGGCAGGGGGCACAGCCTGAGGTCTCCCAGCCAGGCACTGGACAGGGGGCACAGCCTGAGGTCTCCCGGCCAGGCATTGGGACTGGGGGCACAGCCTGAGGTCTCCTGGCCAGGCATTGGGACTGGGGGCACAGCCTGAGTTCTCCAGGCCAGGCATTGGGACTGGGGGCACAGCCTGAGGTCTCCCGGCCAGGCATTGGGAATGGGGGCACAGCCTGAGTTCTCCAGGCCAGGCACTGGGTATGGGGGCACACCCTGAGTTCTCCCGGCCTGGCACTGGGACAGGGGGCACAGCCTGAGGTCTCCCAGCCAGGCACTGGGACTGCGGGAACAGCCTGAGGTCTCCCGGCCTGGCACTGGGACTGGGGGCAAAGCCTGTGGTCTCCTGGCCTGGAGCTGGGGCTGGGGGCACAGCCTGAGGTCTCCCTGTCTGGAGCTGGGGCTGGGGGCACAGCCTGAGGTCTCCTGGCCTGGAGCTGGGGGAGGGGGCACAGTCTGAGGTCTCCCGGCTTGGAGCTTGGGCAG
Organism: Myotis daubentonii; assembly: GCF_963259705.1. Taxonomy (NCBI): domain Eukaryota; kingdom Metazoa; phylum Chordata; class Mammalia; order Chiroptera; family Vespertilionidae; genus Myotis; species Myotis daubentonii. The sequence goes on along the minus strand of NC_081861.1, from coordinate 121,845,885 downwards.
GGGGCACAGCCTGAGGTCTCTTGGCCTGGCACTGGGACTGGGGACACAGCCCGAGGTCTCCCGGCCTGGAGCTGGAGCAGGGGGCACAGCCTGAGGTCTCCCTGCGTGGAGCTGTGGCAGGGGGCACAGTCTGAGATCTCCCGGCCTGAAGCTGGAGCAGGGGGCACAGCCTGAGATCTCCCGGCCTGGAACTGTGGCAAGGGGTACAGCCTGAGGTGTTCCGGCCTGAAGCTGGGGGAGGGAGCACAGTCTGAGGTCTCCCAGCCAGGCACTGAGACTGGGGGCACAGCCTGAGGTCTCCCGGCCAGGCACTGGGAATGGGGGCACACCCTGAGTTCTCCCGGCCTGGCACTGGGACTGGGGGCACAGCCTGAGGTCTCCTTGTCTGGAGCTGGGGCTGGGGGCACAGCCGGAGGTCTCCTGTCCTGGAGCTGGGAGAGGGGGCACAGTCTGAGGTCTCCCGGCCTGGAGCTGGGGCAGGGGGCACAGCCTGAGGTCTTCCGGCCTGGAGCTGGGGCAGGGGGCTCAGGCTGAGTTCTCCCTGTCGGGAGCTGGGGCAGGGGGCACAGCCTGAGGTCTCCTGGCCATGCACTGGGACTGGGGACACAGCCTGAGGTCTCCCGGTCAGGCACTGCGACTGGGGGCACAGCCTGAGGTGTCCCGGCCTGGCACTGGGACTGAGGGCACAGCCTGAGGTCTCCCGGCCAGGCACTGGGAATGGGGGCACACCCTGAGTTCTCCCGGCCTGGCACTGGGACTGGGGGCACAGCCTGAGGTCTCCCGGCCTGGAGCTGTGGCAGGGGGGCACATTCTGAGGTTTCTCGGTCTGGAACTGGGGCAGGGGGCACAGCCTGATGTCTCCCGGCCTGGAGCTGTGGCAGAGGGCACAGTCTGAGGTCTCATTGTCTGGAGCTGGGGCAGGGGGCACAGTCTGAGGTCTCCCGGCCTGGAGCTGGGGCAGTGAGCACAACCTGAGGTCTCCTGGCCAGGCACTGGGAATGGGGGCACACCCTGAGTTCTCCCGGCCTGGCACTGGGACTTGGGGCACAGCCTGAAGTCTCCTGGCCTGGAGCTGGGCGAGGGGGCTCAGTTTGAGGTCTCCCAGCCTGGAGCTGGTGCAGGGGGCACAGTCTGAGGTCTCCTTGCCTGGAGCTGTGCAGGGGGCACAGTCTGAGGTCTCCTGGTCTGGAGCTGGGGCAGGGGGCACAGTCTGAGGTCTTCCGGTCTGGAGCTGGAGTAGGGCGCTCAGTCTGAGTTCTCCCTGTCTGGAGCTGGGGCAGGGGGCATAGGGTAAGTTCTCCCTGTCTGGAACTGGGGCAGGGGGCACAGCCTGAGGTCTCCTGGCCAGGCACTGGGACTGGGGGCACAGCCTGAGGTGTCCCGGCCTGGCACTGGGACTGGGGGCACAGCCTGAGGTCTCCTGGTCAGGCACTGCGACTGGGGGCATAGCCTGAGGTGTCCCGGTCTGGCACTGGGACTGGGGGCACAGCCTGAGGTCTCCCGGCCTGGAGCTGGGGCAGGGGGCACAGCCTGAGGTCTCCCAGCCAGGCACTGGGACTGGGGGCACAGCCTGAGGTCTCCCGGCCAGGCATTGGGAATGGGGGCACAGCCTGAGGTCTCCCGGCCATCCACGTGGACTGGGGGCACAGCTTGAGGTCTCCCGGCCTGGCACTGGGACTGGGGGCACAGCCTAATGTCTCCTGGCCTGGAGCTTGACCTGGGGGCACAGCCTGAGGTCTCCTGGCCTGGAGCTGGGGGAAGGGGCACAGTCTGAGGTCTCCCGGCCTGGAGCTGGGGCAGGGGGCACAGCCTGAGGTCTCCTGGCCTGGCACTGGGAATGGGGGCACAGCCTGAGGTCTCCCGGCCTGGAGCTGTGGCAGGGGGCACAGTCTGAGGTCTCTCGGTCTGGAGCTGGGGCAGGGGGCACAGCCTGATGTCTCCCGGCCTGGAGCTGTGGCAGGGGGCACAGTCTGAGGTCTCCCGGCCTGGAGCTGGGGCAGGGGGCACAGCCTGAGGTCTCTTGGCCTGGCACTGGGACTGGGGACACAGCCCGAGGTCTCCCGGCCTGGCACTGCCACTGGGGGCACAGCCTGAGGTCTCCCGGCCTGGAGCCGGAGCAGGGGGCACAGCCTGAGGTCTCCCTGCGTGGAGCTGTGGCAGGGGGCACAGTCTGAGGTCTCCCGGCCTGAAGCTGGAGCAGGGGGCACAGCCTGAGATCTCCCGGCCTGGAACTGGGGCAAGGGGTACAGCCTGAGGTCTTCCGGCCTGAAGCTGGGGGAGGGGGTTCAGGCTAAGTTCTCCCTGTCTGGAGCTGGGGCAGGGGGCACAGCCTGAGGTCTCCTGGCCAGGCACTGGGACTGGGGGCACAGCCTGAGGTCTCCCGGTCAGGCACTGCGACTGGGGGCACAGCCTGAGGTGTCCCGTCCTGGCACTGGGACTGGGGGCACAGCCTGAAGTCTCCCGTCCTGGAGCTGGGGCAGGGAGCACAGTCTGAGTTCTCCTGGCCAGGCAGCGGGACTGGGGGCACAGCCTGAGGTCTCCCGGCCAGGCACTGGGACTGGGGGCACAGCCTGAGTTCTCCCGGCCAGGCACTGGGACTCGGGGCACAGCCTGAGGTCTCCCGGCCTGGCACTGGGACTGGGGGCACAGCCTGAGGTCTCCCGGCCTGGAGCTGGGGCAGGGGGCACAGCCTGAGGTCTCCCAGCCAGGCACTTGGACTGGGGGCACAACCTGAGGTCTCCCAGCCAGGCACTGGGACTGTGGGAACAGCCTGAGGTCTCCCGGCCTTGAGCTGGGACAGGGGAAACAGCCTGATGTCTCCCGGCCAGGCATTGGGACTGGGGGCACAGCCTGAGGTCTCCAGGCCAGGCATTGGGAATGGGGGCACAGCCTGAGGTCTCCCGGCCATCCACTTGGACTGGGGGCACAGCTTGAGGTCTCCCGGCCTGGCACTGGGACTGGGGGCACAGCCTAATGTCTCCTGGCCTGGAGCTTGACCTGGGGGCACAGCCTGAGGTCTCCTGGCCTGGAGCTGGGGGAAGGGGCACAGTCTGAGGTCTCCCGGCCTGGAGCTGGGGCAGGGGGCACAGCCTGATGTCTCCTGGCCTGGCACTGGGACTGGGGGCACAGCCTGAGGTCTCCCGGCCTGGAGCTGTGGCAGGGGGCACAGTCTGAGGTCTCTCGGTCTGGATCTGGGGCAGGGGGCACAGCCTGATGTCTCCCGGCGTGGAGCTGTGGCAGGGGGCACAGTCTGAGGTCTCATTGTCTGGAGCTGGGGCAGGGGGCACAGTCTGAGGTCTCCCGGCCTGGAGCTGGGGCAGTGAGCACAACCTGAGGCCTCCTGGCCAGGCACTGGGAATGGGGGCACACCCTGAGTTCTCCAGCCCTGGCACTGGGACTGGGGGCACAGTCTGAGGTCTCCTGGCCTGGAGCTGGGCGAGGGGGCTCAGTTTGAGGTCTCCTGGTCTGGAGCTGTGCAGGGGGCACAGTCTGAGGTCTCCTGGTCTGGAGCTGGGGCAGGGGGCACAGTCTGAGGTCTTCCGGCCTGGAGGTGGGGTAGGGGGCTCAGTCTGAGTTCGCCCTGTCTGGAGCTGGGGCAGGGGGCTCAGGGTAAGTTCTCCCTGTCTGGAACTGGGGCAGGGGGCACAGCCTGAGGTCTCCTGGCCAGGCACTGGGACTGGGGGCACAGCCTGAGGTCTCCTGGTCAGGCACTGCGACTGTGGGCACAGCCTGAGGTCTCCCGACCTGGCACTGGGACTGGGGGCACAGCCTGAGGTCTCCCGGCCAGGCACTGGGAATGGGGGCACACCCTGAGTTCTCCCGGCCTGGCACTGGGACTGGGGGCACAGCCTGAGGTCTCCCGGCCTGGAGCTGTGGCAGGGGGGCACATTCTGAGGTTTCTCGGTCTGGAGCTGGGGCAGGGGGCACAGCCTGATGTCTCCCGGCCTGGAGCTGTGGCAGAGGGCACAGTCTGAGGTCTCATTGTCTGGAGCTGGGGCAGGGGGCACAGTCTGAGGTCTCCCGGCCTGGAGCTGGGGCAGTGAGCACAACCTGAGGTCTCCTGGCCAGGCACTGGGAATGGGGGCACACCCTGAGTTCTCCCGGCCTGGCACTGGGACTTGGGGCACAGCCTGAAGTCTCCTGGCCTGGAGCTGGGCGAGGGGGCTCAGTTTGAGGTCTCCCAGCCTGGAGCTGGTGCAGGGGGCACAGTCTGAGGTCTCCTTGCCTGGAGCTGTGCAGGGGGCACAGTCTGAGGTCTCCTGGTCTGGAGCTGGGGCAGGGGGCACAGTCTGAGGTCTTCCGGCCTGGAGCTGGAGTAGGGCGCTCAGTCTGAGTTCTCCCTGTCTGGAGCTGGGGCAGGGGGCATAGGGTAAGTTCTCCCTGTCTGGAACAGGGGCAGGGGGCACAGCCTGAGGTCTCCTGGCCAGGCACTGGGACTGGGGGCACAGCCTGAGGTGTCCCGGCCTGGCACTGGGACTGGGGGCACAGCCTGAGGTCTCCTGGTCAGGCACTGCGACTGGGGGCATAGCCTGAGGTGTCCCGGTCTGGCACTGGGACTGGGGGCACAGCCTGAGGTCTCCCGGCCTGGAGCTGGGGCAGGGGGCACAGCCTGAGGTCTCCCAGCCAGGCACTGGGACTGGGGGCACAGCCTGAGGTCTCCCGGCCAGGCATTGGGAATGGGGGCACAGCCTGAGGTCTCCCGGCCATCCACGTGGACTGGGGGCACAGCTTGAGGTCTCCCGGCCTGGCACTGGGACTGGGGGCACAGCCTAATGTCTCCTGGCCTGGAGCTTGACCTGGGGGCACAGCCTGAGGTCTCCTGGCCTGGAGCTGGGGGAAGGGGCACAGTCTGAGGTCTCCCGGCCTGGAGCTGGGGCAGGGGGCACAGCCTGAGGTCTCCTGGCCTGGCACTGGGAATGGGGGCACAGCCTGAGGTCTCCCGGCCTGGAGCTGTGGCAGGGGGCACAGTCTGAGGTCTCTCGGTCTGGAGCTGGGGCAGGGGGCACAGCCTGATGTCTCCCGGCCTGGAGCTGTGGCAGGGGGCACAGTCTGAGGTCTCCCGGCCTGGAGCTGGGGCAGGGGGCACAGCCTGAGGTCTCTTGGCCTGGCACTGGGACTGGGGACACAGCCCGAGGTCTCCCGGCCTGGCACTGCCACTGGGGGCACAGCCTGAGGTCTCCCGGCCTGGAGCCGGAGCAGGGGGCACAGCCTGAGGTCTCCCTGCGTGGAGCTGTGGCAGGGGGCACAGTCTGAGGTCTCCCGGCCTGAAGCTGGAGCAGGGGGCACAGCCTGAGATCTCCCGGCCTGGAACTGGGGCAAGGGGTACAGCCTGAGGTCTTCCGGCCTGAAGCTGGGGGAGGGGGTTCAGGCTAAGTTCTCCCTGTCTGGAGCTGGGGCAGGGGGCACAGCCTGAGGTCTCCTGGCCAGGCACTGGGACTGGGGGCACAGCCTGAGGTCTCCCGGTCAGGCACTGCGACTGGGGGCACAGCCTGAGGTGTCCCGTCCTGGCACTGGGACTGGGGGCACAGCCTGAAGTCTCCCGTCCTGGAGCTGGGGCAGGGAGCACAGTCTGAGTTCTCCTGGCCAGGCAGCGGGACTGGGGGCACAGCCTGAGGTCTCCCGGCCAGGCACTGGGACTGGGGGCACAGCCTGAGGTCTCCCGGCCAGGCACTGGGACTCGGGGCACAGCCTGAGGTCTCCCGGCCTGGCACTGGGACTGGGGGCACAGCCTGAGGTCTCCCGGCCTGGAGCTGGGGCAGGGGGCACAGCCTGAGGTCTCCCAGCCAGGCACTTGGACTGGGGGCACAACCTGAGGTCTCCCAGCCAGGCACTGGGACTGTGGGAACAGCCTGAGGTCTCCCGGCCTTGAGCTGGGACAGGGGAAACAGCCTGATGTCTCCCGGCCAGGCATTGGGACTGGGGGCACAGCCTGAGGTCTCCAGGCCAGGCATTGGGAATGGGGGCACAGCCTGAGGTCTCCCGGCCATCCACTTGGACTGGGGGCACAGCTTGAGGTCTCCCGGCCTGGCACTGGGACTGGGGGCACAGCCTAATGTCTCCTGGCCTGGAGCTTGACCTGGGGGCACAGCCTGAGGTCTCCTGGCCTGGAGCTGGGGGAAGGGGCACAGTCTGAGGTCTCCCGGCCTGGAGCTGGGGCAGGGGGCACAGCCTGATGTCTCCTGGCCTGGCACTGGGACTGGGGGCACAGCCTGAGGTCTCCCGGCCTGGAGCTGTGGCAGGGGGCACAGTCTGAGGTCTCTCGGTCTGGATCTGGGGCAGGGGGCACAGCCTGATGTCTCCCGGCCTGGAGCTGTGGCAGGGGGCACAGTCTGAGGTCTCATTGTCTGGAGCTGGGGCAGGGGGCACAGTCTGAGGTCTCCCGGCCTGGAGCTGGGGCAGTGAGCACAACCTGAGGCCTCCTGGCCAGGCACTGGGAATGGGGGCACACCCTGAGTTCTCCAGCCCTGGCACTGGGACTGGGGGCACAGTCTGAGGTCTCCTGGCCTGGAGCTGGGCGAGGGGGCTCAGTTTGAGGTCTCCTGGTCTGGAGCTGTGCAGGGGGCACAGTCTGAGGTCTCCTGGTCTGGAGCTGGGGCAGGGGGCACAGTCTGAGGTCTTCCGGCCTGGAGGTGGGGTAGGGGGCTCAGTCTGAGTTCGCCCTGTCTGGAGCTGGGGCAGGGGGCTCAGGGTAAGTTCTCCCTGTCTGGAACTGGGGCAGGGGGCACAGCCTGAGGTCTCCTGGCCAGGCACTGGGACTGGGGGCACAGCCTGAGGTCTCCTGGTCAGGCACTGCGACTGTGGGCACAGCCTGAGGTCTCCCGACCTGGCACTGGGACTGGGGGCACAGCCTGAGGTCTCCCGGCCTGGAGCTGGGGCAGGGGGCACAGCCTGAGGTCTCCCAGCCAGGCACTGGGACAGGGGGCACAGCCTGAGGTCTCCCGTCCAGGCACTGGGACAGGGGGCACAGCCTGAGGTCTCCCGGCCAGGCAATGGGACTTGGGGCACAGCCTGAATTCTACAGGCCATGCATTGGGACTGGGGGCACAGCCTGAGGTCTCCCGGCCAGGCATTGGGACTGGTGGCACAGCCTGAGTTCTCCAGGCCAGGCACTGGAACTCGGGGCAGAGCCTGAGGTCTCCCGGCAAGGCACTGGGATTGGGGGCACAGCCTGAGGTCTCCCAGCCAGGCACTGGCACTGGGGGCACAGCCTGAGGTCTCCCAGCCAGGCACTGGGACTGCGGGAACAGCCTGAGGTCTCCCGGCCTGGCACTGGGACTGGGGGCAAAGCCTGTGGTCTCCTGGCCTGGAGCTGGGGCTGGGGGCACAGCCTGAGGTCTCCTGGCCTGGAGATGGCGGAGGGGGCAGAGTCTGAGGTCTCCCGGCCTGGAGCTGGGGCAGGGGGCACAGCCTGAGGTCTCCTGGCCAGGCACTGGGACTGGGCGCACAGCCTGAGGTCTCCCGGTCAGGCACTGTGACTGGGGGCACAGCCTGAGGTGTCCCGGTCTGGCACTGGGACTGGGGGCACAGCCTGAGGTCTCCCGGCCTGGAGCTGGGGCAGGGGGCACAGCCTGAGGTCTCCCAGCCAGGCACTGGGACTGGGGGCACAGCCTGACGTCTCCCGGCCAGGCACTGGGACTGGGGGCACAGCCTGAGGTCTCCCGACCTGGCACTGGGACTGGGGGCACAGCCTGAGTTCTCCCGGCCTGGAGCTGGGGCAGGGGGCACAGCCTGAGGTCTCCCAGCCAGGCACTGGGACAGGGGTACAGCCTGAGGTCTCCCGGCCAGGCACTGGGACTGGGGGCACAGCCTGAGGTCTCCCGGCCTGGCACTGTGATTGGGGGCACAGCCTGAGGTCTCCCGGCCTGGAGCTGGGGCAGGGGGCACAGCCTGAGGTCTCCCAGCCAGGCACTGGAACAGGGGGCACAGCCTGAGGTCTCCCGGCCAGGCATTGGGACTGGGGGCACAGCCTGAGGTCTCCTGGCCAGGCATTGGGACTGGGGGCACAGCCTGAGTTCTCCAGGCCAGGCATTGGGACTGGGGGCACAGCCTGAGTTCTCCAGGCCAGGCACTGGGTATGGGGGCACACCCTGAGTTCTCCCGGCCTGGCACTGGGACAGGGGGCACAGCCTGAGGTCTCCCAGCCAGGCACTGGGACTGCGGGAACAGCCTGAGGTCTCCCGGCCTGGCACTGGGACTGGGGGCAAAGACTGTGGTCTCCTGGCCTGGAGCTGGGGCTGGGGGCACAGCCTGAGGTCTCCCTGTCTGGAGCTGGGGCTGGGGGCACAGCCTGAGGTCTCCTGGCCTGGAGCTGGGGGAGGGGGCACAGTCTGAGGTCTCCCGGCTTGGAGCTTGGGCAGGGGGCACAGCCTGAGGTCTCTTGGCCTGGCACTGGGACTGGGGACACAGCCCGAGGTCTCCCGGCCTGGAGCTGGAGCAGGGGGCACAGCCTGAGGTCTCCCTGCGTGGAGCTCTGGCAGGGGGCACAGTCTGAGATCTCCCGGCCTGAAGCTGGAGCAGGGGGCACAGCCTGAGATCTCCCGGCCTGGAACTGGGGCAAGGGGTACAGCCTGAGGTGTTCCGGCCTGAAGCTGGGGGAGGGAGCACAGTCTGAGGTCTCCCAGCCAGGCACTGAGACTGGGGGCACAGCCTGAGGTCTCCCGGCCAGGCACTGGGAATGGGGGCACACCCTGAGTTCTCCCGGCCTGGCACTGGGACTGGGGGCACAGCCTGAGGTCTCCTTGTCTGGAGCTGGGGCTGGGGGCACAGCCGGAGGTCTCCTGTCCTGGAGCTGGGAGAGGGGGCACAGTCTGAGGTCTCCCGGCCTGGAGCTGGGGCAGGGGGCACAGCCTGAGGTCTTCCGGCCTGGAGCTGGGGCAGGGGGCTCAGGCTGAGTTCTCCCTGTCGGGAGCTGGGGCAGGGGGCACAGCCTGAGGTCTCCTGGCCATGCACTGGGACTGGGGACACAGCCTGAGGTCTCCCGGTCAGGCACTGCGACTGGGGGCACAGCCTGAGGTGTCCCGGCCTGGCACTGGGACTGAGGGCACAGCCTGAGGTGTCCCGGCCTGGCACTGGGACTGGGGGCACAGCCTGAGGTCTCCTGGTCAGGCACTGCGACTGGGGGCATAGCCTGAGGTGTCCCGGTCTGGCACTGGGACTGGGGGCACAGCCTGAGGTCTCCCGGACTGGAGCTGGGGCAGGGGGCACAGCCTGAGGTCTCCCAGCCAGGACCTGGGACTGGGGGCACAGCCTGAGGTCTCCCGGCCAGGCACTGGGACTGGGGGCACAGCATGAGGTCTCCCGACCTGGCACTGGGAATGGGGGCACAGCCTGAGGTCTCCCCGCCTGGAGCTGGGGCAGGGGGCACAGCCTGAGGTCTCCCAGCCAGGCACTGGGACTGGGGGCACAGCCTGAGATCTCCCGGCCAGGCACTGGGACTGGGGGCACAGCCTGAGGTCTCCCGACCTGGCACTGGGAATGGGGGCACACCCTGAGTTCTCCCGGCCTGGCACTGGGACTGGGGGCACAGCCTGAGGTAGCCTGGCCTGGAGCTGGGGCTGGGGGCACAGCCTGAGGTCTCCCGGCCTGAAGCTGTCGGAGGGAGCACAGTCTGAGGTCTCCCCGCCAGGCACTGAGACTGGGGGCACAGCCTGAGGTCTCCAGGCCTGGCACTGGGACTGAGGGCACAGCCTGAGGTCTCCGGGCCAGGCACTGGGAATGGGGGCACACCCTGAGTTCTCCCGGCCTGGCACTGGGACTGGGGGCACAGCCTGAGGTCTCCTGGCCTGGAGCTGGGCGAGGGGGCTCAGTTTCAGGTCTCCTGGCCTGGAGCTGGGCGAGGGGGCTCAGTTTGAGGTCTCCCGGCCTGGAGCTGGGGCAGGGGGCACAGTCTGAGGTCTTCCGGCCTGGAGCTGGGGCAGGGGGCACAGTCTGAGGTCTTCCGGCCTGGAGCTGGGGCAGGGGGCTCAGGCTGAGTTCTCCCTGTCCGGAGCTGGGGCAGGGGGCACAGCCTGAGGTCTCCTGGCCATGCACTGGGACTGGGGACACAGCCTGAGGTCTCCCGGTCAGGCATTGGGACTGGGGGCACAGCCTGAGGTGTCCCGGCCTGGCACTGGGACTGAGGGAACAGCCTGAGGTCTCCCGGCCAGGCACTGGGAATGGGGGCACACCCTGAGTTCTCCCGGCCTGGCACTGGGACTGGGGGCACAGCCTGAGGTCTCCTGGCCTGGAGCTGGGCGAGGGGGCTCAGTTTGAGGTCCCCCGGCTTGGAGCTGGGGCAGGGGGCACAGTCTGAGGTCTTCCTGCCTGGTGCTGGGCCAGGGGGCACAGTCTGAGGTCTTCCGGCCTGGAGCTGGGGCAGGGGGTTCAGGCTGAGTTCTCCCTGTCTGGAGCTGGGGCAGGGAGCACAGTCTGAGTTCTCCTGGCCAGGCAGCGGGACTGGGGGCACAGCCTGAGGTCTCCCGGCCAGGCACTGGGACTGGGGGCACAGCCTGAGGTCTCCCGGCCAGGCACTGGGACTCGGGGCACAGCCTGAGGTCTCGTGGCCTGGCACTGGGACTGGGGGCACAGCCTGAGGTCTCCCGGCCTGGAGCTGGGGCAGGGGGCACAGCCTGAGGTCTCCCAGCCAGGCACTGGGACTGGGGGCATAGCCTGAGGTCTCCCAGCCAGGCACTTGGACTGGGGGCACAACCTGAGGTCTCCCAGCCAGGCACTGGGACTGTGGGAACAGCCTGAGGTCTCCCGGCCTTGAGCTGGGACAGGGGGCACAGCCTGAGGTCTCCCGGCCAGGCATTGGGAATGGGGGCACAGCCTGAGGTCTCCCGGCCATCCACTTGGACTGGGGGCACAGCTTGAGGTCTCCCGGCCTGGCACTGGGACTGGGGGCACAGCCTAATGTCTCCTGGCCTGGAGCTTGACCTGGGGGCACAGCCTGAGGTCTCCTGGCCTGGAGCTGGGGGAAGGGGCACAGTCTGAGGTCTCCCGGCCTGGAGCTGGGGCAGGGGGCACAGCCTGAGGTCTCCTGGCCTGGCACTGGGAATGGGGGCACAGCCTGAGGTCTCCCGGCCTGGAGCTGGGGCAGGGAGCACAGTCTGAGTTCTCCTGGCCAGGCAGCGGGACTGGGGGCACAGCCTGAGGTCTCCCGGCCAGGCACTGGGACTGGGGGCACAGCCTGAGGTCTCCCGGCCAGGCACTGGGACTCGGGGCACAGCCTGAGGTCTCGTGGCCTGGCACTGGGACTGGGGGCACAGCCTGAGGTCTCCCGGCCTGGAGCTGGGGCAGGGGGCACAGCCTGAGGTCTCCCAGCCAGGCACTGGGACTGGGGGCACAGCCTGAGGTCTCCAAGCCAGGCACTTGGACTGGGGGCACAACCTGAGGTCTCCCAGCCAGGCACTGGGACTGTGGGAACAGCCTGAGGTCTCCCGGCCTTGAGCTGGGACAGGGGGCACAGCCTGAGGTCTCCCGGCCAGGCATTGGGAATGGGGGCACAGCCTGAGGTCTCCCGGCCATCCACTTGGACTGGGGGCACAGCTTGAGGTCTCCCGGCCTGGCACTGGGACTGGGGGCACAGCCTAATGTCTCCTGGCCTGGAGCTTGACCTGGGGGCACAGCCTGAGGTCTCCTGGCCTGGAGCTGGGGGAAGGGGCACAGTCTGAGGTCTCCCGGCCTGGAGCTGGGGCTGGGGGCACAGCCTGAGGTCTCCTGGACTGGCACTGGGAATGGGGGCACAGCCTGAGGTCTCCCGGCCTGGAGCTGTGGCAGGGGGCACAGTCTGAGGTCTCTCGGTCTGGAGCTGGGGCAGGGGGCACAGCCTGATGTCTCCCGGCCTGGAGCTGTGGCAGGGGGCACAGTCTGAGGTCTCCCGGCCTGGAGCTGGGGCAGGGGGCACAGCCTGAAGTCTCTTGGCCTGGCACTGGGACTGGGGACACACCGAGGTCTCCCGGCCTGGCACTGCCACTGGGGGCACAGCCTGAGGTCTCCCGGCCTGGAGCCGGAGCAGGGGGCACAGCCTGAGGTCTCCCGGCCAGGCATTGGGAATGGGGGCACAGCCTGAGGTGTCCCGGCCTGGCACTGGGACTGGGGGCACAGCCTGAGGTGTCCCGGCCTGGCACTGGGACTGGGGGCACAGCCTGAGGTCTCCTGGTCAGGCACTGCGACTGGGGGCATAGCCTGAGGTGTCCCGGTCTGGCACTGGGACTGGGGGCACAGCCTGAGGTCTCCCGGACTGGAGCTGGGGCAGGGGGCACAGCCTGAGGTCTCCCAGCCAGGACCTGGGACTGGGGGCACAGCCTGAGGTCTCCCGGCCAGGCACTGGGACTGGGGGCACAGCATGAGGTCTCCCGACCTGGCACTGGGAATGGGGGCACAGCCTGAGGTCTCCCCGCCTGGAGCTGGGGCAGGGGGCACAGCCTGAGGTCTCCCAGCCAGGCACTGGGACTGGGGGCACAGCCTGAGATCTCCCGGCCAGGCACTGGGACTGGGGGCACAGCCTGAGGTCTCCCGACCTGGCACTGGGAATGGGGGCACACCCTGAGTTCTCCCGGCCTGGCACTGGGACTGGGGGCACAGCCTGAGGTAGCCTGGCCTGGAGCTGGGGCTGGGGGCACAGCCTGAGGTCTCCCGGCCTGAAGCTGTCGGAGGGAGCACAGTCTGAGGTCTCCCCGCCAGGCACTGAGACTGGGGGCACAGCCTGAGGTCTCCAGGCCTGGCACTGGGACTGAGGGCACAGCCTGAGGTCTCCGGGCCAGGCACTGGGAATGGGGGCACACCCTGAGTTCTCCCGGCCTGGCACTGGGACTGGGGGCACAGCCTGAGGTCTCCTGGCCTGGAGCTGGGCGAGGGGGCTCAGTTTCAGGTCTCCTGGCCTGGAGCTGGGCGAGGGGGCTCAGTTTGAGGTCTCCCGGCCTGGAGCTGGGGCAGGGGGCACAGTCTGAGGTCTTCCGGCCTGGAGCTGGGGCAGGGGGCACAGTCTGAGGTCTTCCGGCCTGGAGCTGGGGCAGGGGGCTCAGGCTGAGTTCTCCCTGTCCGGAGCTGGGGCAGGGGGCACAGCCTGAGGTCTCCTGGCCATGCACTGGGACTGGGGACACAGCCTGAGGTCTCCCGGTCAGGCATTGGGACTGGGGGCACAGCCTGAGGTGTCCCGGCCTGGCACTGGGACTGAGGGAACAGCCTGAGGTCTCCCGGCCAGGCACTGGGAATGGGGGCACACCCTGAGTTCTCCCGGCCTGGCACTGGGACTGGGGGCACAGCCTGAGGTCTCCTGGCCTGGAGCTGGGCGAGGGGGCTCAGTTTGAGGTCCCCCGGCTTGGAGCTGGGGCAGGGGGCACAGTCTGAGGTCTTCCTGCCTGGTGCTGGGCCAGGGGGCACAGTCTGAGGTCTTCCGGCCTGGAGCTGGGGCAGGGGGTTCAGGCTGAGTTCTCCCTGTCTGGAGCTGGGGCAGGGAGCACAGTCTGAGTTCTCCTGGCCAGGCAGCGGGACTGGGGGCACAGCCTGAGGTCTCCCGGCCAGGCACTGGGACTGGGGGCACAGCCTGAGGTCTCCCGGCCAGGCACTGGGACTCGGGGCACAGCCTGAGGTCTCGTGGCCTGGCACTGGGACTGGGGGCACAGCCTGAGGTCTCCCGGCCTGGAGCTGGGGCAGGGGGCACAGCCTGAGGTCTCCCAGCCAGGCACTGGGACTGGGGGCATAGCCTGAGGTCTCCCAGCCAGGCACTTGGACTGGGGGCACAACCTGAGGTCTCCCAGCCAGGCACTGGGACTGTGGGAACAGCCTGAGGTCTCCCGGCCTTGAGCTGGGACAGGGGGCACAGCCTGAGGTCTCCCGGCCAGGCATTGGGAATGGGGGCACAGCCTGAGGTCTCCCGGCCATCCACTTGGACTGGGGGCACAGCTTGAGGTCTCCCGGCCTGGCACTGGGACTGGGGGCACAGCCTAATGTCTCCTGGCCTGGAGCTTGACCTGGGGGCACAGCCTGAGGTCTCCTGGCCTGGAGCTGGGGGAAGGGGCACAGTCTGAGGTCTCCCGGCCTGGAGCTGGGGCAGGGGGCACAGCCTGAGGTCTCCTGGCCTGGCACTGGGAATGGGGGCACAGCCTGAGGTCTCCCGGCCTGGAGCTGGGGCAGGGAGCACAGTCTGAGTTCTCCTGGCCAGGCAGCGGGACTGGGGGCACAGCCTGAGGTCTCCCGGCCAGGCACTGGGACTGGGGGCACAGCCTGAGGTCTCCCGGCCAGGCACTGGGACTCGGGGCACAGCCTGAGGTCTCGTGGCCTGGCACTGGGACTGGGGGCACAGCCTGAGGTCTCCCGGCCTGGAGCTGGGGCAGGGGGCACAGCCTGAGGTCTCCCAGCCAGGCACTGGGACTGGGGGCACAGCCTGAGGTCTCCAAGCCAGGCACTTGGACTGGGGGCACAACCTGAGGTCTCCCAGCCAGGCACTGGGACTGTGGGAACAGCCTGAGGTCTCCCGGCCTTGAGCTGGGACAGGGGGCACAGCCTGAGGTCTCCCGGCCAGGCATTGGGAATGGGGGCACAGCCTGAGGTCTCCCGGCCATCCACTTGGACTGGGGGCACAGCTTGAGGTCTCCCGGCCTGGCACTGGGACTGGGGGCACAGCCTAATGTCTCCTGGCCTGGAGCTTGACCTGGGGGCACAGCCTGAGGTCTCCTGGCCTGGAGCTGGGGGAAGGGGCACAGTCTGAGGTCTCCCGGCCTGGAGCTGGGGCTGGGGGCACAGCCTGAGGTCTCCTGGACTGGCACTGGGAATGGGGGCACAGCCTGAGGTCTCCCGGCCTGGAGCTGTGGCAGGGGGCACAGTCTGAGGTCTCTCGGTCTGGAGCTGGGGCAGGGGGCACAGCCTGATGTCTCCCGGCCTGGAGCTGTGGCAGGGGGCACAGTCTGAGGTCTCCCGGCCTGGAGCTGGGGCAGGGGGCACAGCCTGAAGTCTCTTGGCCTGGCACTGGGACTGGGGACACACCGAGGTCTCCCGGCCTGGCACTGCCACTGGGGGCACAGCCTGAGGTCTCCCGGCCTGGAGCCGGAGCAGGGGGCACAGCCTGAGGTCTCCCGGCCAGGCATTGGGAATGGGGGCACAGCCTGAGGTCTCCCGGCCATCCACTTGGACTGGGGGCACAGCTTGAGGTCTCCCGGCCTGGCACTGGGACTGGGGGCACAGCCTAATGTCTCCTGGCCTGGAGCTTGACCTGGGGGCACAGCCTGAGGTCTCCTGGCCTGGAGCTGGGGGAAGGGGCACAGTCTGAGGTCTCCCGGCCTGGAGCTGGGGCAGGGGGCACAGCCTGAGGTCTCCTGGCCTGGCACTGGGAATGGGGGCACAGCCTGAGGTCTCCCGGCCTGGAGCTGTGGCAGGGGGCACAGTCTGAGGTCTCTCGGTCTGGAGCTGGGGCAGGGGGCACAGCCTGATGTCTCCCGGCCTGGAGCTGTGGCAGGGGGCACAGTCTGAGGTCTCCCGGCCTGGAGCTGGGGCAGGGGGCACAGCCTGAAGTCTCTTGGCCTGGCACTGGGACTGGGGACACAGCCCGAGGTCTCCCGGCCTGTCACTGCCACTGGGGGCACAGCCTGAGGTCTCCCGGCCTGGAGCCGGAGCAGGGGGCACAGCCTGAGGTCTTCCGGCGTGGAGCTGTGGCAGGGGGCACAGTCTGAGGTTTCCCGGCCTGGAACTGGGGCAAGGGGTACAGCCTGAGGTCTTCCGGCCTGAAGCTGGGGGAGGGAGCACAGTCTGAGGTCTCCCAGCCAGGCACTGAGACTGGGGGCATAGTCTGAGGTCTCCCGGCCAGGCACTGGGAATGGGGGCACACCCTGAGTTCTCCCGGCCTGGCACTGGGACTGGGGGCACAGCCTGAGGTCTCCTGGCCTGGAGCTGGGGCTGGGGGCACAGCCTGAGGTCTCCCGGCCTGAAGCTGTCGGAGGGAGCACAGTCTGAGGTCTCCCTGCCAGGCACTGAGACTGGGGGCACAGCCTGAGGTCTCCAGGCCAGGCACTGGGACTGGGAGCACAGCCTGAGGTCTCCTGGCCTGGAGCTGGGCGAGGGGGCTCAGTTTGAGGTCTCCCGGCCTGGAGCTGGGGCAGGGGGCACATTCTGAGGTC
Source organism: Myotis daubentonii (assembly GCF_963259705.1). Lineage (NCBI taxonomy): Eukaryota > Metazoa > Chordata > Mammalia > Chiroptera > Vespertilionidae > Myotis > Myotis daubentonii. The sequence goes on along the minus strand of NC_081861.1, from coordinate 121,829,794 downwards.
TTCCGGCCTGGAGCTGGGGCAGGGGGCACAGTATGAGGTCTTCCGGCCTGGAGCTGGGGAAGGGGGCTCAGGCTGAGTTCTCCCTGTCTGGAGCTGGGGCAGGGGGCACAGCCTGAGGTCTCCTGGCCATGCACTGGGACTGGGGACACAGCCTGAGGTCTCACGGTCAGGCACTGCGACTGGGGGCACAGCCTGAGGTGTCCCGGCCTGGCACTGGGACTGAGGGCACAGCCTGAGGTCTCCCGGCCAGGTACTGGGAATGGGGGCACACCCTGAGTTCTCCCGGCCTGGCACTGGGACTGGGGGCACAGCCTGAGGTCTCCTGTCCTGGAGCTGGGGGAGGGGGCTCAGTTTGAGTTCTCCCGGCTTGGAGCTGGGGCAGGGGGCACAGTCTGAGGTCTTCTGGCCTGGTGCTGGGCCAGGGGGCACAGTCTGAGGTCTTCCGGCCTGGAGCTGGGGCAGGGGGTTCAGGCTAAGTTCTCCCTGTCTGGAGCTGGGGCAGGGGGCACAGCCTGAGGTCTGCTGGCCAGGCACTGGGACTGCGGGCACAGCCTGAGGTCTCCCGGTCAGGCACTGCGACTGGGGGCACAGCCTGAGGTGTCCCGGCCTGGCACTGGGACTGGGGGCACAGCCTGAAGTCTCCCGTCCTGGAGCTGGGGCAGGGAGCACAGTCTGAGTTCTCCCGGCCAGGCACTGGGACTGGTGGCACAGCCTGAGGTCTCCTGGCCTGGCACTGGGACTGGGGGCACAGCCTGAGGTCTCCCTGTCTGGAGCTGGGGCAGGGGGCACAGCCTGAGGTCTCCCAGCCAGGCACTTGGACTGGGGGCACAACCTGAGGTCTCCCAGCCAGGCACTGGGACTGTGGGAACAGCCTGAGGTCTCCCGGCCTTGAGTTGGGACAGGGGAAACAGCCTGAGGTCTCCCGGCCAGGCATTGGGACTGGGGGCACAGCCTGAGGTCTCCAGGCCAGGCATTGGGAATGGGGGCACAGCCTGAGGTCTCCCGGCCATCCACTTGGACTGGGGGCACAGCTTGAGGTCTCCCGGCCTGGCACTGGGACTTGGGGCACAGCCTAATGTCTCCTGGCCTGGAGCTTGACCTGGGGGCACAGCCTGAGGTCTCCTGACCTGGAGCTGGGGGAAGGGGCACAGTCTGAGGTCTCCCGGCCTGGAGCTGGGGCAGGGGGCACAGCCTGAGTTCTCCTGGCCTGGCACTGGGACTGGGGGCACAGCCTGAGGTCTCCCGGCCTGGAGCTGTGGCAGGGGGCACAGTCTGAGGTCTCTCGGTCTGGAGCTGGGGCATGGGGCACAGCCTGATGTCTCCCGGCCTGGAGCTGTGGCAGGGGGCACAGTCTGAGGTCTCATTGTCTGGAGCTGGGGCAGGGGGCACAGTCTGAGGTCTCCCGGCCTGGAGCTGGGGCAGTGAGCACAACCTGAGGTCTCCTAGCCAGGCACTGGGAATGGGGGCACACCCTGAGTTCTCCCGCCCTGGTACTGGGACTGGGGGCACAGTCTGAGGTCTCCTGGCCTGGAGCTGGGCGAGGGGGCTCAGTCTGAGGTCTCCTGGTCTGGAGCTGGGGCAGGGGGCACAGTCTGAGGTCTTCCGGCCTGGAGGTGGGGTAGGGGGCTCAGTCTGAGTTCGCCCTGTCTGGAGCTAGGGCAGGGGGCTCAGGGTAAGTTCTCCCTGTCTGGAACTGGGGCAGGGGGCACAGCCTGAGGTCTCCCGGCTGGAGTTGCGGCAAGGGGCACAGCCTGAGGTCTCCTGGCCAGGCACTGGGACTGGGGGCACAGCCTGAGGTCTCCCGGCCTGGAGCTGGAGCAGGGGGCACAGCCTGAGGTCTCCCGGCTGGAGTTGCGGCAAGGGGCACAGCCTGAGGTCTCCTGGCCAGGCACTGGGACTGGGCGCACAGCCTGAGGTCTCCCGGTCAGGCACTGTGACTGGGGGCACAGCCTGAGGTGTCCCGGTCTGGCACTGGGACTGGGGGCACAGCCTGAGGTCTCCCGGCCTGGAGCTGGGGCAGGGGGCAGAGCCTGAGGTCTCCCAGCCAGGCACTGGGACTGGGGGCACAGCCTGAGGTCTCCCGACCTGGCACTGGTACTGGGGGCACAGCCTGAGGTCTCCGGCCTGGAGCTGGGGCAGGGGGCACAGCCTGAGGTCTCCCAGCCAGGCACTGGGACAGGGGGCACAGCCTGAGGTCTCCCGGCCAGGCACTGGGACTGGGGGCACAGCCTGAGGTCTCCCGGCCTGGCACTGTGATTGGGGGCACAGCCTGAGGTCTCCCGGCCTGGAGCTGGGGCAGGGGGCACAGCCTGAGGTCTCCCCGCCTGGAGCTGGGGCAGGGGGCACAGCCTGAGGTCTCCCAGCCAGGCACTGGGACTGGGGGCACAGCCTGAGATCTCCCGGCCAGGCACTGGGACTGGGGGCACAGCCTGAGGTCTCCCGACATGGCACTGGGAATGGGGGCACACCCTGAGTTCTCCCGGCCTGGCACTGGGACTGGGGGCACAGCCTGAGGTAGCCTGGCCTGGAGCTGGGGCTGGGGCACAGCCTGAGGTCTCCCGGCCTGAAGCTGTCGGAGGGAGCACAGTCTGAGGTCTCCCCGCCAGGCACTGAGACTGGGGGCACAGCCTGAGGTCTCCAGGCCTGGCACTGGGACTGAGGGCACAGCCTGAGGTCTCCCGGCCAGGCACTGGGAATGGGGGCACACCCTGAGTTCTCCCGGCCTGGCACTGGGACTGGGGGCACAGCCTGAGGTCTCCTGGCCTGGAGCTGGGCGAGGGGGCTCAGTTTCAGGTCTCCTGGCTTGGAGCTGGGCGAGGGGGCTCAGTTTGAGGTCTCCCGGCCTGGAGCTGGGGCAGGGGGCACAGTCTGAGGTCTTCCGGCCTGGAGCTGGGGCAGGGGGCACAGTCTGAGGTCTTCCGGCCTGGAGCTGGGGCAGGGGGCTCAGGCTGAGTTCTCCCTGTCTGGAGCTGGGGCAGGGGGCACAGCCTGAGGTCTCCTGGCCATGCACTGGGACTGGGGACACAGCCTGAGGTCTCCCGGTCAGGCACTGGGACTGGGGGCACAGCCTGAGGTGTCCCGGCCTGGCACTGGGACTGAGGGAACAGCCTGAGGTCTCCCGGCCAGGCACTGGGAATGGGGGCACACCCTGAGTTCTCCCGGCCTGGCACTGGGACTGGGGGCACAGCCTGAGGTCTCCTGGCCTGGAGCTGGGCGAGGGGGCTCAGTTTGAGGTCCCCCGGCTTGGAGCTGGGGCAGGGGGCACAGTCTGAGGTCTTCCTGCCTGGTGCTGGGCCAGGGGGCACAGTCTGAGGTCTTCCGGCCTGGAGCTGGGGCAGGGGGTTCAGGCTGAGTTCTCCCTGTCTGGAGCTGGGGCAGGGAGCACAGTCTGAGTTCTCCTGGCCAGGCAGCGGGACTGGGGGCACAGCCTGAGGTCTCCCGGCCAGGCACTGGGACTGGGGGCACAGCCTGAGGTCTCCCGGCCAGGCACTGGGACTCGGGGCACAGCCTGAGGTCTCGTGGCCTGGCACTGGGACTGGGGGCACAGCCTGAGGTCTCCCGGCCTGGAGCTGGGGCAGGGGGCACAGCCTGAGGTCTCCCAGCCAGGCACTGGGACTGGGGGCATAGCCTGAGGTCTCCCAGCCAGGCACTTGGACTGGGGGCACAACCTGAGGTCTCCCAGCCAGGCACTGGGACTGTGGGAACAGCCTGAGGTCTCCCGGCCTTGAGCTGGGACAGGGGGCACAGCCTGAGGTCTCCCGGCCAGGCATTGGGAATGGGGGCACAGCCTGAGGTCTCCCGGCCATCCACTTGGACTGGGGGCACAGCTTGAGGTCTCCCGGCCTGGCACTGGGACTGGGGGCACAGCCTAATGTCTCCTGGCCTGGAGCTTGACCTGGGGGCACAGCCTGAGGTCTCCTGGACTGGAGCTGGGGGAAGGGGCACAGTCTGAGGTCTCCCGGCCTGGAGCTGGGGCAGGGGGCACAGCCTGAGGTCTCCTGGCCTGGCACTGGGAATGGGGGCACAGCCTGAGGTCTCCCGGCCTGGAGCTGGGGCAGGGAGCACAGTCTGAGTTCTCCTGGCCAGGCAGCGGGACTGGGGGCACAGCCTGAGGTCTCCCGGCCAGGCACTGGGACTGGGGGCACAGCCTGAGGTCTCCCGGCCAGGCACTGGGACTCGGGGCACAGCCTGAGGTCTCGTGGCCTGGCACTGGGACTGGGGGCACAGCCTGAGGTCTCCCGGCCTGGAGCTGGGGCAGGGGGCACAGCCTGAGGTCTCCCAGCCAGGCACTGGGACTGGGGGCACAGCCTGAGGTCTCCAAGCCAGGCACTTGGACTGGGGGCACAACCTGAGGTCTCCCAGCCAGGCACTGGGACTGTGGGAACAGCCTGAGGTCTCCCGGCCTTGAGCTGGGACAGGGGGCACAGCCTGAGGTCTCCCGGCCAGGCATTGGGAATGGGGGCACAGCCTGAGGTCTCCCGGCCATCCACTTGGACTGGGGGCACAGCTTGAGGTCTCCCGGCCTGGCACTGGGACTGGGGGCACAGCCTAATGTCTCCTGGCCTGGAGCTTGACCTGGGGGCACAGCCTGAGGTCTCCTGGCCTGGAGCTGGGGGAAGGGGCACAGTCTGAGGTCTCCCGGCCTGGAGCTGGGGCAGGGGGCACAGCCTGAGGTCTCCTGGACTGGCACTGGGAATGGGGGCACAGCCTGAGGTCTCCCGGCCTGGAGCTGTGGCAGGGGGCACAGTCTGAGGTCTCTCGGTCTGGAGCTGGGGCAGGGGGCACAGCCTGATGTCTCCCGGCCTGGAGCTGTGGCAGGGGGCACAGTCTGAGGTCTCCCGGCCTGGAGCTGGGGCAGGGGGCACAGCCTGAAGTCTCTTGGCCTGGCACTGGGACTGGGGACACAGCCCGAGGTCTCCCGGCCTGGCACTGCCACTGGTGGCACAGCCTGAGGTCTCCCGGCCTGGAGCCGGAGCAGTGGGCACAGCCTGAGGTCTCCCGGCCAGGCATTGGGAATGGGGGCACAGCCTGAGGTCTCCCGGCCATCCACTTGGACTGGGGGCACAGCTTGAGGTCTCCCGGCCTGGCACTGGGACTGGGGGCACAGCCTAATGTCTCCTGGCCTGGAGCTTGACCTGGGGGCACAGCCTGAGGTCTCCTGGCCTGGAGCTGGGGGAAGGGGCACAGTCTGAGGTCTCCCGGCCTGGAGCTGGGGCAGGGGGCACAGCCTGAGGTCTCCTGGCCTGGCACTGGGAATGGGGGCACAGCCTGAGGTCTCCCGGCCTGGAGCTGTGGCAGGGGGCACAGTCTGAGGTCTCTCGGTCTGGAGCTGTGGCAGGGGGCACAGTCTGAGGTCTCCCGGCCTGGAGCTGGGGCAGGGGGCACAGCCTGAAGTCTCTTGGCCTGGCACTGGGACTGGGGACACAGCCCGAGGTCTCCCGGCCTGTCACTGCCACTGGGGGCACAGCCTGAGGTCTCCCGGCCTGGAGCCAGAGCAGGGGGCACAGCCTGAGGTCTTCCGGCGTGGAGCTGTGGCAGGGGGCACAGTCTGAGGTTTCCCGGCCTGGAACTGGGGCAAGGGGTACAGCCTGAGGTCTTCCGGCCTGAAGCTGGGGGAGGGAGCACAGTCTGAGGTCTCCCAGCCAGGCACTGAGACTGGGGGCATAGTCTGAGGTCTCCCGGCCAGGCACTGGGAATGGGGGCACACCCTGAGTTCTCCCGGCCTGGCACTGGGACTGGGGGCACAGCCTGAGGTCTCCTGGCCTGGAGCTGGGGCTGGGGGCACAGCCTGAGGTCTCCAGGCCAGGCACTGGGACTGGGAGCACAGCCTGAGGTCTCCTGGCCTGGAGCTGGGCGAGGGGGCTCAGTTTGAGGTCTCCCGGCCTGGAGCTGGGGCAGGGGGCACATTCTGAGGTCTTCCGGCCTGGAGCTGGGGCAGGGGGCACAGTATGAGGTCTTCCGGCCTGGAGCTGGGGAAGGGGGCTCAGGCTGAGTTCTCCCTGTCTGGAGCTGGGGCAGGGGGCACAGCCTGAGGTCTCCTGGCCATGCACTGGGACTGGGGACACAGCCTGAGGTCTCACGGTCAGGCACTGCGACTGGGGGCACAGCCTGAGGTGTCCCGGCCTGGCACTGGGACTGAGGGCACAGCCTGAGGTCTCCCGGCCAGGTACTGGGAATGGGGGCACACCCTGAGTTCTCCCGGCCTGGCACTGGGACTGGGGGCACAGCCTGAGGTCTCCTGGCCTGGAGCTGGGGGAGGGGGCTCAGTTTGAGTTCTCCCGGCTTGGAGCTGGGGCAGGGGGCACAGTCTGAGGTCTTCTGGCCTGGTGCTGGGCCAGGGGGCACAGTCTGAGGTCTTCCGGCCTGGAGCTGGGGCAGGGGGTTCAGGCTAAGTTCTCCCTGTCTGGAGCTGGGGCAGGGGGCACAGCCTGAGGTCTGCTGGCCAGGCACTGGGACTGGGGGCACAGCCTGAGGTCTCCCGGTCAGGCACTGCGACTGGGGGCACAGCCTGAGGTGTCCCGGCCTGGCACTGGGACTGGGGGCACAGCCTGAAGTCTCCCGTCCTGGAGCTGGGGCAGGGAGCACAGTCTGAGTTCTCCCGGCCAGGCACTGGGACTGGTGGCACAGCCTGAGGTCTCCTGGCCTGGCACTGGGACTGGGGGCACAGCCTGAGGTCTCCCTGTCTGGAGCTGGGGCAGGGGGCACAGCCTGAGGTCTCCCAGCCAGGCACTTGGACTGGGGGCACAACCTGAGGTCTCCCAGCCAGGCACTGGGACTGTGGGAACAGCCTGAGGTCTCCCGGCCTTGAGTTGGGACAGGGGAAACAGCCTGAGGTCTCCCGGCCAGGCATTGGGACTGGGGGCACAGCCTGAGGTCTCCAGGCCAGGCATTGGGAATGGGGGCACAGCCTGAGGTCTCCCGGCCATCCACTTGGACTGGGGGCACAGCTTGAGGTCTCCCGGCCTGGCACTGGGACTTGGGGCACAGCCTAATGTCTCCTGGCCTGGAGCTTGACCTGGGGGCACAGCCTGAGGTCTCCTGACCTGGAGCTGGGGGAAGGGGCACAGCCTGAGGTCTCCCGGCCTGGAGCTGTGGCAGGGGGCACAGTCTGAGGTCTCTCGGTCTGGAGCTGGGGCAGGGGGCACAGCCTGATGTCTCCCGGCCTGGAGCTGTGGCAGGGGGCACAGTCTGAGGTCTCATTGTCTGGAGCTGGGGCAGGGGGCACAGTCTGAGGTCTCCCGGCCTGGAGCTGGGGCAGTGAGCACAACCTGAGGTCTCCTAGCCAGGCACTGGGAATGGGGGCACACCCTGAGTTCTCCCGCCCTGGTACTGGGACTGGGGGCACAGTCTGAGGTCTCCTGGCCTGGAGCTGGGCGAGGGGGCTCAGTCTGAGGTCTCCTGGTCTGGAGCTGGGGCAGGGGGCACAGTCTGAGGTCTTCCGGCCTGGAGGTGGGGTAGGGGGCTCAGTCTGAGTTCGCCCTGTCTGGAGCTGGGGCAGGGGGCTCAGGGTAAGTTCTCCCTGTCTGGAACTGGGGCAGGGGGCACAGCCTGAGGTCTCCTGGCCAGGCACTGGGACTGGGGGCACAGCCTGAGGTCTCCTGGTCAGGCACTGCGACTGTGGGCACAGCCTGAGGTCTCCCGACCTGGCACTGGGACTGGGGGCACAGCCTGAGGTCTCCCGGCCTGGAGCTGGGGCAGGGGGCACAGCCTGAGGTCTCCCAGCCAGGCACTGGGACAGGGGGCACAGCCTGAGGTCTCCCGGCCAGGCACTGGGACTGGGGGCACAACCTGAGGTCTCCCGGCCTGGCACTGTGATTGGGGGCACAGCCTGAGGTCTCCCGGCCTGGAGCTGGGGCAGGGGGCACAGCCTGAGGTCTCCCAGCCAGGCACTGGGACTGGGGGCACAGACTGAGGTCTCCCACTCAGGCACTGTGACTGGGGGCACAGCCTGAGGTCTCCCAGCCAGGCACTGGGACTGCGGGAACAGCCTGACTTCTCCCGGCTTGGAGCTGGGACAGGGGGCACAGCCTGAGGTCTCCCGTCCAGGCATTGGGACTGGGGGCAGAGCCTGAGGTCTCCCGGCCAGGCATTGGGACTTGGGGCACAGCCTGAGTTCTCCAGGCCATGCATTGGGAATGGGGGCACAGCCTGAGGTCTCCCGGCCAGGCATTGGGACTGGTGGCACAGCCTGAGTTCTCCAGGCCAGGCACTGGAACTCGGGGCAGAGCCTGAGGTCTCCCGGCAAGGCACTGGGACTGGGGGCACAGCCTGAGGTCTCCCAGCCAGGCACTGGCACTGGGGGCACAGCCTGAGGTCTCCCAGCCAGGCACTGGGACTGCGGGAACAGCCTGAGGTCTCCCGGCCTGGCACTGGGACTGGGGGCAAAGCCTGTGGTCTCCTGGCCAGGAGCTGGGGCTGGGGGCACAGCTTGAGGTCTCCTGGCCTGGAGATGGCGGTGGGGGCACAGCCTGAGGTCTCTTGGCCTGGCACTGGGACTGGGGACACAGCCCGAGGTCTCCCGGCCTGGCACTGCCACTGGGGGCACAGCCTGAGGTCTCCCGGCCTGGAGCTGGAGCAGGGGGCACAGCCTGAGGTCTCCCGGCGTGGAGCTGTGGCAGGGGGCACAGTCTGAGGTCTCCCGGCCTGAAGCTGGAGCAGGGGGCACAGCCTGAGATCTCCCGGCCTGGAACTGGGGCAAGGGGTACAGCCTGAGGTCTTCCGGCCTGAAGCTGGGGGAGGGGGTTCAGGCTAAGTTCTCCCTGTCTGGAGCTGGGGCAGGGGGCACAGCCTGAGGTCTCCTGGCCAGGCACTGGGACTGGGGGCACAGCCTGAGGTCTCCCGGTCAGGCACTGCGACTGGGGGCACAGCCTGAGGTGTCCCGGCCTGGCACTTGGACTGGGGGCACAGCCTGAAGTCTCCCGTCCTGGAGCTGGGGCAGGGAGCACAGTCTGAGTTCTCCTGGCCAGGCAGCGGGACTGGGGGCACAGCCTGAGGTCTCCCGGCCAGGCACTGGGACTGGGGGCACAGCCTGAATTCTCCAGGCCAGGCACTGGGACTCGGGGCACAGCCTGAGGTCTCCCGGCCTGGCACTGGGACTGGGGGCACAGCCTGAGGTCTCCCGGCCTGGAGCTGGGGCAGGGGGCACAGCCTGAGGTCTCCCAGCCAGGCACTTGGACTGGGGGCACAACCTGAGGTCTCCCAGCCAGGCACTGGGACTGTGGGAACAGCCTGAGGTCTCCCGGCCTTGAGCTGGGACAGGGGAAACAGCCTGATGTCTCCCGGCCAGGCATTGGGACTGGGGGCACAGCCTGAGGTCTCCAGGCCAGGCATTGGGAATGGGGGCACAGCCTGAGGTCTCCCGGCCATCCACTTGGACTGGGGGCACAGCTTGAGGTCTCCCGGCCTGGCACTGGGACTGGGGGCACAGCCTAATGTCTCCTGGCCTGGAGCTTGACCTGGGGGCACAGCCTGAGGTCTCCTGGCCTGGAGCTGGGGGAAGGGGCACAGTCTGAGGTCTCCCGGCCTGGAGCTGGGGCAGGGGGCACAGCCTGAGGTCTCCTGGCCTGGCACTGGGACTGGGGGCACAGCCTGATGTCTCCCGGCCTGGAGCTGTGGCAGGGGGCACAGTCTGAGGTCTCATTGTCTGGAGCTGGGGCAGGGGGCACAGTCTGAGGTCTCCCGGCCTGGAGCTGGGGCAGTGAGCACAACCTGAGGCCTCCTGGCCAGGCACTGGGAATGGGGGCACACCCTGAGTTCTCCAGCCCTGGCACTGGGACTGGGGGCACAGTCTGAGGTCTCCTGGCCTGGAGCTGGGCGAGGGGGCTCAGTTTGAGGTCTCCTGGTCTGGAGCTGTGCAGGGGGCACAGTGTGAGGTCTCCTGGTCTGGAGCTGGGGCAGGGGGCACAGTCTGAGGTCTTCCGGCCTGGAGGTGGGGTAGGGGGCTCAGGGTAAGTTCTCCCTGTCTGGAACTGGGGCAGGGGGCACAGCCTGAGGTCTCCTGGCCTGTCACTGCCACTGGGGGCACAGCCTGAGGTCTCCTGGTCAGGCACTGCGACTGTGGGCACAGCCTGAGGTCTCCCGACCTGGCACTGGGACTGGGGGCACAGCCTGAGGTCTCCCGGCCTCGAGCTGGGGCAGGGGGCACAGCCTGAGGTCTCCCAGCCAGGCACTGGGACAGGGGGCAAAGCCTGAGGTCTCCCGGCCAGGCACTGGGACTGGGGGCACAACCTTTGGTCTCCCGGCCTGGCACTGTGATTGGGGGCACAGCCTGAGGTCTCCCGGCCTGGAGCTGGGGCAGGGGGCACAGCCTGAGGTCTCCCAGCCAGGCACTGGGACTGGGGGCACAGACTGAGGTCTCCCACTCAGGCACTGTGACTGGGGGCACAGCCTGAGGTCTCCCACCCAGGCACTGGGACTGCGGGAACAGCCTGACTTCTCCCGGCTTGGAGCTGGGACAGGGGGCACAGCCTGAGGTCTCCCGTCCAGGCATTGGGACTGGGGGCAGAGCCTGAGGTCTCCCGGCCAGGCATTGGGACTTGGGGCACAGCCTGAGTTCTCCAGGCCATGCATTGGGACTGGGGGCACAGCCTGAGGTGTCCCGGCCAGCATTGGGACTGGTGGCACAGCCTGAGTTCTCCATGCCAGGCACTGGAACTCGGGGCAGAGCCTGAGGTCTCCCGGCAAGGCACTGGCACTGGGGGCACAGCCTGAGGTCTCCCAGCCAGGCACTGGCACTGGGGGCACAGCCTGAGGTCTCCCAGCCAGGCACTGGGACTGCGGGAACAGCCTGAGGTCTCCCGGCCTGGCACTGGGACTGGGGGCAAAGCCTGTGGTCTCCTGGCCTGGAGCTGGGGCTGGGGGCACAGCCTGAGGTCTCCTGGCCAGGCACTGGGACTGGGCGCACAGCCTGAGGTCTCCTGGTCAGGCACTGTGACTGGGGGCACAGCCTGAGGTGTCGCGGTCTGGCACTGGGACTGGGGGCACAGCCTGAGGTCTCCCGGCCTGGAGCTGGGGCAGGGGGCACAGCCTGAGGTCTCCCAGCCAGGCACTGGGACTGGGGGCACAGACTGAGGTCTCCCACTCAGGCACTGTGACTGGGGGCACAGCCTGAGGTCTCCCAGCCAGGCACTGGGACTGGGGGCACAGACTGAGGTCTCCCACTCAGGCACTGTGACTGGGGGCACAGTCTGAGGTCTCCCAGCCAGGCACTGAGACTGGGGGCACAGCCTGAGGTCTCCCGGCCAGGCACTGGGAATGGGGGCACACCCTGAGTTCTCCCGGCCTGGCACTGGGACTGGGGGCACAGCCTGAGGTCTCCTTGTCTGGAGCTGGGGCTGGGGGCACAGCCGGAGGTCTCCTGTCCTGGAGCTGGGAGAGGGGGCACAGTCTGAGGTCTCCCGGCCTGGAGCTGGGGCAGGGGGCACAGCCTGCGGTCTCTTGGCCTGGCACTGGGACTGGGGACACAGCCCGAGGTCTCCCGGCCTGGCACTGCCATTGGGGGCACAGCCTGAGGTCTCCCGGCCTGGAGCTGGAGCAGGGGGCACAGCCTGAGTTCTCCCGGCCTGGCACTGGGACTGGGGGCAGAGCCTGAGGTCTCCTGGCTAGAAGCTGGAGCAGGGGGCACAGCCTGAGGTCTCTCGGCCTGTAGCTGGGGCAAGGGGCACAGCCTGAGGTCTCCCGGCCTGAAGCTGGGGGAGGGAGCACAGTATGAAGTCTCCCGGCCAGGCACTGAGACTGGGGGCACAGCCTGAGGTCTCCCGGCCAGGCACTGGGAATGGGGGCACACCCTGAGTTCTCCCGGCCTGGCACTGGGACTGGGGGCACAGCCTGAGGTCTCCTGGCCTGGAGCTGGGCGAGGGGGCTCAGTTTGAGGTCTCCCGGCCTGGAGCTGGTGCAGGGGGCACAGTCTGAGGTCTCCTTGTCTGGAGCTGTGCAGGGGGCACAGTCTGAGGTCTCCTGGTCGGGAGCTAGGGCAGGGGGCACACTCTGAGGTCTTTTGGCCTGGAGCTGGGGCAGGGGGCTCAGTCTGAGTTCTCCCTGTCTGGAGCTGGGGCAGGGGGCTCAGGCTGAGGTCTCCTTGCCATGCACTGCAAATGGGGGCACAGCCTGAGATCTCCCGGTCAGGCACTGGGACTGGGGGCACAACCTGAGGGGTCCCTGTCTGGCACTGGGCCTGGGGGCACAGCCTGAGATCTCCCGGCCTGGAGCTGGGGCAGGGAGCACAGTCTGAGTTCTCCCGGCGAGGCACTGGGACTGGGGGCACAGCCTGAGGTCTCCCGGCCAGGCACTGGGGACTGGGGGTACAGCCTGAGGTTTCCCGGCCTGGCACTGGGACTGGGGGCACAGCCTGAGGTCTCCCGGCCTGGACCTGAGGCAGGGAGCACAGTATGAGGTCTCCTGGCCAGGCAGCGGGACTGGGGGCACAGCCTGAGGTCTCCCGGCCAGGCACTGGGGACTGGGGGCACAGCCTGAGGTCTCCCGGCCTGGTACTGGGATTGGGGGCACAGCCTGAGGTCTCCTGGCCTGGAGATGGGGCAGGGGGCAGAGCCTCAGGTCTCCCAGCCAGGCACTGGGACTGGGGCCACAGCCTGAGATCTCCCAGCCAGGCACTGGGAGTGCGGGAACAGCCTGAGGTCTCCCGGCCTGGAGCTGGGACAGGGGGCACAGCCTGAGGTCTCCCGGCCAGGCATTGGGACTAGGGGCACAGCCTGAGGTCTCCCGGCCAGGCATTGGGAATCGGGGCACAGCCTGAGGTCTCCAGTCCAGGCATTGGGACTGGGGGCACAGCCTGAGGTCTCCCAGCCTGGCACAGGGACTGGGGGCACAGCCTGACGTCTCCTGGCCTGGAGCTGGGGCTGGGGGCACAGCCTGAGTTCTCCTTGTCTGGAGCTGGGGCTGGGGACACAACCTGAGGTCTCCTGGCCTGGAGCTGGGGAAGGGGGCACAGCCTGAGGTCTCCTGGCCTGGCACTGGGGCTGGGTACACAGCCTGAGGTCTCCTGGCCTGTCACTGCCACTGGGGGCACAGCCTGAGTTCTCCCGGCCTGGAGCTGGAGCAGGGGGCACAGCCTGAGGTCTCGCGGCCTGGAGCTGTGGCAGGGGGCACAGCCTGAGGTCTCTCGGTCTGGAGCTGGGGCAGGGGGCACAGTGTGAGGTCTCCCAGCCTGGAGCTGTGGCATGGGGCACAGTATGAGGTCGCCCGGTCTGGAGCTGGGGCAGGGGGCACAGTCTGAGGTCTCCTGGTCTGGAGCTGGAGCAAGGGGTACAGTCTGAGGTCTCCCGGCCTAAGCTGGGGCAGGGAGCACAACCTGAGGTCTGCTGGCCTGGCACTGGGACTGGGTACACAGCCTGAGGTCTCCTGGCCTGTCACTGCCACTGGGGGCACAGCCTGAGGTCTCGCGGCCTGGAGCTGTGGCAGGGGGCACAGCCTGAGGTCTCTCGGTCTGGAGCTGGGGCAGGGGGCACAGCCTGAGGTCTCCCGGTCTGGCACTGGGACTGGGGGCACAGCCTGAGGTCTCCCGGCCTGGAGCTGGGGCAGGGGGCAGAGCCTGAGGTCTCCCAGCCAGGCACTGGGACTGGGGGCACAACCTGAGGTCTCCCGACCTGGCACTGGGACTGGGGGCACAGCCTGAGGTCTCCGGCCTGGAGCTGGGGCAGGGGGCACAGCCTGAGGTCTCCCAGCCAGGCACTGGGACAGGGGGCACAGCCTGAGGTCTCCCGGCCAGGCACTGGGACTGGGGGCACAGCCTGAGGTCTCCCGGCCTGGCACTGTGATTGGGGGCACAGCCTGAGGTCTCCCGGCCTGGAGCTGGGGCAGGGGGCACAGCCTGAGGTCTCCCACTCAGGCACTGTGACTGGGGGCACAGCCTGAGTTCTCCCTGCCAGGCAGTGGGACTGCGGGAACAGCCTGACTTCTCCCGGCTTGGAGCTGGGACAGGGGGCACAGCCTGAGGTCTCCCGTCCAGGCATTGGGACTGGGGGCAGAGCCTGAGGTCTCCCGGCCAGGAATTGGGACTTGGGGCACAGCCTGAGTTCTCCAGGCCATGCATTGGGACTGGGGGCACAGCCTGAGGTCTCCCGGCCAGGCATTGGGACTGGTGGCACAGCCTGAGTTCTCCAGGCCAGGCACTGGAACTTGGGGCAGAGCCTGAGGTCTCCCGGCAAGGCACTGGGATTGGGGGCACAGCCTGAGGTCTCCCCGCCAGGCACTGGCACTGGGGGCACAGCCTGAGGTCTCCCAGCCAGGCACTGGGACTGCGGGAACAGCCTGAGGTCTCCCGGCCTGTCACTGGGACTGGGGGCAAAGCCTGTGGTCTCCTGGCCTGGAGCTGGGGCTGGGGGCACAGCCTGAGGTCTCCTGGCCAGGCACTGGGACTGCGCGCACAGCCTGAGGTCTCCCGGTCAGGCACTGTGACTGGGGGCACAGCCTGAGGTGTCCCGGTCTGGCACTGGGACTGGGGGCACAGCCTGAGGTCTCCCGGCCTGGAGCTGGGGCAGGGGGCACAGCCTGAGGTCTCCCAGCCAGGCACTGGGACTGGGGGCACAGCCTGACGTCTCCCGGCCAGGCACTGGGACTGGGGGTACAGCCTGAGGTCTCCCGACCTGGCACTGGGACTGGGGGCACAGCCTGAGTTCTCCCGGCCTGGAGCTGGGGCAGGGGGCACAGCCTGAGGTCTCCCAGCCAGGCACTGGGACAGGGGGCACAGCCTGAGGTCTCCCGGCCAGGCAGTGGGACTGGGGGCACAGCCTGAGGTCTCCCGGCCTGGCACTGTGATTGGGGGCACAGTCTGAGGTCTCCCGGCCTGGAGCTGGGGCAGGGGGCACAGCCTGAGGTCTCCCAGCCAGGCACTGGAACAGGGGGCACAGCCTGAGGTCTTCCGCCAGGCATTGGGACTGGGGGCACAGCCTGAGGTCTCCTGGCCAGGCATTGGGACTGGGGGCACAGCCTGAGTTCTCCAGGCCAGGCATTGGGACTGGGGGCACAGCCTGAGGTCTCCCGGCCAGGCATTGGGAATGGGGGCACAGCCTGAGTTCTCCAGGCCAGGCACTGGGTATGGGGGCACACCCTGAGTTCTCCCGGCCTGGCACTGGGACAGGGGGCACAGCCTGAGGTCTCCCAGCCAGGCACTGGGACTGCGGGAACAGCCTGAGGTCTCCCGGCCTGGCACTGGGACTGGGGGCAAAGCCTGTGGTCTCCTGGCCTAGAGCTGGGGCTGGGGGCACAGCCTGAGGTCTCCTTGTCTGGAGCTGGGGCTGGGGGCACAGCCTGAGGTCTCCTGGCCTGGAGCTGGGGGAGGGGGCACAGTCTGAGGTCTCCCGGCTTGGAGCTTGGGCAGGGGGCACAGCCTGAGGTCTCTTGGCCTGGCACTGGGACTGGGGACACAGCCCGAGGTCTCCCGGCCTGGCACTGCCACTGGGGGCACAGCCTGAGGTCTCCCGGCCTGGAGCTGGAGCAGGGGGCACAGCCTGAGGTCTCCCTGCGTGGAGCTGTGGCAGGGGGCACAGTCTGAGGTCTCCCGGCCTGAAGCTGGAGCAGGGGGCACAGCCTGAGATCTCCCGGCCTGGAACTGGGGCAAGGGGTACAGCCTGAGGTGTTCCGGCCTGAAGCTGGGGGAGGGAGCACTGTCTGAGGTCTCCCAGCCAGGCACTGAGACTGGGGGCACAGCCTGAGGTCTCCCGGCCAGGCACTGGGAATGGGGGCACACCCTGAGTTCTCCCGGCCTGGCACTGGGACTGGGGGCACAGCCTGAGGTCTCCTTGTCTGGAGCTGGGGCTGGGGGCACAGCCGGAGGTCTCCTGGCCTGGAGCTGAGAGAGGGGGCACAGTCTGAGGTCTCCCGGCCTGGAGCTGGGGCAGGGGGCACAGCCTGAGGTCTCTTGGCCTGGCACTGGGACTGGGGACACAGCCCGAGGTCTCCCGGCCTGGCACTGCCATTGGGGGCACAGCCTGAGGTCTCCCGGCCTGGAGCTGGAGCAGGGGGCACAGCCTGAGTTCTCCCGGCCTGGCACTGGGACTGGGGGCAGAGCCTGAGGTCTCCTGGCTAGAAGCTGGAGCAGGGGGCACAGCCTGAGGTCTCTCGGCCTGTAGCTGGGGCAAGGGGCACAGCCTGAGGTCTCCCGGCCTGAAGCTGGGGGAGGGAGCACAGTATGAAGTCTCCCGGCCAGGCACTGAGACTGGGGGCACAGCCTGAGGTCTCCCGGCCAGGCACTGGGAATGGGGGCACACCCTGAGTTCTCCCGGCCTGGCACTGGGACTGGGGGCACAGCCTGAGGTCTCCTGGCCTGGAGCTGGGCGAGGGGGCTCAGTTTGAGGTCTCCCGGCCTGGAGCTGGTGCAGGGGGCACAGTCTGAGGTCTCCTTGTCTGGAGCTGTGCAGGGGGCACAGTCTGAGGTCTCCTGGTCTGGAGCTAGGGCAGGGGGCACACTCTGAGGTCTTCTGGCCTGGAGCTGGGGCAGGGGGCTCAGTCTGAGTTCTCCCTGTCTGGAGCTGTGGCAGGGGGCTCAGGCTGAGGTCTCCTTGCCATGCACTGCAAATGGGGGCACAGCCTGAGATCTCCCGGTCAGGCACTTTGACTGGGGGCACAACCTGAGGGGTCCCTGTTTGGCACTGGGCCTGGGGGCACAGCCTGAGATCTCCCGGCCTGGAGCTGGGGCAGGGAGCACAGTCTGAGTTCTCCCGGCGAGGCACTGGGACTGGTGGCACAGCCTGAGGTCTCCCGGCCAGGCACTGGGGACTGGGGGTACAGCCTGAGGTTTCCCGGCCTGGCACTGGGACTGGGGGCACAGCCTGAGGTCTCCTGGCCTGGAGATGGGGCAGGGGGCAGAGCCTCAGGTCTCCCAGCCAGGCACTGGGACTGGGGCCACAGCCTGAGATCTCCCAGCCAGGCACTGGGAGTGCGGGAACAGCCTGAGGTCTCCCGGCCTGGAGCTGGGACAGGGGGCACAGCCTGAGGTCTCCCGGCCAGGCACTGGGACTAGGGGCACAGCCTGAGGTCTCCCGGCCAGGCATTGGGAATCGGGGCACAGCCTGAGGTCTCCAGTCCAGGCATTGGGACAGGGGGACAGCCTGAGGTCTCCCAGCCTGGCACAGGGACTGGGGGCACAGCCTGACGTCTCCTGGCCTGGAGCTGGGGCTGGGGGCACAGCCTGAGTTCTCCTTGTCTGGAGCTGGGGCTGGGGACACAACCTGAGGTCTCCTGGCTTGGAGCTGGGGAAGGGGGCACAGCCTGAGGTCTCCTGGCCTGGCACTGGGACTGGGTACACAGCCTGAGGTCTCCTGGCCTGTCACTGCCACTGGGGGCACAGCCTGAGTTCTCCCGGCCTGGAGCTGGATCAGGGGGCACAGCCTGAGGTCTCGCGGCCTGGAGCTGTGGCAGGGGGCACAGCCTGAGGTCTCTCGGTCTGGAGCTGGGGCAGGGGGCACAGTGTGAGGTCTCCCAGCCTGGAGCTGTGGCATGGGGCACAGTATGAGGTCGCCCGGTCTGGAGCTGGGGCAGGGGGCACAGTCTGAGGTCTCCTGGTCTGGAGCTGGAGCAAGGGGTACAGTCTGAGGTCTCCCGGCCTAAGCTGGGGCAGGGAGCACAACCTGAGGTCTGCTGGCCTGGCACTGGAACTGGGGACACAGCCTGAGGTCTCCCTGCCTGGCACTGGGACTGGGGGCACAGCCTGAGGTCTCCCGGCCTGGAGCTGGAGCAGGGGGCACAGCCTGAGGTCTCCCGGCTGGAGTTGCGGCAAGGGGCACAGCCTGAGGTCTCCTGGCCAGGCACTGGGACTGGGCGCACAGCCTGAGGTCTCCCGGTCAGGCACTGTGACTGGGGGCACAGCCTGAGGTGTCCCGGTCTGGCACTGGGACTGGGGGCACAGCCTGAGGTCTCCCGGCCTGGAGCTGGGGCAGGGGGCAGAGCCTGAGGTCTCCCAGCCAGGCACTGGGACTGGGGGCACAGCCTGAGGTCTCCCGACCTGGCACTGGGACTGGGGGCACAGCCTGAGGTCTCCGGCCTGGAGCTGGGGCAGGGGGCACAGCCTGAGGTCTCCCAGCCAGGCACTGGGACAGGGGGCACAGCCTGAGGTCTCCCGGCCAGGCACTGGGACTGGGGGCACAGCCTGAGGTCTCCCGGCCTGGCACTGTGATTGGGGGCACAGCCTGAGGTCTCCCGGCCTGGAGCTGGGGCAGGGGGCACAGCCTGAGGTCTCCCAGCCAGGCACTGGGACAGGGGGCACAGCCTGAGGTCTCCCGGCCAGGCATTGGGACTGGGGGCACAGCCTGAGGTCTCCTGGCCAGGAATTGGGACTGGGGGCACAGCCTCAGTTCTCCAGGCCAGGCATTGGGACTGGGGGCACAGCCTGAGGTCTCCCGGCCAGGCATTGGGACTGGGGGCACAGCCTGAGTTCTCGAGGCCAGGCACTGGGTATGGGGGCACACCCTGAGTTCTCCCGGCCTGGCACTGGGACAGGGGGCACAGCCTGAGGTCTCCCAGCCAGGCACTGGGACTGCGGGAACAGCCTGAGGTCTCCCGGCCTGGCACTGGGACTGGGGGCAAAGCCTGTGGTCTCCTGGCCTGGAGCTGGGGCTGGGGGCACAGCCTGAGGTCTCCCTGTCTGGAGCTGGGGCTGGGGGCACAGCCTGAGGTCTCCCGGCTTGGAGCTTGGGCAGGGGGCACAGCCTGAGGTCTCTTGGCCTGGCATTGGGACTGAGGACACAGCCCGAGGTCTCCCGGCCTGGCACTGCCACTGGGGGCACAGCCTGAGGTCTCCCGGCCTGGAGCTGGAGCAGGGGGCACAGCCTGAGGTCTCCCTGCGTGGAGCTGTGGCAGGGGGCACAGTCTGAGGTCTCCCGGCCTGAAGCTGGAGCAGGGGGCACAGCCTGAGATCTCCCGGCACCTGAACTGTGGCAAGGGGTACAACCTGAGGTCTTCCGGCCTGAAGCTGGGGGAGGGAGCACAGTCTGAGGTCTCCCGGCCAGGCACTGAGACTGGGGGCACAGCCTGAGGTCTCCCGACCTGGCACTGGGACTGAGGGGACAGCCTGAGGTCTCCCGGCCAGCCACTGGGAATGGGGGCACACCCTGAGTTCTCCCGGCCTGGCACTGGGACTGGGGGCAGAGCCTGAAGTCTCCTGGCATGGAGCTGGGACAGGGGGCACAGCCTGAGGTCTCCCGGCCAGGCATTGGGACTAGGGGCACAGCCTGAGGTCTCCCGGCCAGGCATTGGGAATCGGGGCACAGCCTGATGTCTCCAGTCCAGGCATTGGGACTGGGGGCACAGCCTGAGGTCTCCCAGCCTGGCACAGGGACTGGGGGCACAGCCTGACGTCTCCTGGCCTGGAGCTGGGGCTGGGGGCACAGCCTGAGTTCTCCTTGTCTGGAGCTGGGGCTGGGGACACAACCTGAGGTCTCCTGGCTTGGAGCTGGGGAAGGGGGCACAGCCTGAGGTCTCCTGGCCTGGCACTGGGACTGGGTACACAGCCTGAGGTCTCCTGGCCTGTCACTGCCACTGGGGGCACAGCCTGAGTTCTCCCGGCCTGGAGCTGGAGCAGGGGGCACAGCCTGAGGTCTCGCGGCCTGGAGCTGTGGCAGGGGGCACAGCCTGAGGTCTCTCGGTCTGGAGCTGGGGCAGGGGGCACAGTGTGAGGTCTCCCAGCCTGGAGCTGTGGCATGGGGCACAGTATGAGGTCGCCCGGTCTGGAGCTGGGGCAGGGGGCACAGTCTGAGGTCTCCTGGTCTGGAGCTGGAGCAAGGGGTACAGTCTGAGGTCTCCCGGCCTAAGCTGGGGCAGGGAGCACAACCTGAGGTCTGCTGGCCTGTCACTGGAACTGGGGACACAGCCTGAGGTCTCCCTGCCTGGCACTGGGACTGGGGGCACAGCCTGAGGTCTCCCGGCCTGGAGCTGGAGCAGGGGGCACAGCCTGAGGTCTCCCGGCTGGAGCTGCGGCAAGGGGCACAGCCTGAGGTCTCCTGGCCAGGCACTGGGACTGGGCGCACAGCCTGAGGTCTCCCGGTCAGGCACTGTGACTGGGGGTACAGCCTGAGGTGTCCCGGTCTGGCACTGGGACTGGGGGCACAGCCTGAGGTCTCCCGGCCTGGAGCTGGGGCAGGGGGCAGAGCCTGAGGTCTCCCAGCCAGGCACTGGGACTGGGGGCACAGCCTGAGGTCTCCCGACCTGGCACTGGGACTGGGGGCACAGCCTGAGGTCTCCCGGCCTGGCACTGTGATTGGGGGCACAGCCTGAGGTCTCCCGGCCTGGAGCTGGGGCAGGGGGCACAGCCTGAGGTCTCCCAGCCAGGCACTGGGACAGGGGGCACAGCCTGAGGTCTCCCGGCCAGGCATTGGGACTGGGGGCACAGCCTGAGGTCTCCTGGCCAGGAATTGGGACTGGGGGCACAGCCTCAGTTCTCCAGGCCAGGCATTGGGACTGGGGGCACAGCCTGAGGTCTCCCGGCCAGGCATTGGGACTGGGGGCACAGCCTGAGTTCTCGAGGCCAGGCACTGGGTATGGGAGCACACCCTGAGTTCTCCCGGCCTGGCACTGGGACAGGGGGCACAGCCTGAGGTCTCCCAGCCAGGCACTGGGACTGCGGGAACAGCCTGAGGTCTCCCGGCCTGGCACTGGGACTGGGGGCAAAGCCTGTGGTCTCCTGGCCTGGAGCTGGGGCTGGGGGCACAGCCTGAGGTCTCCCTGTCTGGAGCTGGGGCTGGGGGCACAGCCTGAGGTCTCCCGGCTTGGAGCTTGGGCAGGGGGCACAGCCTGAGGTCTCTTGGCATGGCACTGGGACTGAGGACACAGCCCGAGGTCTCCCGGCCTGGCACTGCCACTGGGGGCACAGCCTGAGGTCTCCCGGCCTGGAGCTGGAGCAGGGGGCACAGCCTGAGGTCTCCCTGCGTGGAGCTGTGGCAGGGGGCACAGTCTGAGGTCTCCCGGCCTGAAGCTGGAGCAGGGGGCACAGCCTGAGATCTCCCGGCCCCTGAACTGGGGCAAGGGGTACAGCCTGAGGTCTTCCGGCCTGAAGCTGGGGGAGGGAGCACAGTCTGAGGTCTCCCGGCCAGGCACTGAGACTGGGGGCACAGCCTGAGGTCTCCCGACCTGGCACTGGGACTGAGGGGACAGCCTGAGGTCTCCCGGCCAGCCACTGGGAATGGGGGCACACCCTGAGTTCTCCCGGCCTGGCACTGGGACTGGGGGCACAGCCTGAAGTCTCCTGGCATGGAGCTGGGCGAGGGGGCTCAGTTTGAGGTCTCGGGGCCTGGAGCTGGGGCAGGGGGCACAGTCTGAGATCTTAAGGCCTGGAGCTGGGGCAGGGGGCACAGTCTGAGGTCTTCCGGCCTGGAGCTGGGGAAGGGAGCACAGTCTGAGTTCTCCTGGCCAGGCAGCGGGACTGGGGGCACAGCCTAAGGTCTCCCGGCCAGGCACTGGGACTGGGGGCACAGCCTGAGGTCTCCCGGCCAGGCACTGGGACTCGGGGCACAGCCTGAGGTCTCCAGGCCTGGCACTGGGACTGGGGGCACACCCTGGGTTCTCCCGGCCTGGCACTGGGACTGGGGGCACAGCCTGAGGTCTCCTGGCCTGGAGCTGGGGCTGGGGGCACAGCCTGAGGTCTCCCGGCCTGAAGCTGTAGGAGGGAGCACAGTCTGAGGTCTCCCGGCCAGGCACTGAGACTGGGGGCACAGCCTGAGGTCTCCAGGCCAGGCACTGGGACTGGGAGCACAGCCTGAGGTCTCCTGGCCTGGAGCTGGGCGAGGGGGCTCAGTTTGAGGTCTCCCGGCCTGGAGCTGGGGCAGGGGGCACAGTCTGAGGTCTTCCGGCCTGGAGCTCGGGCAGGGGGCACAGTCTGAGGTCTTCCGGCCTGGAGCTGGGGCAGGGGGCTCAGGCTGAGTTCTCCCTGTCTGGAGCTGGGGCAGGGGGCACAGCCTGAGGTCTCCTGGCCATGCACTGGGACTGGGGACACAGCCTGAGGTCTCCCGGTCAGGCACTGCGACTGGGGGCACAGCCTGAGGTGTCCCGGCCTGGCACTGGGACTGAGGGCACAGCCTGAGGTCTCCCGGCCAGGCACTGGGAATGGGGGCACACCCTGAGTTCTCCCGGCCTGGCACTGGGACTGGGGGCACAGCCTGAGGTCTCCTGGCCTGGAGCTGGGCGAGGGGGCTCAGTTTGAGGTCTCCCGGCTTGGAGCTGGGGCAGGGGGCACAGTCTGAGGTCTTCCGGCCTGGAGCTGGGGCAGGGGGTTCAGGCTGAGTTCTCCCTGTCTGGAGCTGGGGCATGGGGCACAGCCTGAGGTCTCCTGGCCAGGCACTGGGACTGGGGGCACAGCCTGAGGTCTCCCGGTCAGGCACTGCGACTGGGGGCACAGCCTGAGGTGTCCCGGCCTGGCACTGGGACTGGGGGCACAGCCTGAAGTCTCCCGTCCTGGAGCTGGGGCAGGGAGCACAGTCTGAGTTCTCCTGGCCAGGCAGCGGGACTGGGGGCACAGCCTGAGGTCTCCCGGCCAGGCACTGGGACTGGGGGCACAGCCTGAGGTCTCCCGGCCAGGCACTGGGACTCGGGGCACAGCCTGAGGTCTCCTGGCCTGGCACTGGGACTGGGGGCACAGCCTGAGGTCTCCCGGCCTGGAGCTGGGGCAGGGGGCACAGCCTGAGGTCTCCCAGCCAGGCACTGGGACTGGGGGCACAGCCTGAGGTCTCCCAGCCAGGCACTGGGACTTTGGGAACAGCCTGAGGTCTCCCGGCCTTGAGCTGGGACAGGGGGCACAGCCTGAGGTCTCCCGGCCAGGCATTGGGACTGGGGGCACAGCCTGAGGTCTCCAGGCCAGGCATTGGGAATGGGGGCACAGCCTGAGGTCTCCCGGCCATCCACTTGGACTGGGGGCACAGCTTGAGGTCTCCCGGCCTGGCACTGGGACTGGGGGCACAGCCTGAGGTCTCCTGGCCTGGAGCTGGGGGAAGGGGCACAGTCTGAGGTCTCCCGGCCTGGAGCTGGGGCAGGGGGCACAGCCTGAGGTCTCCTGGCCTGGCACTGGGAATGGGGGCACAGCCTGAGGTCTCCCAGCCTGGAGCTGTGGCAGGGGGCACAGTCTGAGGTCTCCCAGCCAGGCACTGAGACTGGGGGCACAGCCTGAGGTCTCCCGGCCAGGCACTGGGAATGGGGGCACAGGTGAGGTCTCCCGGCCAGACACTGGGACTCGGGGCACAGCCTGAGGTCTCCAGGCCTGGCACTGGGACTGGGGGCACACCCTGGGTTCTCCCGGCCTGGCACTGGGACTGGGGGCACAGCCTGAGGTCTCCTGGCCTGGAGCTGGGGCTGGGGGCACAGCCTGAGGTCTCCCGGCCTGAAGCTGTCGGAGGGAGCACAGTCTGAGGTCTCCCGGCCAGGCACTGAGACTGGGGGCACAGCCTGAGGTCTCCCGGCCAGGAACTGGGACTGGGAGCACAGCCTGAGGTCTCCTGGCCTGGAGCTGTGCGAGGGGGCTCAGTTGAGGTCTCCCGGCCTGGAGCTGGGGCAGGGGGCACAGCCTGAGGTCTCCTGGCCTGGCACTGGGAATGGGGGCACAGCCTGAGGTCTCCCGGCCTGGAGCTGTGGCAGGGGGCACAGTCTGAGGTCTTCCGGCCTGGAGCTGGGGCAGGGGGTTCAGGCTGAGTTCTCCCAGTCTGGAGCTGGGGCATGGGGCACAGCCTGAGGTCTCCTGGCCAGGCACTGGGACTGGGGGCACAGCCTGAAGTCTCCCGGTCAGGCACTGCGACTGGGGGCACAGCCTGAGGTGTCCCGGCCTGGCACTGGGACTGGGGGCACAGCCTGAAGTCTCCCGTCCTGGAGCTGGGGCAGGGAGCACAGTCTGAGTTCTCCTGGCCAGGCAGCTGGACTGGGGGCACAGCCTGAGGTCTCCCGGCCAGGCACTGGGACTGGGGGCACAGCCTGAGGTCTCCCGGCCAGGCACTGGGACTCGGGGCACAGCCTGAGGTCTCCTGGCCTGGCACTGGGACTGGGGGCACAGCCTGAGGTCTCCCGGCCTGGAGCTGGGGCAGGGCGCACAGCCTGAGGTCTCCCAGCCAGGCACTGGGACTGGGGGCACAGCCTGAGGTCTCCCAGCCAGGCACTTGGACTGGGGGCACAAACTGAGGTCTCCCAGCCAGGCACTGGGACTTTGGGAACAGCCTGAGGTCTCCCGGCCTTGAGCTGGGACAGGGGGCACAGCCTGAGGTCTCCCGGCCAGGCATTGGGACTGGGGGCACAGCCTGAGGTCTCCAGGCCAGTCATTGGGAATGGGGGCACAGCCTGAGGTCTCCCGGCCATCCACTTGGACTGGGGGCACAGCTTGAGGTCTCCCGGCCAGGCACTGGGACTGGGGGCACAGCCTGAGGTCTCCTGGCCTGGAGCTGGGGGTGGGGGCACAGCCTGAGGTCTCCCGGCCTGAAGCTGTCGGAGGGAGCACAGTCTGAGGTCTCCCGGCCAGGCACTGAGACTGGGGGCACAGCCTGAGGTCTCCAGGCCAGGCACTGGGACTGGGAGCACAGCCTGAGGTCTCCTGGCCTGGAGCTGGGCGAGGGGGCTCAGTTTGAGGTCTCCCGGCCTGGAGCTGGGGCAGGGGGCACAGTCTGAGGTCTTCCGGCCTGGAGCTGGGGCAGGGGGCACAGTCTGAGGTCTTCCGGCCTGGAGCTGAGGCAGGGGGCTCAGGCTGAGTTCTCCCTGTCTGGAGCCGGGGCAGGGGGCACAGCCTGAGGTCTCCTGGCCATGCACTGGGACTGGGGACACAGCCTGAGGTCTCCCGGTCAGGCACTGCGACTGGGGGCACAGCCTGAGGTGTCCCGGCCTGGCACTGGGACTGAGGGCACAGCCTGAGGTCTCCCGGCCAGGCACTGGGAATGGGGGCACACCCTGAGTTCTCCCGGCCTGGCACTGGGACTGGGGGCACAGCCTGAGGTCTCCTGGCCTGGAGCTGGGCGAGGGGGCTCAGTTTGAGGTCTCCCGGCTTGGAGCTGGGGCAGGGGGCACAGTCTGAGGTCTTCCGGCCTGGAGCTGGGGCAGGGGGTTCAGGCTGAGTTCTCCCTGTCTGGAGCTGGGGCATGGGGCACAGCCTGAGGTCTCCTGGCCAGGCACTGGGACTGGGGGCACAGCCTGAGGTTTCCCGGTCAGGCACTGCGACTGTGGGCACAGCCTGAGGTGTCCCGGCCTGGCACTGGGACTGGGGGCACAGCCTGAAGTCTCCCGTCCTGGAGCTGGGGCAGGGAGCACAGTCTGAGTTCTCCTGGCCAGGCAGCGGGACTGGGGGCACAGCCTGAGGTCTCCCGGCCAGGCACTGGGACTGGGGGCACAGCCTGAGGTCTCCCGGCCAGGCACTGGGACTCGGGGCACAGCCTGAGGTCTCCTGGCCTGGCACTGGGACTGGGGGCACAGCCTGAGGTCTCCCGGCCTGGAGCTGGGGCAGGGGGCACAGCCTGAGGTCTCCCAGCCAGGCACTGGGACTGGGGGCACAGCCTGAGGTCTCCCAGCCAGGCACTGGGACTTTGGGAACAGCCTGAGGTCTCCCGGCCTTGAGCTGGGACAGGGGGCACAGCCTGAGGTTTCCTGGCCAGGCATTGGGACTGGGGGCACAGCCTGAGGTCTCCAGGCCAGGCATTGGGAATGGGGGCACAGCCTGAGGTCTCCCGGCCATCCACTTGGACTGGGGGCACAGCTTGAGGTCTCCCGGCCTGGAACTGGGACTGGGGGCACAGCCTGAGGTCTCCAGCCTGGACTGGGGGAAGGGGCACAGTCTGAGGTCTCCCGGCCTGGAGCTGGGGCAGGGGGCACAGCCTGAGGTCTCCTGGCCTGGCACTGGGAATGGGGGCACAGCCTGAGGTCTCCCGGCCTGGAGCTGTGGCAGGGGGCACAGTCTGAGGTCTCCCAGCCAGGCACTGAGACTGGGGGCACAGCCTGAGGTCTCCCGGCCAGGCACTGGGAATGGGGGCACAGGTGAGGTCTCCCGGCCAGGCACTGGGACTCGGGGCACAGCCTGAGGTCTCCAGGCCTGGCACTGGGACTGGGGGCACACCCTGGGTTCTCCCGGCCTGGCACTGGGACTGGGGGCACAGCCTGAGGTCTCCTGGCCTGGAGCTGGGGCTGGGGGCACAGCCTGAGGTCTCCCGGCCTGAAGCTGTCGGAGGGAGCACAGTCTGAGGTCTCCCGGCCAGGCACTGAGACTGGGGGCACAGCCTGAGGTCTCCAGGCCAGGAACTGGGACTGGGAGCACAGCCTGAGGTCTCCTGGCCTGGAGCTGGGCGAGGGGGCTCAGTTTGAGGTCTCCCGGCCTGGAGCTGGGGCAGGGGGCACAGTCTGAGGTCTTCCGGCCTGGAGCTGGGGCAGGGGGCACAGTCTGAGGTCTTCCGGCCTGGAGCTGGGGCAGGGGGCTCAGGCTGAGTTCTCCCTGTCTGGAGCTGGGGCAGGGGGCACAGCCTGAGGTCTCCTGGCCATGCACTGGGACTGGGGACACAGCCTGAGGTCTCCCGGTCAGGCACTGCGACTGGGGGCACAGCCTGAGGTGTCCCGGCCTGGCACTGGGACTGAGGGCACAGCCTGAGGTCTCCCGGCCAGGCACTGGGAATGGGGGCACACCCTGAGTTCTCCCGGCCTGGCACTGGGACTGGGGGCACAGCCTGAGGTCTCCTGGCCTGGAGCTGGGCGAGTGGGCTCAGTTTGAGGTCTCCCGGCTTGGAACTGGGGCAGGGGGCACAGTCTGAGGTCTTAAGGCCTGGAGCTGGGGCAGGGGGTTCAGGCTGAGTTCTCCCTGTCTGGAGCTGGGGCATGGGGCACAGCCTGAGGTCTCCTGGCCAGGCACTGGGACTGGGGGCACAGCCTGAAGTCTCCCGGTCAGGCACTGCGACTGGGGGCACAGCCTGAGGTGTCCCGGCCTGGCACTGGGACTGGGGGCACAGCCTGAAGTCTCCCGTCCTGGAGCTGGGGCAGGGAGCACAGTCTGAGTTCTCCTGGCCAGGCAGCTGGACTGGGGGCACAGCCTGAGGTCTCCCGGCCAGGCACTGGGACTGGGGGCACAGCCTGAGGTCTCCCGGCCAGGCACTGGGACTCGGGGCACAGCCTGAGGTCTCCTGGCCTGGCACTGGGACTGGGGGCACAGCCTGAGGTCTCCCGGCCTGGAGCTGGGGCAGGGCGCACAGCCTGAGGTCTCCCAGCCAGGCACTGGGACTGGGGGCACAGCCTGAGGTCTCCCAGCCAGGCACTTGGACTGGGGGCACAAACTGAGGTCTCCCAGCCAGGCACTGGGACTTTGGGAACAGCCTGAGGTCTCCCGGCCTTGAGCTGGGACAGGGGGCACAGCCTGAGGTCTCCCGGCCAGGCATTGGGACTGGGGGCACAGCCTGAGGTCTCCAGGCCAGTCATTGGGAATGGGGGCACAGCCTGAGGTCTCCCGGCCATCCACTTGGACTGGGGGCACAGCTTGAGGTCTCCCGGCCAGGCACTGGGACTGGGGGCACAGCCTGAGGTCTCCTGGCCTGGAGCTGGGGGTGGGGGCACAGCCTGAGGTCTCCCGGCCTGAAGCTGTCGGAGGGAGCACAGTCTGAGGTCTCCCGGCCAGGCACTGAGACTGGGGGCACAGCCTGAGGTCTCCAGGCCAGGCACTGGGACTGGGAGCACAGCCTGAGGTCTCCTGGCCTGGAGCTGGGCGAGGGGGCTCAGTTTGAGGTCTCCCGGCCTGGAGCTGGGGCAGGGGGCACAGTCTGAGGTCTTCCGGCCTGGAGCTGGGGCAGGGGGCACAGTCTGAGGTCTTCCGGCCTGGAGCTGAGGCAGGGGGCTCAGGCTGAGTTCTCCCTGTCTGGAGCCGGGGCAGGGGGCACAGCCTGAGGTCTCCTGGCCATGCACTGGGACTGGGGACACAGCCTGAGGTCTCCCGGTCAGGCACTGCGACTGGGGGCACAGCCTGAGGTGTCCCGGCCTGGCACTGGGACTGAGGGCACAGCCTGAGGTCTCCCGGCCAGGCACTGGGAATGGGGGCACACCCTGAGTTCTCCCGGCCTGGCACTGGGACTGGGGGCACAGCCTGAGGTCTCCTGGCCTGGAGCTGGGCGAGGGGGCTCAGTTTGAGGTCTCCCGGCTTGGAGCTGGGGCAGGGGGCACAGTCTGAGGTCTTCCGGCCTGGAGCTGGGGCAGGGGGTTCAGGCTGAGTTCTCCCTGTCTGGAGCTGGGGCATGGGGCACAGCCTGAGGTCTCCTGGCCAGGCACTGGGACTGGGGGCACAGCCTGAGGTTTCCCGGTCAGGCACTGCGACTGTGGGCACAGCCTGAGGTGTCCCGGCCTGGCACTGGGACTGGGGGCACAGCCTGAAGTCTCCCGTCCTGGAGCTGGGGCAGGGAGCACAGTCTGAGTTCTCCTGGCCAGGCAGCGGGACTGGGGGCACAGCCTGAGGTCTCCCGGCCAGGCACTGGGACTGGGGGCACAGCCTGAGGTCTCCCGGCCAGGCACTGGGACTCGGGGCACAGCCTGAGGTCTCCTGGCCTGGCACTGGGACTGGGGGCACAGCCTGAGGTCTCCCGGCCTGGAGCTGGGGCAGGGGGCACAGCCTGAGGTCTCCCAGCCAGGCACTGGGACTGGGGGCACAGCCTGAGGTCTCCCAGCCAGGCACTGGGACTTTGGGAACAGCCTGAGGTCTCCCGGCCTTGAGCTGGGACAGGGGGCACAGCCTGAGGTTTCCTGGCCAGGCATTGGGACTGGGGGCACAGCCTGAGGTCTCCAGGCCAGGCATTGGGAATGGGGGCACAGCCTGAGGTCTCCCGGCCATCCACTTGGACTGGGGGCACAGCTTGAGGTCTCCCGGCCTGGAACTGGGACTGGGGGCACAGCCTGAGGTCTCCAGCCTGGACTGGGGGAAGGGGCACAGTCTGAGGTCTCCCGGCCTGGAGCTGGGGCAGGGGGCACAGCCTGAGGTCTCCTGGCCTGGCACTGGGAATGGGGGCACAGCCTGAGGTCTCCCGGCCTGGAGCTGTGGCAGGGGGCACAGTCTGAGGTCTCCCAGCCAGGCACTGAGACTGGGGGCACAGCCTGAGGTCTCCCGGCCAGGCACTGGGAATGGGGGCACAGGTGAGGTCTCCCGGCCAGGCACTGGGACTCGGGGCACAGCCTGAGGTCTCCAGGCCTGGCACTGGGACTGGGGGCACACCCTGGGTTCTCCCGGCCTGGCACTGGGACTGGGGGCACAGCCTGAGGTCTCCTGGCCTGGAGCTGGGGCTGGGGGCACAGCCTGAGGTCTCCCGGCCTGAAGCTGTCGGAGGGAGCACAGTCTGAGGTCTCCCGGCCAGGCACTGAGACTGGGGGCACAGCCTGAGGTCTCCAGGCCAGGAACTGGGACTGGGAGCACAGCCTGAGGTCTCCTGGCCTGGAGCTGGGCGAGGGGGCTCAGTTTGAGGTCTCCCGGCCTGGAGCTGGGGCAGGGGGCACAGTCTGAGGTCTTCCGGCCTGGAGCTGGGGCAGGGGGCACAGTCTGAGGTCTTCCGGCCTGGAGCTGGGGCAGGGGGCTCAGGCTGAGTTCTCCCTGTCTGGAGCTGGGGCAGGGGGCACAGCCTGAGGTCTCCTGGCCATGCACTGGGACTGGGGACACAGCCTGAGGTCTCCCGGTCAGGCACTGCGACTGGGGGCACAGCCTGAGGTGTCCCGGCCTGGCACTGGGACTGAGGGCACAGCCTGAGGTCTCCCGGCCAGGCACTGGGAATGGGGGCACACCCTGAGTTCTCCCGGCCTGGCACTGGGACTGGGGGCACAGCCTGAGGTCTCCTGGCCTGGAGCTGGGCGAGGGGGCTCAGTTTGAGGTCTCCC